>NW_026555134.1:9777500-10377500 GCF_021234165.1 Pteronotus mesoamericanus | reverse complement strand
TAACTTATTGTGATTCTCAAATAACACACAATTGTTATTTCAATTTTGTGCTATATTAATTCCTTTTTGGTATTTTTATTAAACAGCTGTAAAACTGATTTAAATGGTTATTTGTGAATTTTTTTTTAGAAATTGAAGTTGCTCCATTAATGACATATTCTAACTCTATAAAGAAAGATTTTTAAAAAATTACTTCTTTTTTTCTAATATAGACTATAATGACATGTATTTAGGAAAATACACATAAAAAGAGGTGAATATGATACTTGAGTTTATGCCTCTTAAAAAAGTATGGGTTTCTGTGTTTTAGTGTGTTGTCAGAAGAAATATAGGAATTTCCAGGAAAAACCCTTTATCACCATCCCATTTTGGTTAGTATAATTCCCAGGGAAACTATGTACAATTGATTAGTTATTTACACTGAAAACCAAGACAGAAGGTGTCTCAACCAGATGCCAAATCAGGTACAGTGCTATTGATGGACTAGCTACAAGCAATAGTGGTTTTATGAGGCTAGTGAAAGAGTGTATTTTAAAATTTACAATAGATGGCATTAGGTTCAGTTTCACTGATTTCATTATGAACACTTAAATGCTGCTTTGAACAAATTTGTAGATCCAAGTGGGAATTGATATGGAAAAAGATGGAAAAAAAAAACAAGAAGGAGGGATTATGCCTAATTTAAAAAGGTTGAAAGAACATGGAATGTTAACATGTGAATAAACCTCAGTAAATTTAATATTATTTCCATTGTTTTTGAATAAATGTGTTTTATTATCTCCACATTGATAAATAGGCAAAAATGCATTTCAAGAATTCTCTTCATTTTTATAATTTATCAGGATGACATTATATTGTGGGAAAAAAGAGGGCATTATTGATTTGAGAGCTTTGCCAGACACAAAATAATAATTGAAGAATTTTTCTAATACGACAGATATAGGTATATATATTTTTCTTCAGCTAATTCAACCGTAAGGATCTCTTTTACTTATAAAAGAACAAAATATAAAAAAATTCTTCAATCTTGGGGAATACATTTCTGTATTAGAGTTATTTTGTCTCATTTTTGTTATTTGAGAAGATGGAAAAAGTTAATGACTAACAGGAAATTCTACAAACTTAGCTCCCAAGGTTACTACTAATGAATCCTCTTTCTAAAAAATTACCCCTTTAGTGCTGTGGACATGTGAATGCGCGTGCACATGCTGTTTTGAGAACTTAAGCTGAGGGCCTGGGGCCAAGGGGTACAGTTTAAAGAGAAGTAGGAAGTTGAATACTCTAGGAAAAGGATTGCTTTTACAAGAGGGCTCTGTGGGGAGCAGATTTTATCCTGCAAGACAATGCATCCTGAAAGGAGAACCTGCATGAGGAAATTGGAACGATGACACCCTATGCCATGGCTTTCATGGTGGAACTGTCCTTATGGGCTTTGTAACCATAATATGGGAAAAAGCATAGTGCACTTATGTCTTGTGTCCCTTTAAGGAAAAGACTGTGCCAGAGGAACAGGAAGCCAGGAGAGAATGCATCTTACACTCACTCTGTAACAGTTTACCATCCTGGAGGCTTCCAAACAGAGCCGCTCACTCTATGGGTCACAGCTTGCCAGGCTTACAGTTGACAGAATTCATTTTTAACTTCTCACTACCTTAGTAAGGCGTTCCCAGGTATGAATAAGGAAATAAAGATGAATTCTTACGATGACACAAGAAGACATTTCAATGAAATCATCAGAGAACAATAAGTTTAAAAATTTTTAAACATCAAAGTGGTTTTTTTGTATATAAAAGAGGAAATTTTAAAATAAATTGCTAAAAACAAATCATCAATTAGGAAAGTCAAAGGTCAGACTCCTCACTAACTTTCATGCATCAGATGCTAGAGCTAAGACATGTATAGCACAATTTCTATTAATGAAAAGAGAAGTACATAATTCTGTAATTATGGTGGGGGATTTTTTAACATACCTCTTTCAAAAATTGTCAGATCAAGTGGGAACAAAAAGTGAAAGATAGAATTTGTTGGCTTCTTCCCCCCCTTCTTTTTTTTTTTATTAAAAAGATATATGATTCTCTTTGCATCTGAGCTGATTAATGGCGACTGAAATATAAAGTAACTGAAAACACATCAGTTTTGTACCTCTACTTTCCTCCTTTCCACTTTCCCATCTCTGTCTGGTTTGGGACTACATGATGCTGAGAATAGAATTTGAATGACAGAATCAACACGTGACCTAATATAGAGAGAATATTATGATTAATAAAAGAAACCAATTTAAAATCCACATATGGTCTTATCTAAAACACAAATTCTTTGTTCCTGCAATAGTAGATAATGAATAGTTGTAAGGCCATAATGGATAATTTAACTAATTTCAGAAAAAAATGAATCTATAGAAGCTTCATTTTCAAGCTAAAATTTAATAAACTAAAATTTAGTTGTAAGTGACTGGAAACATATACACACATAAAGCTCTCCATTTCTAAAATTAAAAACACACTTCTAAATACAACTTGGGTTAAAAGGATATCAAAACTAAAAATATGAGCTTTAGGAATTAATTATGGATATCTATATTTCAAAAGTAATGGATTTAGACCAAAGCAGTATTGAGAAGTAAATTTATAACTATAAATGCATTTAAAGAACACAAGACTATTTTAAATAAATGGATTAAAAATTCAATCTAAGGAGTTACATAAAAATAAGAACATAATGAAATCAAAAGCAAAATGAAAATAAATAACAAATAAATTAAACCAGTTAAGTAAAATAACCTGGCAAAGTCTTAATTTGTATCAAAACAAAAGATATTAAAGACATTCCATATTATTAGTAAAAAAGACAAGAGACATAAAATACAAAAGATAAGGAATAAATTTATATGCAATAAATGACATTCAAGGAGATATATAAGTGACCACAATTAACTCCAGAAGATAGAAGACACAAAATCAATACCCACAGACTATATTGGAAAGCGCACTGGATTTTCTATTGCAGGGGTTAACAAACCATTTCCTGTAAACCATTTCTCTGTTGCAAATACAGCCATTCCATGCCATTGCAGCATGAAAGCAGTCATAGGAAATTATTGGGTGTGGCTATCTAAAAAAAGAGAAAGGGGCAAGAATATGGACTTGGCCTTTGAGCCCCTGTCTAATGTCAGTCAGATCATTGTCACTGTTTTCTAAGGTGTCCTCTGTATTTCAGAGGAGAAATCTGGGGTTGCATATTCCAGAATCCACCTACCAGTATGATTCTGGCTTAGAGTCTACCAAAGAGAGGAATCACATGAGAGAAATGGTGGAAGCGTAGCAGAAAGCCATCACTGTTCAGAGTAAATTTCAGACAGTCTACCAGTACTTGCGCCTGTGTGGGTTGTTTGCCATCTTCTGGGATTTAGGTAGTAAACCCATTCGGGTCTCTCAAGTTACATCCTCAAGCTTAGACATTTTCATTTTGAACTCCATTTTTTTTTTTGCTTTATTTTCTTTCTTATTTGTTTAAAACTCAAGGAAAGAAGAATGGTGACATTTCAAAGGGAGAACCTCAAGATATCAACAAGTGGCCTATTGAAAGGTGGCTGACTCCCATGTTACTAGGTACAAAGTCACAGCAGCATTCCCTATGTGCCACCTGGTTCCTCCATAATACAAGTGGGCATGCCTACCATTGTTCTTCCTTCTTAGGAATTTTACTGATATTATGGATCCCTACACTTTTGTGGGTTTCCTTTTCCACCCTTTGGAACATATGGGTTTTATCAAGGCTTCTGGATCATCCAGTCCAACTAGCATAATGACACTAATCTAGGCAACCAATGCAATGTTCTGTGGGATATCCAGAGGGTACAGACCTCTTAGGTCTATATCATGGTGTTGCACAAGAGAGTTAACCTAGATCTAGGACAAAACTCTAAATGTCTATAAATATCTATTCCAAATAAGTTTGAACTCCTCGTGATCCTTATTTCTAATAAAAATGGAAAAAAACACATTTATTAAATCAATTGCCACACCATGCACCTGTTATTCTATTCTAGCAAAGAGGACCACATCCGGGCCAGAAGCTACACCTTGGACTACTACTTGGTTGACTTTGCAGTCACCCTCTGTCATGCTCCGGTCAGGCAGATGATCCAACTCTGAAACTGCATATTAGCATCTGCTTTTTTGAACATTCCTGGCACAAACCTCTGCAGTTTGGCTTCCCTCTGAAGTCAACTCTAAGTTCAAGATTAGCTTGCCAGACGTTTGCGAAGTAGTGCTCTTGGGAACCCATGACTGTAGGAGAGAGAGAAAGGAAACAGAATTAGGCAGAGAGGGAGAAGTTAAGCTGTAGTGCTGTCCCAACAAAAGGATCTGTGGGCTCCATGGAGAGGTCTGGAGCTGGAATGGCCTTTCAGAATTGTCCTGATTTAGAGGAGACACTAGACCCTATTGCCCCTTTGCTGATCAATCGCTGGATACAGACTAACCTCAGAGATAGGTGTGATCTTGAATGAGCCAGTTTTCTTCAGTCAAGGCCAATTCCCATAAAAGGCTGAGAGTTGAGAACCAATCATTCCCAGAAGCTGAAAGAATGTCTCTAACTTATTAAGGTTAATGTGAATTGCACATCAGAGAATCCCTTAGAATCAGATGACAGTGTATGGGGGCTATTTCTGGGCTTTCTAGTCTGTTGCATTACTCACTTTTTCTATCTTTGCACAAATATCACATTGTTTTAATTACTGTAGCTTTATAATGGCTCTTGATATTTAGTAGTGCTTAGCATTGTTTTTATCTTCAGTATTGGTATTGTTGGTTCTTTCCATGTACATTTTAGGATAAGCCTATCATTTTTTTAATTTAAAAAAACCTGCTGGGGTTTTGGTTGTGATTGCACTAATATCTTCACAATACTGTACTTTCCAATGAACATAAATTATCTTTTAACTTATTAGTCTTCTTTAATCCTAATAAGAATTTTAGTTTTTAGTGTAAAGACTTTTATTTTGATAAATTAATTCCTAGACATTTGATATTTGTTGAAGTAATTGTAATGATGTTATTATTTGTTTCTCTTTTTTTGTTTTGCTGCTGTAATGCAAATAAGTTTTCTAAATAGGATACATATCCAATAATCTCATTAAATTTACTTATTAATTCTAATTGTAAGCTTTTTATAATTTCTAGGCACAGAATTATCCTGTCTATGAATAGTAATTTTATTTCATCTTTTCCAATTAGTATACCTTTTTTTTCTTGCTTTATTTACTGGCTTAATTTCCAGCACAATATTGAATGAAATGATAGTGAAATGCCTGTTTCATTTCTGATTTCAAGAAAAACAAATTTTAAAGACATCTTTTTAATATTTCACCATTGTGTAAGATGTTTGTGTGAGGTTTATAAAATGTTCTTGCAGATTACTTATAGATTAAGGTATTTCCCTTCTATTAGTAGTACTCTAAGTTTTAATCATGAATATGTGCTGAATTTTGTCAAATTACTTTTCTAAATCTATAAAAATAATTATGTGTTTTCTCCTCTTCCCCACTTTATTTTTAGTGTGGTAAATTACTGATTGATTTTTTTACTGTTAAATTAACTTTATATATGGAAAAACCCCACCTGTTATTGGTGTATGTGTCTATATCTTTATGTAAATGTATATCAATATACTGAATTCTAATTGCTGATTTTTATTAAGGATTTGCCCATCAATGTTCACGATTAGTCTATAATGTTCCTTTCTTTTAATTTCCATGCTAGTGTTTTGAATCAAGGGTTGGATTTTACACTTATAAAAAACACAGGGACAATTCCCTTGTTTATTTGCTGGAAGAATTTGTATCTGACTTGTGTTATTTCTTATTTACATTTCTTCTTTAAAAGTTTGGAAAGGTACACCAATGATACACTTATTCTGGGCCTGGGGTTTTTACTGTGAAAAGGGTTTTTGTAATAACATACTCAGTTTTAACTTTTACATTATCAAAGGGTAATATTCCATCCTTATCTATGGAGTGTACTCATGTTATCTACCAAGTTATGTATTGAATGTGTTCTATGAACCATGGTGATGGAGGTAGATGATACAGTGGTGATTTTGTGAGCCTAGAGGTGAGATGCGTGGGCCTACTCTTGTGGCAGGTATGTTCTAGAAGGGGAGATGAACTTTAGTCAGTAATAGAGCAATAAATAAAAATTTTCATTTTGATGACCTCTAAGTAGTAGCTGATTGTGCCATGAGAGTTGATTATGGGAAGATCTGATATCATCTAAGCATATTAGGAACAACTTTCATGAGGAAATAATATTTGTAAATAATTAAATATTTTAACTTATCTTTATATCTTTTAGTTATTCTTTTCATCTTTAAAAATATTCTGTTAACATAGCTGCTCCTCCACGTAACTGCTTCTCCCAGGTGGGCTGTAAATGCAGCCAACTCTAGTACTGTCTGAAATACATGTCTTAGAAGGAAAGCCCATCCCCCTCGCCAAAAGAAGGAAAGCCCAATTCCCCATAGGGGGTTCCACTTCTCCAGGCTTAAGTGAAAAAGCTGGGTTTCATATTATCTTATTGCCATTGCTTCTCCCTGCCACATGGTGTCTCTGTTGATAACCGGTGGTGTCCATGAATTCCCAAAGAAGGATTCTACCCTCTGAGAATTACATGAAAAGACCATCTTCACCCCTTCAGTTGGCATAATCCAGGTGCTGTGCTCCTTTCCCTCAGCCATATTCAGCCATTACCCTGACTCCGAGAGTGCTGTTTCAAAATTTTTTCAGCAACTCTCTTTGCAGTTGTGAACAAGTCTGGAACCTTCCTTTCATTACTTTAAAACTCGAAGGGCCACTTTCCAGTTCATCCACGCACCCTCATAAGCATTGTCAGAATAAACCTCCTGGGTCAACAGCATCCAAAACACAAAAGATGCCTGTAGAGCCCTTTTCCCAGATCAACGAAGTTACTCTGTTTTCTCAGAAAGAAATGGGCATCTATTTTCAGATCTCAACGGAAATTTATGTTGTGAAGGATTACTGAGGTAGCTTTCCAGCCCTTCTCTCACTAGATCAAAGAAATGGAAAAATAAGCACAAGTTTAATTAGGAGGATTATATATACAATAAAATGTTCTTTAATTACACACCTTTCTTTTGTTCTACTTAACATTCATGTGGAGAAAAAAAATAATAATCAGTTATAATCTTGTGGAAATACCTTCACGCATCTAATTACAACAATCACACTGCCCTCTGGGCTTTTCTTCTCTATTATGAGCAACACGATTCTTCAAACCTTTTTTTCAGGTTACTATTTTCTATTCCTTTATTCATTTTTCTCATTCTTTCATGATCTTTTCCAGTTTGTCTACGTCCTTTAAAAAGTGTAGTGACCAAAAGTAGCCCCGATATCCTAATAAGGAGCTCATGAATGCATAATATAGCAGAAAGATTACTACCAAATGTCCCATAAATTATTCTTTTAAATAAATTCCAGAATCATAATGGCTAGGGTTCAGCATCAAGACTCCAGATTTTTCTTTTATATTTTTGTCTACTTGGTTCATTTATACCTACTGAATTTTACCCTGCTTTAGAAACCAATATTTGTGTTAAAATCACTTTCATTCTTATTTTAACATTTCAGAAAATTGCAAGATTTCCAAATGCCATTATTCCACATTTCAATCCCTTTATATGCATTAGATTGATTATCCAGTAGTTTCTGTTTATTGACTTTTCAAATAACTAATTATGTACTCCTCTCAATATCCTAGCCTTTATAAATAAAAATACAATTTAGGCAATAACTGACAATAACCTTTTGATTCTGGGCAAATTTGATGACATTTTATCCAACTTTAGCAATACTGCAATAATTTTGTACCAAAGACCCATGTCTATTTTACTTCTATCAACAAAGTGATATTTCTAAAGAGAATCTTAGTCTTTAGTTTTGTATGCCAAGGCAGCTAAGGTATTGGAAGCGAGTAAGTAGGCCAAACAATTTCTTCATAATCTTTATAGCACTATCATTTTACGTGATATCATGTGTATAAATTCTAAAACATATGATCATACAACGCAGAATTCAACAAAACTTATTATATTGTTATTCTATATATTTTTTGAACATATGAATCATAAAATGACAGTAGAAATCATCAAATAGTGTCCTACAATGAGGAACATTAGGTCTAAGCAACTTAAGCCAAAATCAATTAGTGATTGAAACTGGATTAAAAAAGTTTTTGTTTTTGTTTTTTTTGATGCAAAATCTAAGGTACTTTCTTCTACATAAAACCATTTACTAAGTTTGCTATTTCAATAACTTTTAATGAAATACAGAGTTGTATATAAGTAATATATACAAGTTTTTAGTCTATGAATTTGAGTCTAACTTAAGTACCAAAGAGTTGTAACTTTACAGCAGGGAAAAATAAAACAAAACAAAACACTTTATTAGTATTGGTTAGTTTGTTGTAAATATTACTTGTAATTAGAGCTAGATGAACTTTGATATGTATACTCAAAGAATGTAATAATAAACATTGTAATTATTGGTTGATAGTTGGGGTAGTTTTTTATCTCAGTCCCAAATCGATCCTTCTGTAGTGAGCACTGTGAAGCTATAGCTGGAACTCTGCAGATTTTATGTCACTGACTTTTTTCTTCCTTTTTACCAGCAACTGCCTTTTAGTTTCTATGAAGAGAAGGGACTAGACGAAAGTTAGGAGCCGGGAGGTGGGCGGAGGGACTTCTCCACTGCTGTTTGCTTGCTGTGCCTGCCACCATCACCACGGCAGTGCCCGCTGGCTTCAGCATTCAGCGTTTTCAGCTTCTCTGCTCCTGCTGAGAGCGGTCTCCGCCACCAGGCAGTGCCCTGTCCTCCGCAGTCTGCCTCAGGGTTTGGGTACCACACTCTCTTTCCTTTGCTCCTCAGCTCTGGGGTGGGGACTACTTCCTGCTCTTGCTCATGCAGTTTGCTTTCCCTTCACTTCTAAACCCTCCAACACCGGGGCAGCAAATTCCTATATTAAATCCCCACTATTTAAAAGCTTCTAACCCCTGACAAGTAAGGTTACCTACATCAAAAAGAAGACATTTTTCTTAATTATTCCAAATTTATACTATCAAATTCAGAATTCTCTACCAGTAGAGAGTATGAGGAAGAAAGAGAGAGACAGATGATTGGAGACTTAATGTCTAAATTTCTATGTTCCTTGGAAATAACTCTGCTGCAAATAACTCATTGTAAGAAATAACATACTTTATGCCAGAATTAGATTCTAAAGTGTGGTGCAAAACAGAAATAAGGTCCAATCAAATTATTCTCAAGGAGCTCTTAATAGTTCATTAGTATATCACATGTAGTTTTGTGTAAAGTACTGTATGTAAAATATACATACAAAATGTGTATAAAATGCACAGTATATTTTAATAGTACCCATGCAAAATATAATTTAAATATTTTTTGTTTTTTTAACATTAAAGTATTTATATAATTGTGAGAGGATTTAAAAATTAAAATGTCATTATGTTCCCTAGGATATAGTTTTAGAATCCAAGAAGCATGTCAATTAGCCAAGTTTTAGTTGTCTATAAATATGACAGTTTAAAAATGCTTATCTAAACATAGAAGTTCTTGTACTAATTGGCAATGACTAATGTACTTCCTCTAGCATATGTATTTTGTAAGAATTCCCAAGAGAATTTAATAGCTAGAGTGAATATAATAAATGCATATAACTTTATATTAATTCATAAAGAGTATACAGTATTACTCTGGAAATGCTTATAAAAACACTTCTATTTTCAAAGTGTTGTTATACAAGTGTGCAACCCAGGCATATGCCCCGACCTGCAATCAAATCAATGACCTTTCGTTTTGCGGGACGATGCCCAACCAATAAAGCCACACTGGCTAGGCTGGAAGTTGAGTTTTTTAAGTGCAAGTTTTTATAGACAGGAATCTTTCTATATAGCCTCGAGTATGATGATATATATATTTTTATATATATTTCATATATATAAAAATTTTATCCAGGTGAATTTATAAATATAATTTTATGCATAATTTTTATAAACTATTTTATTTTCTCTCAGAATTTACTTCACTATCTGTCATGCTTTTTGTATGTTCATTTGATCATGTTATGCCTTATGCATTTATTTATATATGCTCTACTGTAAGATTATAGAAAAACTATTTTTCCAAACTAATAATATAACCAGTTACTGTAAATGGTTGTTTATACAAAACAGCTTGGAAAAGAATTAACATATCAGGACAGCATAAATTTATTTTCAATTATTAAAATGTATTCCTTTCCTTGATCTAATTTTCTTATTAAAGTGGTTTACTGTGATGTTTGTATTGGTGAGACTGCCCTGACTAGTCTATTAAATCCCATTTGTATGTGATTATAATCTAACTACTGTCCTGGACCATGAGCTTTGTTACAGTGAGGAGGGTATTTGAGAGGATTATTAGTAAATAATCCACACCAAAAATTCTCTTCTCACAAATACCCACAATAGAAAAAAAATAGAGTGGTTATTTGAATTACCTTTACTGGTATATAAAAAGTCTTTGCTGCTTTGCATACTTTGCTTGGCACAACCTTTGAATTAAAATGTCATGTGCTTAATTAATAAGCTTAGTCCTTAAAATTCATTAAGCTTCAGACTTGAAACACAGGGTCCTTGATTGATTAGGAAGCTCTAGCCCAGCTAATAGTCTCCCGATCTTACAGTCCTGGGAAAAATGTGACAGAGATGAGATCCAAGCCTTTTCCTTCACTTTCTCTCTATATTACTTTGCTCTCCACCAGGACACCCAAAGCACGGGGCAGCTAGACTGTGCTTCTAGTACTTCCTGGCCATGCCTATTGTCCTAGGTGGTGCTCTAGGCGCTGGCATGACCCTTCTGTCCCATTTATTCCCAGCCACATTCTTTAAAACTCAAGCAGCCTGTCACAGCTGGAGGTAAGTAACCTGATAAAAGAATTCATACAGAAGAATGTAGATGAAAACTACCCCAAGACTTTACAACATAAAAACTGATGTTTAGAAATATGATTTGGGATAAAGTAATAAATTCCTAATGGTGAAATTTTAGTTAGTACAGCATGCCAGTTGGAAATCAATTGGCAAGGAGAAAGGGGGACATTGTGTTTTTATCATATATACATATGCTTTTTAATATCCTGCTTTTGGGCTTTGAAAAGTAGTATCAGAGACAGCAAGAGGGGAAAGACCTCTGTGAGAGGGAACAAGAGGAAAGATCTTTGTGAGGGGCTATGAGCTTAGAGTTTGACATTTTTTATTTCACTTTGAACAGTTTCTTCAATAATTCAGGTATAAAAAGTGTCATCTTTTAGCTGAGGAAGGTGAGCCAGAAACAAAGTAAATTTAATATCACTTCAAAGAAAGACATGGACGATAGTCTTCACCATAAAATAATGTGATTATTTTTTGTTTGGCCACCACAAACCATATTGTGTTTTTAACCAGTTAAAGATGGAATTTTGGCATGATTTTATAAAACTTGGGCCAGATTAGCTTATTTTATTTGGATCCCTGGTTATCTCAAGAGCTGGAATTCAGGGACAGCCCATTTGTGAAACTTTCTAATTATCTTCAGAGCCTGAACTAAGCCCTATATATCTTTACGAGAATTGCTTATCTTAGAATCTTGGCTTTTTGTAAAGAAATGGATAGTTATCTTCAAGAACAAATATGTAGAACATAATTATATTCAGTAATCTACCTAAGACTCACAGTAATAATTCTGATGCTTGACATGTTAAGAATTTTTATTGTCATAAAATAATTTACTATTAATGTAAAAAGTGATGAGCTATCATACAATATATATAAAGCAAGATTTTCTCATTTTAAAGGGGGCAACAGTGAATAATTCTGCAACTTTGAATTTTTTTTAGGATTTTATAAAAATATTAAATGTTCCTGGGCTTGACTATGTAATGGTGAATACAGATTAATGATTATCTTTGTTTTTAAAATTGGATTAGCTCTATTACATTTTACCATTACAAGTGTGTATACCTGGTTCCACTTCCAGAGAGCTGCCTTTGTTAGGTGTTGATCAAAGTTATTTTTATGATTTAAGAAAGTGCCTCATCATAAGGAGGAATGCTTTGCCTGTGAGTTCCTTTTGCTGCATTCTTTTTTAGTTTCCTGAGGATCCCAATAAAAGAAGCCTGGTTTCCATGTTTAAAGGATGTGTGTGCTCAAACAATTATAGCAAATGATTAACTTGTTTAATTAAACAAAACAATTTGGAAAATCATTAATATATCATAATTATCTTTTCCTGAAAATAAACTTACAATGACTTAATTGTTGTTCTGGCATTGAATAAAAAGCAAAAGCTCAGAGTGCTGACCTCCACACCTCAGAAGTTAGGCACATTGTAATCAATGTTGCCCGAATAAATTTTATTAAAAAATGTAAAAGTTAGGCACATTTTGATATGATGAATCTGCAAGGAAGTAAATATTGAATTGAGGACTCAAAAATGACTTCTTTGTGGCCTGATGTGCCCTCATGTGAAAGCCCAAGTATCTTGTTGAAAGGGCAAATTATGATTGAGTAGGTTTGGGGTTGAGCCCAGGAATCTGCTTTTCAAATTAAAAAAAAACCATCTGAGCCCGACGTGGCTGATCCATGGAACACAGTTTGAGTAGGACTTTTTAGAACAGTGTTACCCATAGAAGTTTCTGCAATGAGAGAAATGTTTAATATCTGTGCTTTCCAGTATGATAGATGTAAGGCAGAGTTGGCAAACAAGCACTTGAAATGTGGCAAGTGAGAATGAGTTTTTAATTTTAGTGTAAATTAAATATAAATTGCCATGTGTGTCTAGTGACTATCTTATTGAACATTACTGTTCTAGACTTCCTAAGAGTTAATGTGATAACCCTAGACACCTCAGTGTCTGAAAACTGAATGAAGGTAATTCAACAAATATATGTGATGTCTCAATAATCGGCTTTCTCTGATAAGAGGCATGTCTTCTAAATTACAGAGACAAATTGACATTTTCAAAGTAACCTCTCAGAATAAAGTTTGTGCAATAAAAAATGTGCATTCTCAACAGGGATGATACTACCCTCAATAGGGTGAATATTGGTTTTTGAGGAGAGGCAAAGATACCATTTAGATATGACAATGATTTGGGACCCCCAAAGTTCAATCTTACCTAACAAAATCTTATTTCTTAGTGTTTAGTTTCTCTCATGAGGAAGAATTTTATATTGAATTTAATTTTTCTCTCTAGAGAGGAAATAGGTAAAAAAGATTGAGAAACTCTTATAGAGTGAAGATCATGGTTAACTGTACCTGAATTTGAATCAGTTAATTTATTTTACAAGTCTCCAAATCACTTATGAAATAATTTCACTCTGACTCTTTTAAGAGGCAACTTACTGTAAGTGGGACTTGATTTCTTTATTTCTTTAATAAAACTTGTGGAGAAATTCTCATTTTTTCCTTTAAAGAAACAAAAGATACCAGGGGCAAGAAGAATACTCCATTAGTGTAGTCTTTTGAAAAACATCATGATACATTAACAAAAACTTAAAAGTCAGTTGCAATTTTTTGATGCTTAAATGTACTTGAGAAGACCCAAGATCAGTACTAAGATGCTCACCTCCTTGCTTGAAACTTGGATTTTGTGTAATTGTTAGAAGGCCTACGTGCTCAGCCTATGCAAGCTAGAACACACTTAGTGACAGTCTCATGTGGAAAATACCTAAATTTGAACTATCAATGAGCTGGAATGTGAAGTCAATGTAGTGCTGTGGCAAAGAAAAAAATCTCTCATGCATCACGGAAAGGAATATTGAAATGTCCATTCCATCACTGTAATTGGATAGCCTGCTGAATGATATTTTTCTAACTATGGCCCAAAGGGAAAATAATTTCTAGAATAGGTGAGAATGTGACTTATTCTATGCAGATCATTGTCATCATGTTCTTATGGACATCTGATAGATATTATGACCTACAGTTAGTAGTGTGCTAGTAAATGTTTAACAACCAGCTCTTTAAGGAGGAAAGCATTCCTAACTTATAACATGTGCCAGCTTACATAAAAGAGTCCCGGTATATGCCTGGCATTACACCTTGATTATGGAATTTCATATGTATGGTATCACCAAATTCTATTGTATGTCTATCATATAGATACAATAGATACAAATCTACCATATAGATACAATAGATATAAATGATCTCAGAAGAATAAATAATGATGCTGGCAGTAAAATAATTAAAAAGGGATGAGTTATAATTATTTATTGCATTTGATTTTAGTATCACTTACTTACTTGTAAGTTTACATAAATTAGTTTTTGCTAATGGATCTGTTTAACAACTGTCTCACAAAATATCTGACAATAATTTAACAATCGGCTCTCATGAGTATGGGCTTCAGGATGCCACTGCTTATGACAATAATGAGAGGCAATGAATTGAGGATAGATTTACACTGAGATATCTGTAGGATTCATGCATCTCTAAGACTTTGTTTTTTTCATGGGAAAGGCTATGTATGAGACCCACAGATTAGTGGCTTTACCAACCAATAAACGTATTAGGTTGGCTTTATAATCATGATCCAGTCCCCTTAATATATTATTTATTTCAGCAGAAGAAAAATGTTATGTTTTATTTGTTTATCATATTCTTTAGCTTATTTATATTTTATATTTCTTTTTTGTTCTCAAAAGTTTTTAATGAAAAATGACTCTAGTTGTTCTCTGTATCATCAAATATATTATTAGAAATAGTTGTATCCAAAGTATAAGACTTTTTCCTGCATAGCACATAGAAAAAAAGCATAAGATCAAAATAATAGATGAGGTTTATATCATATTTTATGATTTACAAAGTGTATAGTTCAATGGTATACTATAGATAGTTCATTCAGATAAATTTTTATTTAAACACAGATCTCATATCCATTTTTAGTATTTTTGTCTTAGAGTGGGAAATTCATTCCCAAGCATATTTATTCAACATTTATCATGGGTAAAAACATGTCATATTAAATTAAAAAGGAGGAACGCTAATTATTTGTAATGTCACACAAATAAGAAAACAAGGAATGTATTTGAATATGGTCTATGTTTCAAAGTCTTGAGAGCCATAAATTTTAGGCCAGGAAGTTTTTATTTATATATTGAGGTGAAAAGAAAGTATAATCTGTCTTTCTGTTCCCCTCCCGCCAACCACCACTACAATTATCATTTGATAATAATGAGTTTTACTTGTACCTCTGGTTCTTAGGACAAATGGTGGTGATATAAAGAAAAAAGTCTAGGAAAGATTATCTTGATTCACATAATAAGAAAATTACTAAAAAGTAAATTTTAAAATAACAGTATGGAAAAAAAGAGAAAGGTTTAGAAGACTGGAAGGGAGTGTGGAGGGTCTCTGGAGAGAAAAAAGAAAACTAAAGACTTGTATAAACTTAGAAAATTTCGTAGGTCCTAGATGTTTTTCAGTAAAACTTCTTATGACTCTGCATTTTCACTTTTACAATTATACATAGCTTTCCTTGCATGTGTTAACCTCCCATGCGAGCTTTGATGGAAACGCCAGGGAAGGCAGATAGCTATGACATGAGCATGTTATGTCAATCTTCTCTAATTCTTTATCATTCATACCCATTGAAATCCAGAATTAACTCTCTTCTGGGATATTTGCAATCTGCGGAAAATTTGACTAAAGTAATTATCATTGAAAAAGATAAGAACTTTATTACACTGAGCTATAAAATAAAATACCTTAAGATAGTTCTATTCTTGTGAATCTTGCATTCTTAATAATTTTTAAATCTTCAAATAGCCCAATCTTCTGACCTCCCTCCTATTCTCCATATAGCAAAGGATTCAGTGTCAGCTGGGAAAATAGTAGCTAAGCTGCTGACTGAATCACACTGCACTTTAAAACACACTTCAGCAGTTTTGCTTTGTCTTTTGACCTAGAAATCTCTTCAAAAGTTTTCTGCTCTGATAATCTATTCCAAATTTCCTGCCTACCTGTGAAAGATTTCTGCAACATATTTTGCAGCCTTTTCCATTCATGTGTGAGCTCACAAAAATCTCTGTTTAAAATACGACACTGGTGAAAGCTATGAAGAAAACAGCTATTGTTTGGACTGGAAATGTCTGCAGCCAAGAATAGCAATGATGTCTCTGGTGCCGTTTCTATCATCAGTATTCTTATTCCTGGCAACATAACATCAGAATTGGGGGATTTTATTGAACAAAGGAAAATTGAATTAATGAGCCAACAAAAATGGTCAACCTCAGAGACTATAGATGTAGTTGGAAAAAATATACCAAAGAATAAATGTGTGTAGTACTGTTTGTGTATCACATAGCTATTCTAAAAGATGTCACTATCAACCTTTTGAATAAACAAAACACAGGTTAAGAGTGGGTACTACAACCGCCTTTTCTGAAAAGAGATTTGGACATGATCCCAGTGAATATATTGCCTAGCGAGAAGGAAGGATTTTCCTTAATCACTAACATTTTAAACCCAAAGCCATTCTACTGACTCTTCAGAGCCTTCTGATACCTATTTAATTCATTTATACTAGTTGTGATTGTGCATGCTGAGTGCACAATAGTTCTAAGTAGCATTAGCCAAAAGCAAAATGTTGAAAGATGTGTAAGTGTGCATTGGTCTACCTGATTGAACCGTAATTTTAATACTGATTAATACTGATTTTGCTCTGTAGTGAGTTAAGGAGCAGAAGACATAGGTATTTCTCAATAAGACCAAGCAGAACTTAACACTGGGAAACAGGGATAGATCTTCAGCTAGGGCAAATAGTATAGCAAAAGTCAGACCTGTGAAAAAGTTTCGACTGACTCACATGCATAACCTCCCCAAAATGGGTATAATACAGTATACTTTTGAGTGTTTAGTTTCATGCTTCAATTGAGTTGAGATACTCCAAAATGCAGTTCTGGGTGATTATGCATACTTTGTTGAAATTTTATAGCTGGGTTAGTTATACTTGAATTAAATAGAGCACCGAGACACTCTGGGGTTATGGAGTATGTTCGTTTCACGTGTACTTGCCCAGTTCTGTGCCTCACTGTGGAAACTTGACATAATGGTGTTGTTGGAAAAAAAGAAGAGAAGCGTAAACAATCCAAAAACAGTGCACATGACTAGCATTTTAGGAGCGTTGTAGTCTAATCCTAATTTTAGGACTCCTCTTATTTGAAACAATTCACATTTGCCATAGTTTTCTTCTCTGTTGGTTGAGGAGAATGGTGTCATCCTAAACTTAGCATATGAAACAATGCACCAAAAATGTAACAATTGCCACTGAAATTAGAATGTGCTAAATACGATGCAAAGCATTTGGACGTATTATTAATTCCTCTATTTTCACTTTAAGAGTTAAGTTTTCTATGAGAATAAATTTACACTTAACCTCCAGCTTTTCACACGTGTGCCTTAGCATCATCCAGAGGGTGAATATTAAAAATAAAAGTCTCTGAGCTCCATGCCTTAACGATTTTGACTTAGTGCATCTGAGATGAGCACCCTGAGTGGTTCAGTTGTAGACAGTGCACAGACCACTCAGCCAACACTGCACATTGACCAGCTCTGCTGCAGGATGTGTGCAGCTCATTTTCAGCGCAGCTGTTGCTCTCCATAATGGCAGGAATTACTCTGTAATGAGTGTATGTGTTAAAGGAATCACATTGGGATTTAATTAATCTGGTTTGATATCTGATAAGAATATGAAGCATTATGAGAAAAATTTTGCATATTGGTCTTACCATGGAAATAATTCTTTTTATCCCCATTACCAAGTTCCACCTTCTAGTACATAAAGAAAAAATGGATTAAGTTTGATGAATGTTGAAGTATTTTTATTGATAATATTTTTCTACTCAAGACAATTTTCTTGTTTTTTGAAAATGCTGGAAAAATATATAAAGATTATGGACTTAAATAAATCAACATCTGCTAATGTGTTCCCCTTATTGTCAGATGTGTGAGTGTGTATGTTAAAGAGAGATAGAGATAGAGATAGAAATGAGATAGAGATATAGAGATAAATAGAGAAGAAAAAGAGTATTCTTTGTTGCAACAATGGAATACATAGAGAATCATGTTTGGAGGCCATGCAGCTAGAAACAGTCCTCACATTCTAACATAGGACCACATCCCAAAATTTAGGAAGACCATCAGCAAATGATAGGTGCCACAAAGTGTAGCAAATGTTTACTACACAAATCTCGACAAATCAGTAAGAGTAGTTAGTCCAGCACGTAAAGTCCTCTCATGACTAAGTTTTTGCCAAAGGGCATTGATATTATAATACATACCGTATTACAAGGTTCAGTGCCCAAAGATGGTGCTATGAATATGGAAAAGGAGGGGTTAACAAGGTAATATAGAAGGAGAAGAATCTTAAAATTATTAAAAACCTCTGGCTTTTGTATGTGGTCCGCCTTTTGGCTAAGTGGAACTGTTCCATTCTATTTATTCAAGTTTAGCTAACTGTATTGAGGCTCCAGATTTTTTTTTCTTCTGGAATTAAGATAGAAACAGATCATTAGATAGTATCCTCATCAGTGGCCAATTTCTAAATCTGACTGTGCAATATTAATTTTATAAAACTTCAAAGAACATATACCTAAAGAACATACAACACTCTATCTGTTTAATATTGTGGGTATTATGTAATAATTTCCCGAATTTGTTGGTGTAAACTTATGCTGCTTTCCTTTTAGAATTTTAGGGACCAAGGGATGTCATGGTGTTTTTTCCTTTCATTACAAAGTCACATTACAAAGATATGTACAAGACTGTTATCTGCAATGAACATTTAAAAAACACAAATTCATTAGACACCAGAAGACTCTGCCTATAAGCTTTTGGGAAAATACCTGAGAATTATTCCTATATACCTCCTTCCCACCATTATTATTCTCCCACTTACATATGAACATCGTATACCACAGGGCACATACAATGTCTTCTGCAATCTTATATAATTTCCCTTCCTTGTACCTTTTTTCTATTGCCCTTTCTTGGCATGGAGACACAAATCAGTCCTATTATTTTCACTAAATATTTATTAATTGATAAATGTAATTTACTCCTTTTTAAATAAAAAAATGTGAAAGCAGTTATCGACTTTATAATCAGATCTTTAAAGACACATTTGAATATGAGATATTTATAATTTTAGAAGTCAACTGGCATTTTATAAAGTTAGATATGCTTTTCTAATTTGATAGCTTCCGGAGGAAAATATTTCAATTCATTAATTATTTAAACTACTGGCAGAAAAGTCTTATTTTTACTAGAAATGACCCCCTTCTCCCTCTCTGTTGTCTCTTCATTAAAATAGGAGTTTTGGTTGATTGTATTTAAGTTTGAAAGTATTTTTACTGAGTCATTCAAAAAGAATGTTGGACTCCTTTGAATTCTAACAAATTTAAATATTTCAAATATATAAGTAAACCATTAGTTTCCTTGTAAATTGGCAAGATTTTGATCTTATAATCTAAATATAAATGGAATTACACAAGTGATATACAAGATAGGGACAAAACTCTGTAATAATAAATTATAATTAGTAAAATAATAGAGAAACACTTTCTTTTTCACACAGGTCTGGGTATGTGTGGGGTGGAGGGGGGGACTGGTAAAATTAGTGTATGTAAAACCAAGAAATTTTCTAATAAAATTCATGAATAACAATGAAAGAGCTGCTGAACTATGTTGAAAAGACACATTTCTATTGTTATAGTGTTTTTAAAACAATTTATATTGTTTTATATCTCTTTTAAATGCTCATTTCTAACATTCTGAATAGAATTCTAAAGAACACTTTGCATATTAACATCTTCAGACTCTTGCCCAGGAAGACTCCATATAGAACGTAGTATCAAAGTAAAATATGTAATTAATACAAAGGGAAGGAATTTCTAAAATGCCTGGACTTTAGTTTCAAAAGCTTAAGCTCTTTCTGCTCATTCTATAGCTCCTTCTGCCATGGTGACGGGCAGCAGCAGGGTGAGCAAGTTCAGTTTTCCTCAGTCCTACAACTCACAAGACTCAGGTTTCCTTGCGTTTGCATGAATATGTGGACATAATCTTGGCAATTCTATTTCACATCCCCTGAGTTTTAAACTGATGCAAACTCAGAAGAATAAGCCAACATATTCACAAACTGAGTAAACTTGAGGGGAAAAGAATTCCTAAACACTCAAAAACTAAACTCATACTACTTTTCTCAAGAATTCTTAAGAGATCTCTTTTTCTTCTGTACTTCTGGCTATGCTAGAAAAAAAAGTTATTAGTAGACCATCTTTACTTGAAGGCATTTTTTCCTAAGCATCAATATTGGTACTTCCTACCCTTCCTCACAAACACTATTGACTCAAGGCAATGTCTATTTTAGCCAAAAGAGTGTATTTATTACTCTTTATATTGATATGAAAATTGAAAGGAAAAACTGGAACTTCCAGCTTTTTTCTTCACTATACCACAAGAGAAAACTTTTTACCCACATAAAAAAGAATTACTTACGCATTTACATTTTATGTTACTTTGGTAAGTTTTTAAGTATGACATTTTATGCAGGATATATATGTCTTCTTCATTTATTCAAAAAAGCATATCAAGCATCTAGAATCTAGGCACTGCGAAGTACCTTGGGAAAAATGCAAAGATGTATATGTGTTATTCATGAATTTATTTAGCAGTTATTACTGAGGGTGCATAATGGGCCAACTCTCAGAAAGAGGCACTAGAACAGATACCCAATTATGATAAGGAAGAGCTGCTGCTTGCAAGGTTTTTAATGTGTAAGTAAATTTTAATGGGGGTGTTAATTGATGTGGGTAAGTGAAAGAGTCCATTATAAGGGGAGGGGTTATGATTGATTAAAGATGACTGCCAATGCAAATTCTTTTTCAATCTTTCTTTGAGAAGTAGCCTTTACCACTTAGTACACATCCCTTTAGACTTGTACCATTAGTACAATAATGCAGCTCTTTCTTTCGGAAAGTTTGTTGGTTAATGTTTTATTCTAGGGCTGTGGCTCTGTCAAAATTCCTTTTGGGCCTTGTCCCTCTCCCTAGACTTAGTAACAAGTGCTTTATGCTTATCAGCCCTTCCTGGGGCAAAGTCCTTTGTCACTGTTCCTTAGACATTTATCCAACCAAAAAAGATTGGAAACCACAGGAATCCAATCAGAAAGCTTTACAAAATCTGTGATTGTCACAAACTTGATTTGTTTTTGCCGTAGGCTGTGTCATTAGCATTAACCAGCTTTTGTGGCTCAAGGGATTCCTCAGCTTTATCTTTGACTAACTAGAAATGAGAAACCATTTTATTTTCCAACCTTCCAGGTTTCCTTAGACTGTCTGTGTTCCCTCATGAACAGTATAGATCTTTTCTGAGCTTGTTCTTTCTTGTATTAGCTTTAGAAATATATCAAGTGACAATCAACTTCAAACACCAAATATGTTAAGTACATTCTCAGCCTCCCAAGTATTTTCATTCAAAAGTTCAGCCAAATATTTTCTTATTGCATAACATGAGCTGCCACTTTTCTAGCCTCTTATAAAAGTTTCTTTGCAACACACCAACCAGCCCCAAGCCAATGACAGAACTATCCATTTTTTGTTGTCATTGTGAAAAACACTTCACTTCTATTTACCAATATTTGCCAGCTTTAAGTAGATTATGCTCCATTAAAAAAAGAAAAAGAAAAAATAACTTCAAAATCTTAATGACTTACATTACAAATACTTACATCTGATTAACTTTTCTTGTTGTCAGCCCTGGATTGCATGCTCCAGCGGTATTTCTGGCTGAGAATTAGATGTGTCCTCCACAAGGTGGCAGAGAGTTGTAATGCCTTTGAAAGTTCAGAATTGTCAAAATGTCACTTCTGCCACATCCCGTTGCTAAAGCTAGTTTTATGACAAAGCCCAACATTGATGTAGCACAAAAAAGTCCTCTTCTCTCAGTGGCAAGAGGTTGAATAATTGTTTTAAAAAAATAACAATTTATCACAGTTATTAAACTTTATTTTCCTTACTAAGATGTGAATCAATGAAAAGTAAGGATGATGTATAAATATGCATACTATGTAACTAATTATTTGATGCTAAAATACCTTCTGTTTCTGTTTTTTACAGAAGAATTTAAATATACTAGTTATTATTTTGAAATCGAGCAGAAACATACTACTCCTTGCACTCCCTATAAGTGTCTTTATTAAAATAGTGTACTAATTTTCCTACTATACATATCCTGAAGTAAATGAACACGCAATACATGCAATAATGACATTTATATCTGGCACAACACAAGTCATGTGTTACTCATGATTAAGATATTTGTGAGAACACACAGCACTTTCTTGATGTATAATGTCAAAACCTAAAAAAGTGAATGTATCACTCCTTTGAACAAATTTTAATATAAGTAAATCACCAAAGTGCTGCACTGAAGTATATTTAGCAAATAAGTTGGATTTTACCCACCATAATATTATCAAGCTGCCTGTCAAAGGGGTGTACCCAGGCTTTCCTATTGAAACCTAAGAAAAACAAGTTTTCCTGCAACATGACCACTTCCCACCCTCCATCCTCTCCTCCCAGTGTCAGTAGTGGGGAGTTTGGAATTCTTTTGAATTCTATAAATTTTTAGTCTCTATCCTTCAAATAATATTTACATACAAGGGTCAAACTTAGAACAGTCATCCTGAAGCTTACTGCCAAAGAGGAAGTGTGAATCGCGGCAGAATGTGCTTCTCTGACGAGAGGAATTTAGCTTATCCGTTCTCAGCACCTTTAAAAATCTCACTCAGCACCTGATAGTCATTTCAGAATGTTAACAGATCTCTGGCGCTCTGCAGTGAGCAACTGTATCTGTGCCATTAGCCTTGTACATGTGTCCTAATATTCAGCCATTCTATGGCCATTATGTTATCCATCTGTCAGATCTCATAAAACTGCAGGGATAAGAGTAAAAGATTCAATGCTTCTGAGGAAATTTTATACCAGCTGCTGATGTCAGTTTTGCACCTGTTCACTTTATAACAAGCTCAAATTTATAAGGAGAGGTATGTATGACTACTTTCAAGGCAAAGAGTAGGGCCATTTGTTCCAGTGTTAGGATTGTCTCCTCGGTTCTTTAGGGTTACAGCGCAGTCTCGCTCACTCATCACAGCAGTTTGACCTGCACTTGGATGTGAGCCATAAAATAGTGGCATGAGGAATGAAGTCAATTGCACAAAACTTTAATTCTTAGAGACATGTCCTTCACCTGAAGTCCCTTCTTGTTCATAAATCAAAGTTAAGTCTAAGACCCAAAGGTGATCTAAGATCCAAATAAATTAAGCCTGGATTGTCAGACGTTAAGCCCAGTTTTCTGCTCTTTTTTCCATTTTCCTCATGTATGAAGGAGAGCTTCTGTCTAAAGACAAATGACTTTTGTCTGAAAACAAGTGACAGAATTAAGTACCATGAAATAGAAAAAAAAATTAAGAACAGCTGAATGCCTATTAGAATGGCTAAAATCCAAAGCACTGACAGTACCAAATGTTGACAAAGATTTAGAATAACAGGAACTCTCATGCATTCCGGTGGGAATGCAAAATGATACAGCCACTTTGAAAGACAGTTTGGCAGTTTCTCACAAAACTAAACTCATACCATATGATCCATCAATCTTGTTCCTTGGTTTTTACCTAAATGAGTTGGTAACGTATGTCCACACCAAAAAAATCTGCCCATGAATATTTAAAGCAGCTTCATTTATAATTGCCAAAATGAGGAAGCAACCAAGATGTCTTTTAATAAGTAATGGATAAACTGCCGTACATCTGTACAATGGAATATGATTCAACAATAAAAAGAATTTAGTTATTCAGCCACGAAAAGACATGGAAGAATCTTAAATACATCTTGCTAAGTGAAAGAAGACAATCTGAAAAGACTACATACTGTTTCATTCCAACTATATACCTAATTGGAGAAGGTAAAACTATGGAGACGGGAAAAAAATAAGTGGTTGTCAGGGTTTTGGGAGGACGTAGGGAAGGAGGGATAAATAGGCAGAGCAGGTGGAATTTTTAGGCCAGTGAATTTATTCTGTATAATACTGTAATAGTGAATATGTTCATAACACAACAGAAAGAGTGAACCCTAATGTATAACAATACAGGGAACCCTAATGTAACCTATGAAGTTTAGTTAGTAATAATATAGCAATATTGGTTCATCAGTTATAACAAATAATTATACACTTCTTACGCACTACAGCATTTGGTACACTAACGTTGAGATATTAATAAAAGGGGAAACTCTGGGGAAGAGGTATATGAAAACTGTACTGTGTGCTCAATTTTTCTGTAAACAAAAAATTACTCAAAAATCCATTAATTTAGAAAAAATAAGAAGATAGAGCTGTGCAGAAAATTAATGAATTAACAATATGTGGCATTATGAGTTAAACTTAATTGAACTAATTCTAGATTATATATGATGATAAATTTCATTACACATTACTTTTCATTTCATATCCATCTCAGAAATATTCATTAAAAAGTTTAAAAGTATGGATACTGACACAGTGTTTGCTGCATTTAAAAGCTGTGTATTTTGAAAATAGTTTGTTCTCTAAAGAACCATACATTTTGAAAAGTAAATATTGTTTTTAAAAATAATTTAAATTAAAGATGTCTTTAAGTAGTTATTAATACTGCATACTACCATTTCCTTAGTTAATGGTACCTATTATCTTTTGTCTAGACCACATTCACTTATTGGTTCAGCATACACTGATTACTTACTCTGTGCTAGGCATTGTCCTAGATATTTTAGTAGAACAAGAGATGGAGATAAATGAAGCAAGACCTCTGAGCTCAGGAAACACACAGTCTAATGAGTCAAAGTGGGTTCAATTTTATAATAAACAATGACAAAATATCAGCAGCTGAACACAACAAAGGTTAATTGCCAGTTAATATCCCAGCTAATGTGGATCAATGTGTATGTGGTAGGGTGTAAAAGTTCTTAAGAGGAACAATGCTCCATGCAGTGACTCAGAAATTAGTGCTCTTTCTAGCTAGTGGCTCTGTCATCTTCAACATGTGGTCTTAAAAATTGCAATAAATGGGAAAAAGAAAGATAGAATATGGAAGAATGTGCAAGGGATTTTATAGCCCAGCCTATTAGTTATGTACATTATATGGTCCCAACCTAACTACAAATAAAATCTTACTATTTGGCCAGGAAGAGATAAAATGGGTTGATAAACTATTTCCTCTGTCACATGGACCTATAAGGAAATATTTATAATACAATGTGGTATGTGATATGGCAGAGATATGTGTGAAAATATTTTATTCAGTAGGGGAATTCCCAAAGACTTTAAATTAAAACTCACATAATTCAACTAACTTTTCTCAAAAAATAAATATGTTAGAGAAGGTATGTTTTTGGAAATTGTAACTCTCCCAACTATTTTAGCACCATTTCGCTTGAAACTTCCCATTCATTTTCTCAACCTAGGTCCAATATTTTCAAATTTTCCCTTTTAAAAGAATTAGCAAGATAAGTCATATTGTGTTGACCTTCTAGGCATTTCCAAAGTTTGGGAACATGTTATTCAGCAAATGCAATAATGTCACACCTTCAAATGACCTCCGGATGGTACCATTAAAGGATGAAAAAATATCGGACCTAATAAAATTATGTGATCAAATACAGCCCCGTATCCCCAAATCACCCATAGGCCATAAGAAATTCATATGGTCCTGACTAAATATGGATGGATGGACAGCATACCTACTTGGCAGCCAAACCTGTGCCACCATATCGCACTGGTATTAGCATTCCTCTGCCTGATAGCTTTAAACTGTGTGACATTGATAAATATATTTTAATTTTTTTCAGATTCTCAGTACCTCAAAGTGTGACATTATTAATATTTTAACTATTTAAAATCACGTAATAAATTTTGCATGAAATGTGACCAATTTTAAGAACCAGTCAGGTTCAATAGCCTCATAAGCTACAGATCAACCTGTGACAACTTTTCTATGCTTAACCACTTCCAACTCCTTCCCCATATTATCCACAGAGAATTATAAATGAGAAGTACACATCCCATCATATTATTCCTCTAAGTAAAACTCTTTAATACCACTGGCTTTACTACCTGTAAGACAAAGATCAAACTCTAAAGATTTTAAATACAATTTCATACAGCCAACATTTAACTAGATGGCAAGTATTTGGGAGAAACAAAACTTAAAAACTCTTCACAATCTTTGCAAACCTTACTCTTACATCTATATTTTCTACCACTATCCACCTTTCGCTGCAGCCAAGCTAGCAGCTAGTTACTCCCTGACCATGAAATTTTTTTCCTATCTCTTTGCCTCTGAACATGCTGTCTCAGCCAGAGTTTAATGTGGTAAACAGATATTTTAAGTAGAAAGGGATTTAACACAGGAAATTAAGAGCTTACAAAATGATGGAAGGGCTGGGGAAGGAGACATGGGGTTGCTACTGGACTGTTGAGTTCAAAGACAGACCTGATGCTGTTAAAGCGGCCCAGGTATGCTGATCTGTTTCCTGAAAATACTCTAACTGCCTTTAGATCCACAGGGCAGTCTAGCTGCTACAACTCTCTTGTGCTCTAACCTCTCTGTGGCTTTCTTTGCTAGTTAACATGGCAGCAAGAAAACAGCTTCTATTGCAGAACTGTCCAAACTTCACATGAATATATCTCAAAGGCAGGGCAGCTGGAGCCATTGGTGACCTGTTCTCCTGGCAGCTGGGAGGTCTGAGCAGTGTGCCACCATGGATGCCACGGGCACCTTAATTCTTTTTATCTAGGAGGCAAGAGGACGAAGGCAGGACTCTGAAGAAGATTGTTTTTGTAAAGAAATAGCCATCTCCCATGTTAGTAAGAAGTGGGGTGTTTGGTGAATGTCTTTGGTGGCAGAGTCTCTTCTCTTGTCTGAGTGTTGTGTATGTAAATCTGCAACATCACAGACACAATGCCAGCACAGCCATTTGTCACTTTCTCATCACCTTAACAGTGCATTATATTACCTTATGCTGTCTTTGTGATCCGTTAAGAGGCCTTTAATTACTTAACTTACAGGCAATACAGTCTATTCATAAATGACTTACCAGCAGTTGATACTATGTTCTACCTTCCTCCTTGGCATCAACACATTTTTCTGATCAAATCACTTAATGATGCTCTGTTCTATACTGTCTGCCTATTCCAACTGGGTGCCTTACTCTTACCAGACCATGCTTTTGTTCACGTGCTTCCCTTGGCCTGAAATGGGCTTACCCATGTCATGCCTATTTGGGATTCTATTAATTTCTTGCTGATTTAACATAAAACACTAACATCAATTTTTTATATATATACATATATGTATATATATAAAAAATTAATACTAAGCCACTACAATGAGAGTATTGACACTGTAATAAGTGACATTGTAGATAAGATTTGTCCTGGTACAAGAAAACATAAGATGTCCTAAATATCATACAGTTTGTGGTTTGAAATAAACCGGATTGAGGCTTTCTCAAATATGACTGCAGTCCTAAAAATTTGCAACATATTTCCAAAAACAAGTGGCACAACTGAAACAATCATTTCTAAAACATTAATCATGAGAAATAAATTTTGATCCACCATGATACAGGACAAAATATACTAATTTTCTATTCTCTCTATAGCAGATGTTAATTACAAAATTACAGTTATATCTAAATGGCCCAGAACAGTCAGTGGAGCCTAGGCGACATTTTTGCACTTCACATAGCAGGGTGCTGGAACACCCAGGAAGGGTATATCCCGGTTCTCTAAAGTAGATTTCCTATATAGAAAGACCAGCTCTTTTGCTACAGCTTAATGGCCAAAATGTAATCACTTGGCCATAACTAGTTGCAGGGAAGGATGGAGAATGTCACTTGGCCATAACTAGTTGCAGGGAAGGATGGAGAATGTGTAGACTTTTTCCTGGACTATACTAAGCCACTAAACATCATGGTTGTTATTATTAAGAAAGGAAGGGAGACTAGATATTCATATACTGCTAGCAATCTCTGCAACAGCACATTCACCTTATCTTTTGAGAAACTATTGCTGTTATTACCCTTTATTTCCAAGAATTAGTTTAGGTCTTGGGGCTCCAGTTTCTTCCTGGTTTCTGCTCCATTGCCTTAACCTGATTTTTTGTTTGTTTGTTCCAAAGAAGAGCTTCTGGTGATTCTTTTGGACATCTGCCTTACTTCTGATTTGGCTTCTTCACAAGATGGCCTCTCAGATTGTAGCCTCATCTTGGCTCTGCCACTGAAGCCTCCAGTCAAGCGCTCCTGCTCCCCATTTCTACACCTAGCTCACTTACTTAATGCTTAAGCCTGCACCTACCACTTTGGCTCCCTTCTTTTTTCTTCAGGAGGAGAGATCATCCATTAATCATCTAAGCTTTTGCAATGCAAAGTGGAACCCTAATTTTTCAAGCCTTTTAGAAATTTTACACAAAATAACCTTTCATTTTTCAGAACAATTTCTCAGTGACTACATGAATTTATTCTTTCATCACTGTATCACAAAATATGTATTGAGGACCTACCATGTGCCCGGCATTGAATAGCAGAAGATTCGTTTTCCTCCATATTGCCATAAATTTACGAAACACACTCTCAGGATGCAGTGGCAAGAATGGGTTAGTAGCAGGTAAATTCTTTCCCACCAGCACACTTTGCCACGTGAAACAAGGGATCACTGTGTACTTTCACAGTGCTTCCCAGTCTAATATTTCCATATTTCAAAAAAGTTATAGCACATTTCCTTATTTATCTCCCTAACTCTTTCAACTCCTGGGTTTCAGTTGTTGGCAGGTATACTTTGGCACTTTCAGTGGGTAGTCTTATACACCTTCCAGCAGGAATAGCTTCAAAGAATTAGCCTATTTACTGTTACCGATTGTGCAACCCATCATTTTTGACAGCCATAACACTACTTCCTGGAATTATGAGAACACATTGTACTTAACTGGCAATTGATGGAAGAAATATAAAAACAATCTCCCAAGAAAATAATGTGTGATAAATTTAAAATAATTTTAAGTGTTTTTATATCAAATGCTATCTAAATATATTTCAATAATCTAGAGGATACAGTGGCAGAGAATATTTTTAGAAAGAAAAAGGTAACTTAATATAGGCCTTTGTTTCAATGAGGTCAAATTCTTGGCAAATCACCAAAGGTGTGAATTCTGATAAGTGCTTCCAACCAAATCAGAAGGTAAAGATTGGTATCTGCCGAAAGGGGTTCTTTTTATAATCTAAAAATCTAAAAGGTTAATTTTGAATTTCTTAACCCTGTTCTTTTATCCAAAGTTTAGAAAATAAAATAGAATATCAAAAACGTGCTTTCTCTTAGGACCTTGAAGGCTCCCCTCTTTTCCCCTCCTTTCCTTCATCATCAAATTTACCCTAACAATAATCTATACTTTTTTCACCCATTTTGTTATGACATTAATTTTTGTCACCTTTACAACTTGGTATGTAGTATCACCCAAATATTAGCTAGAGTAGAACAAGCTCTGCTGCAGGAATTAAATTTTTAAACTGTAGTGAATTCTCTCTCTCTCTCTCTCTCTCTCACACACACACACACACACACGCACACACATCCTGTATTTCTTGCCAAATTAACTCCCTTCCAGTGAGTCAGGGACCTAGAATGTTTCCATCTAGAATCTTTATACACAGCCACCACAATCACAATGGGTGGAAAGGTGTGAGCTGGAGCACTATGCAACAGATTTTCATTGCCTCATCCAGAAGTAATATGTGGAAGTCATTTCTGCTCAGAGTTTATTGGTCATAACTAATTACGTGGCTTTGACTCTCTGCAAGATATTTGGTAAGCATAGTGTTCCACAAATTCAGAAATAAAATAATTGAATATTAAAAAGCTTTGGTAATGTTTACCATACCACTGCATTGAAACCAACCTGATTATTTTTAAATATAACAATACTTTCCTAATGTCTTATATTTATTAATTTTATTATCATTGTCTTCCTGCATTTTTTCTGTTTGAAAATTTGGATTCATTCAGAAGTTCTTTCTAACCCTTGGCCAAAGTGGCAGGCTTATTTAAAAAACACCCTCACTCCCTCCCACCCCCCAACACACACGCATACACACACAGAGAAAGTTGCCTTGGCTTCTGTGGCCCGCACCTCATATAATTCATCTAGTTTCTTTTTCTGTCCCCTCAGTTCTAAACCTACTGGTTATCATTTGGTGTCTCTGGTTGCTATGGAGAACTGAAGCCATCTACCCTCATACTCAGGAAGAGTGCTGAAAGCAGAAACCACGCTCTATATTAATGACGATTTGCTAATTTACTGTCTTTATGATCCTTACTTTACTTCCTCTGCAGACTCTTATTCAGGCACATGGTCTGACAGTTTCATTACAAGAACTTTCTGAAAGACCCTTCAGCTTTTCAGTGGAAAGCACCAAGAGTGTGAGTCCAAAGATTCTTTGAGTCCCTCTCCTCAAAATCTTTACTTTGCTTTTTCCATTCATCCTGGACTAGCGTATGTGATTTTTACCCAATCCTAATCAAGATCCTGAATTGAAAGACGTACCTTAAACCAAATTTCTCATTGTCAGTAAACTCTGATCTTATCTTCTTCTGCCTCTAGACCTTCCCAAAGCTCTGAGGTGGCGAGGTCCTTCCTTACACAGTAAGCAATAAACACAGCCTTATTTTACCAAACAGATCATGTTGGTAATATTTGGAGAGCCAGGAAACTATGTATTTCTTATCTTGCTTCTGTCTCTTTGCCTCATTAATGTAGACTGAATCTTTGTTTAAAAGTGATTTCTTTATTTAATAATTTTAATTTCACTTCTAATCCCATCTATTATCTTTTTAACGTTTTTATCATCATCATCATTTTTGGCTCTACACTTTGTAGCCAAGAGTTGGTCTACTCCAGCCTCTACCATTCACAAATCCAGCTCTCAGAACTCAAACTTGAATTTACCTCCCCAGGTAATTGCTTTTCTAAGAGGACAGGACAGACCATTTATTTGCATTAACGATCCCATGTTTCTCCCTGTTACCTGTAGTGGGGTTGAATAGTGCCTCCTAAATACCTCATTCACCTGGAACCTCAGAATGTCGCCTTATTCAGAAATCATTATTTTGCATATAGTTAAAGATTGAAAGGAGATCAAACTAGATTAAAACGGGTCCTAAAATGCAAGACTTTTGTTATTATAAGAATAGAAGAAGACATTCAGAGACACAAAAGAAAAACAAAGAAGATAATGTGAAGACAGAGGCAGAAGTTGGAGTGATACATCTATAAACCATGAAACATCAAGGATTACCAAGAGCCACCTGAAGCTAGGAAGAAACTACTAAGTATTTTTCCCTCAAGCCTTCTGAAGGAGCATGGACCTGCTGACACCTGATTTGGAACTTCTGATCTTCAGAACAGTGAGAGAATAAATGTCTGTTGTTTTAGCCCAACAATTTTGTGGTAAGTTGTCACGACAGCCCTAGAAAACTAATACAGATTTTGACCTAAACTAGAAAAAGTTCCAATCATCTTTTTTTCTCTTCCTCGTCCATTCTCATCCCTAATTTCTTCCATGGCAAAAAATTGCTGCCAAATTGCATACATTTTACTTCTTAGTGGTACCTTCTTCTCAGTTTCTACCTTTTACAACATTCCTCATAGTTCTGTTAGAGTAAATCATAACCTTGCTCTTATGGTATAAGTAAAAATTTCAAAACTTCCCATGATTTTCCTTTCCTTGTGAGTTAAATAAAAATTCTTCGGTTGACATTCAAGATCCTTGAATTTCTCAGCAAGATTCCCCACTATTCTAACCTAAGATTGATTCTTTTTGTTTCCTTTTTATGAGTATTCTATACTCTGCTACAATTTGTGGAAATGTAATATGCCCATTAATTTATATCTGATTCTTCCAATATAAAATATTAGCTAATTTAAAAATGCAATAGCTTATTTACCTTTAAAGGAGTTTATGTTTTGCCTTGTAATATATCTCTATACATGTCTTCCCCTTGCCCTGTTCAACTAGACTATAATTTCTCTCCAAACAATTCTATATTTTTACTTCTTATTTTTCATGCATATAGCAGGTTTGTGAATTAAGCTGGAATTTGTTGAATTAACTTGAATTTGTTAACTGATTTGGAATTGTTAAACTTAAAGACTATGTAAGGTCGAAAACTTGACAGAGGTGGGAGTGAGGGAGGCAGCAGGGTTAGCAAGCCACTGACATCAATCTCATGTAAGGCGTACACACGGAGGACAAAAATACTCTCAACACTTACAATTTTTTTTTCTTAAGTAAGTTAAGGCAACCTCAGTGTTTACTGAGATATCCTCTTAATCTTTGCGAATATGAAGACACTTTTTAAAAGTTAAATGGCGTGACTTTTAACCTCTAGTCTGCATTGTGGAGACTAGAGGACACCCTCTGGATTACATGATTCTGATTCTACAAAAAATATGAGTTATTTTACAATTCTGTAATTATAGATGGCTGATAGCAATGCCGAATAATTTTATACATGCAAATTCTGTCTGTCCGGGAGACATTCAATTGACAATTGTCCACCATCATGGAAATATGAAGTTTACCTCCATTTGCAAATCATTTCAATATTCCTGATTTAATAAATATGTCTATTCTTTCGATTTGTTTGAACCAGTTATATCTGCCTGGTTTCCTTATTGATTATGAGTTTAATGAACAACATGTATTCGTGTTTAGGTCTCTATGAGACTCATGATTTTACCCTTGTTAGAAAATTAACTTTTAACTGAAACAAATACCTGTTTTCATTCTTTCTGGTGTTATTATAAATTCTGGCTACCATACTGTTAGTAAACATCAGAAAAACTGGAAATAACAAGAAAAGAGTCACTGAAATCACAAGAAAACAGCAAAGCCTGACATATAATGACCGCTTGAAAAATTTGGGGAAATTTAGGGTGGAGAAGAGTAATCTAAAAGTGAAATGACCCTTGTTCTTAAAAAACCTAAAGGACTACCATGTGGAAAAGTGACTGGTCAGGTTTTATGAGTTTCAAGAGGATAAATCTAAAAAATTGGGTGAGTGCACAGAGGTCAGCTTGGATTCAGTGTAAATTCAAACTTGCCAGCAATTAGAACAATACAGAAATGGTTTTGCAGGTTTGAGATATTGGAATTTCTTTTTCTTCAGGGTGTTCAAGCAGAGTTTGGACAGATTCTCATAAGGATTCTTTTACTGTTGATTAAGTTATTGGCTATAAAACTGGACAAGGTGCCTGTGGAGGGTTTCAACCCAGAGTTACTGTTTTCGTAATTCAATTCAATTCCAGTTGTATATATGCATTGGAGCTCCTGAAACACTAGCACCATCCCAACTATGCTCTTCCAAAGTTGCTGTAAGTCTTTTAGTAGCCAGAAGTTAAGATGAGGCTTTTCCTATTGTCTGGGAGTTTTGGCATAAGGACCCTAGATGGGGGGGATTTAAGATAGTCACTTGTAGAGAATGGAGTGCTTGTCAGCTTGCCAGGGACATAGAAATCTATCTCTGCACCCAGCTGAGAGCTCATGAAGCTACAGAAACTCAGGCCTTCTCTTCAGACCCAGTACCAAAGTTCTTGGGAGTTTGTGATCTCTGGGGCTTTGGGGGTGCGGGGTTGGTTGCGACAGGGGTGATTGATTCTTTCCTGGGAGAGTCGAAGTCCAGGATTGGAGTTACTTGAAAATCAGAGCAAAGATTGTGGCTGTCAGGGGAGGGGTCAATCCTTAAAGAATTTGGTGGGCAAAAAAAGTGTAATATTTCCCAATGCCAGAGGCAATAGCCTGGAAGGTAGCCAGGTATGAGTCATTGGGAAGGAACGTTACAACAGGGGCTGCTCCTCTGTGAATACAGTTGGGGCAAGAGTTGAGTGGCAATTGTAAGGAAAATGTGAGCCAGAAAATTCACTGCTTGAGTGAGGAAACAGCCGAATGCTTGAAAAGGGAGGCAGAGAGGGGAAAGGAGACTTCCCACATCCAATAGGAGAGAAACGTTATTTGGGCACATGCCATGACAGAAGGCCCATATTCCAGATTACAAGAGCACTAGTCCCTTAAGGGTATGTGCTTTCCCTCTCATTCCTCCCCCTCTTTCCTCATCCTGGAGAGCCATCTGCTACAAGGTGAGCAGAGGCAGTAATGCGGAAGCAAGTTGGGGAAAGAGTGGGGCACATATTTACCCCCATGCTAAGCTGCAGAATTCATGGGCTGGGTCTAAGCTGGTTCAGGGAGAGGCTTGGAGAAACTGAAATTATGACATGAGATTGGAGCAACATTATAAGGACTAAAAATGATATCGTACTAATATTTAAATGACTCTGCCTGAAATATTATGCAGAAGCAAGAGAGAGGAGTCTAAAAGGTCTCTAGAGCTAAAGTGGGAGACAAAAGTTGTTTTCAGCTCGCACCCCAACAAGGGCTGCTAATTTCATTAACCTGTTTTCAGTTGTCACAGCCAACTTCCCTTTGCAAATATAAGTTACTCATTCCTGGTCACTCTTCACAGTTTGAATAGATCTGGTGATAAAATGACCTATTTCATAATTTGAGTTTTTTAATCATTTAGCTAACACAGAACTCATAGTTTTAAATTGTTAAAGAAATTTTTTTTCATGGTCTAGTTTTCCCTCTTTTCTGCCTTTGTCTTCTCAAATATAAAGTGTCATAAATTTTGGAGATTGGTTACTTGAGTACATCAGTTCATCTCATGTGTTGGTGCTTGGCTAGAGGATTTTTTTCTCCTTGACCGCATCTTTCACCAGTGACACTCCACTCTCTCTCTGCTTCCAGCCTGGAACACAAATAAGGAGTTGGGAAGAAAAAATTAATATCATAAACAGGCTATTTTAAAAAATAAATTGAAGGTGGAGGAAGACATGTTTAATATAATACTGGAACCACACAGTGTAAGAGGTGTTCTAGTCAGAGGTTAAGTTTTCCGTTTAGAATCTCGTTTTCTTTGAAATAATCCATCTAGAGGCTTGATGACTTGGAAACCCTCAGTTCTAATTCTTTCCCCTCCCTCTCCTCCCCCTCCACCAGGCTGGGAGGCTGGGGTCATGGATTAGGGGAAGAGGTGGCTGAAGGCCAGGAGGGCTGCTGCTCGTGAAGGAACTGGAAGACTTAGGGAATACATGGGAAGAGAGATGAAAAGAGAGGGTTCAAGGGAGTCCTTGTTATTAGTTGCACCCCCTAGAACCAAGGCTCCAAGCCTGGAAACTGAACAGAAACAGTGTAGAAAGAAACTGGCACCGTCAAAAAGTCTCGGCCTCTTTTGGACTTTGCATGGGTCCCATCTGTCCTATCTGAACCTTCTCTGATTCGGTCTCCACACTACAACTGGCACATCTTAAAAAACATTCAAATTAAGCCATTCTTCCTACTTCTTCTCAAAAGCTAGTTTAGGTATGAAAATACTGTTTACCTTTAGAAAGGTAACCCCTTTCTCAGGAACCAATAATACTGCATATATTTGTCCCAGTACTCTCAACAAGCCATGCTTTCTTCTTGCCTCTGGGCCCTAACAGTATTTTTTTTTTTTTTTTCTGATTGGGTTTTTGCTTATCCCACCTCCCTCCCGCCCCATATTTCTTTATCTACCATAAATTATTGATATTTCTGTTTAGAGGCACCTCCGCTTGGAATACTACCTCTGCCCCCAATCTCAATTAAGTTTCCTTTCTGTGTTCTACGGTTGCGGGCTTCTTTTCTCTAACAGAATGTGATACATTATGCTAAAGTGTCCGAGTCTTCCACCTGCCCTCAGGCTCTGTAAGAGTGAGATAAGCTAGTAAGAAGCTAGGACAATCCCTTGGCAACTGGAATGGGGAAACTGAGACAGCTGCACAAACTGAGCAATTTACAGCCAGGTACAGAAGGTCACCCGCGTGGAAAGTCCCAGATGCCTAGCAATGGGCAAACTGGTGCCTGCCCTTGCCCCCAGGGTGACCTCCCCTGCCCTGGCATATCACTCTGGGCCAGCACAGTGCAGACCTGCTCTGGGCCAGTGTCCTCTTCAGGAACAGGGCAGGGAGCTTTATACCACTGGTTGGTCCTTGGTTCTGTAGGGGAGAAACAAACTTTCTTCTACCCTCAAGGTTCTTCTGGCTGCTCTAATAATCAAATAGATATAAGACGAATTAGCAAGAAAAAAGTAACCAAATATAATACATACATATGGATGGGAACCCCATATTCGTGGGAGTCAGAGACGCTACGTACAGAAGAAGTTCAGAGGTAGAAAGGAAACATGGGTATGTAAAATATTCTGAGCTAAGGAGGAAGGAAAGTGACTTGGGGCTTCAAAGGTTCATTACAAGATGATAAGAATAACAAAAGCTTAGTAAAGAGATGTTTGTCCTGCTCTATAGCTAGATCAGAAGAGGTTATCTCTGATAATTGCTTATTATGGGCAAGACCAATAATTCAAGTTCTCACAGGTAGTTAAGGGAGAGGCATAAGTTTCTCTTGGTCCTGCGGCTATAGTTGCCTTTAGCTCAAAACAATCTGTCATACCACAGAGGTGTATCTTGGGGTGACCCATTCTGAACTCCCACAGAAATTATCACATGCCTGTCACTTACTAGATACTCCCAGTATTATCAGTGAATGATTGAATATTAAGGTTTACTAAAAGACACAATATTTGTAAATTGGGTTTCTGGACCCATTTTTAGCAGGCAGAGGGGTTCTCCTGACAGCAACAAACAATTCTTGGAAGCAAGAAAGGTGACAGAGAAATCAACTCAATTTTGACACTCTTTACCTGGACATAAAATCATATTCCACAAGCTAAGGACTCAATCCTTCAAGACTGCGCCCCACTTTTCTCCCTTCCCCACACCCTTCAGATGCCAGTCACAATACCAGGCTATTAACAGTGCTTCTTACTTACCAGATTGTTAAGGACCCTATCCTTGAACTTCAGACTTTAATTTAAAGTCCAGATTCTGACTGAGTGGCTATAAATCAGAGGTTCTCGCAACCCCCTTCTTGGATTCGATGAATTTGCTAGAGTGGCTCCCAGAACTCATAGAAGCATTTTACTTACTAGATTATTGATTTTTTGCAAAAGGCTATATAACTCAGGAACAGCCAGAAGAAAGATGCACGGGGCTAAGTATGTAGGCAATGCTTCCATGCCCTATCAACATGTGACACTCTCCCTGCATCTCCGTTTGTTCACACTCAGAAAACTCTTCAAACCTTCTCCTTTTGGGTTTTTATGGAGTCTTCATTACATAGGCATGATTGATAAAAATCATTGGCCATTGGTCACTGATTCAACCTCCAGCCCATCTTCCTTCCCAGGAGATCAAGGGGTGGGACTGTTCATCCTTGTAATTATCAGTTGGGTTTCCTGGTAACTATCCCTCATCCTTAGGTGCTCCCCAAAACTCATCTCATTAGCATAATGGAAGACACATTTGTTTCTCTCAATACTTCAGAAATTCCAAGAGTTCTTGGTAGCTGTGAGATAGGAACTGTGGGTAGAGACAAATATCATAAATCATAAATCACAATTTGATTGTTAAAACTAGAATTATGATTTGTGGTTCTTGTCTTTTGAAACAGAATCAGTGTCAGTTTTCCAACAGTTTTTAAAAAAATTCTAAAGTTTGACCTCAGTATTTATTTGATCAGATACAAGGAACTTCATCTGTGTCCCTGCAATTGCTTATACTTCTTTTACAAACATCTACATTTTATTTTAAAATTTTAGTTGTGAACCTGTTCCATCACTAGACTTCAACACATAAGAATTATCATGTTTTCTTCACCCTGGTACTGGGCTATTCACATAGTAGGCATTCAATAAGTGCTTGCAAATGTTTAGGGAACCTCTTACATGAAATATTTCTTTCAGAAAAGTGATCCCTCTAGTGGTTAACTGATATCAGAACATGTTTTTATTTTGATAAAAACTCTGAAGTTACGAACCAGCTCAGCAAAAAATGTAAAGTGAGAATTAAATTTTGGCCTGTCTATCTTATTATATGATAGTAGCAATATCTTATCCTTTGTACACTTCTTTATAAATAAGAAATAAAAATGTAAAAATAATTTATTAATATACTTTAAAGTATTTTTTGATCTCTTAATATATACCTAATGAGCAATAATAATTCTTTATTTAATATTTAAAATGAAAAATTAAAATTTGTGGGTAAATTAATACATGTTTCAAAATAAAAAAAGCTTACCATCAAAATTTTAAATAATATTATTGTTTTTCATACATTATTGTGCCCCTGGCAACAGGGAGCATGACAGCTCAATGACATACATTTCCTATTTGGAATCTATTAGGTTTTGGATGCATTTATAAGATTTGGTCTGTTAACATTTGACTTAATGTCATGAGTTTAAAAAAAACAACATTTTAAGTCGTTTCCTGTTCATGTGAGCGGAGCCTACCAATCGCTGAAAAACTGTTATTTCATCAAAAACATTCCTGGCAATATTTGCATTGTCTACCTGGGGATAAAGGAGGTGACAAAACAAGAGAGACTCCTATTCAAATACGTGTTACTTTCAAGATATGCTATTTGGGTAGTTTCATGATATTATAATAATAATTTACATATCTAATACAACATGACTATAAATTAATATGGTAATTTTGTTTTTAATTAACATCTATCCAAAACTACTTTGTTATACACAAAAGTGTTCTTTAGATATGTCATGTATACTAATAGGGCTGAGAGTTTGCTCAAAACATACTTTTTAAAGCATATTATATTTGTATTAAAATATATATTTGGATATTAGCTCACATGTATATGCATTTATTTATTTAGCAAAAATTTAATGAACATCTACAATGTGCCTGACTTTGTGAGACAACTCCTATCTCAAGAATCTGGGGTTTAGGTTGGGTAAAAAAACACATATGCACTGGAGGTGTTGCTCAGTGGATTGAGTGCCAGCCTGTGAACCAAAGGGTCCCTGGTTTGATTCCCAGTCAGGGCACATGCGTGGGTTGCAGGCCAGGTCCCCAGTTAGGGGCACGTGAGAGGCAACCACACATTAATGTTTCTCTCCCTCTCTTTCTCCCTTCCCTCCCCTCTCTCTAAAAATAAATAAATAAAATCTTTAAAAAATATATAAATAGATAATCGTAACATAATGTGGTAATCAAAGTGATGAAGATGTTCACAAGCTCTTATGGGATCCCAAAGGAAAGTTATCTAACTCATAATGAGAATTTATAGACATGACCCAGGGAGGAAAAGGGGAGGAGAAAATTAGTACAAGAATGAGGGCAAGAAAGAACTGGATGTGTAGGAGAAAATACTTGCAGATTGATATTGCTGGAACCTAATGCCAAAGCAGCTGTGTTGAAAGATAAAGAAAGAGATAGACAAACTGATCGTGAAGATGATATCATATTATTTTGTAGTGATGGGGAACAGTTGAAGAATTTCAAGAAGGAATGACACGGTCAAATTTGGAAAGAAGTGTGAATTTGAGCAAGATAAGACCAGAAACAGTAAAACCAATTAAGAGGCAGCTAAAATAACTCAGGCAAAGATAATGAAGGCCTTAAATAGAACAATTATAATAGGACTAGAAGGGAGAGGTGAATTGAAGAAATACTTAAAAAATCAAATTGACAGTGCCAGAGCTGTGAAGGAGAAGGAGGAATTGAGGATAATTACTTAGATTCGAGCTTGGGTGATAAACCAGCTACAATACATTATTTTACAAGACAGAAAACCTGTTTCAAACTGGTTTAAAAATAAGTGAGATTAGTAAAAAGTTAAAATTAAAAAGTGAACTTAACTAGATCAACAAGCTCAATAACAAAAATTGACATTTTTATTTACTAGGAACACACAATTAGAAAAAGAATTAAAAAGATATATTCCAATAATTCCATATATAGTAGCATTTTAAAACAAGAAAGCATTAGTGGGAAATTTTACAAAATCTGTGTAAATCCTGTAGAATGAAAGCTACAAAACATAAATAGATGGAGAGACAGCATACTTACATCAAATATATCCATTGTACATTGCAATTCCTCTTTATGATTCTTTTTGTGTTAAGATGAAAATAAATATCAAATAAGTGGCAGAGCTACATGTAAGCCAGATGAGGCTGCCTCCACAGCCTATGTACTTAATAATGATTGAAGTATATTTAGAGGAAAACAAACATCGTGGTTTATTAGCCATAGAAACTCAGCTTATTTGTATTGTTGAAAATGGCAAAATGAGAAGCATATGACTTTAAACAGTTTTTAAAAATTTGATGTCTAATTTTCAAGAACAATTCTAAAAAAAGGTAGACAGTCATATTTTAAATTTATGCATAAATGATGGGTGCTCTCCTTTCTATATGTCTAGTAGTCACCATAGTAGCAGATTCAGGGTCTCCTCTATGAGCCTCCTGGTGTTATGAATGTGAATAAGAACACATTAGAGTCATAGAAAGGCAAAGAACAAATCCACAGCAGAACATCATGAAATATTTTAATTGTAGGGTTTTTAATTTACATTTAAACATAGGAAATATTAATATTTATTATATTATTATGTAATGATAAAGAAATATTTCCTTTTGTATCTAGAAAATATTCATATTAATATAATACAATTTGCATATGAATAGAAGAATAGACAGAGCCATCAATCACTATCCTTTCACAGCACTCTGTGGAGTTCAAACTATATAGTCTTGCCATTGCAGAATGACCAGCACAGCCCAAAGCCCAAATTGGCCATTGTTATTTTGTAACTCATTTATATAAAAGTCAATGACCAAAGGCAACATAAAAATCCTAAATTGTTAATCATCTGAAGAATAATTTGGATAATAGATTTTTCTAAACAAATGGATATTTTGATTATAAGATCTATGTTTTCCTCCCTAAGGAGCTTTCTCCTTTTCTTTCTTAGATTCTATGTTTTTCCTTCCCTTCTGAGTAAGTTTTTTTTTGTTGTTGTTTCTTTGCTTTATGCATTTTAAAATCGTTTTTACCATCTACTCTATGGGGCCTCCAGTCAGAAATGTCTTTAAGACTCAAGTAGAATATCTTTAAGAAATAATGTCTACTTGACGGTATATCCAGCTCTGGAAGGTATCTGGACTAAAGTTGGTTTCCCCTAAAGCAAAAAAATTCTTTAACAAACAATTCTTTCCCCACAAGAAAGAATAGGAAAAAAAAAAAAATTTCTGGCAGAGAGTAAAAGAATTAGATATTAAACCTGAAAATATTCCAAATGCAAAGAATCTTGAAATCAACTAAACTTTCATTTTTCAAGTTATGGAAACTGAGAATGAGAAAAGTTGACTGCTAAAGACATATATCTATTTGAGGTAGAACTTAGAATTTCTGATTGTGAGCTATTACCATTTGTACCACGATATTCTTAAATAAATTAACACCCTGGGCCAACGATTAATACATTTTAAAACATTTTAAAAACTTTTAAAATTAAATTAATAATGTAGATTCACTTCTAGTTTCAGAAATGTGTGCTGCCTTTCTCTTATAAAACTTTGTGCCTGATCAGATTAGGGAATGGCATTTAAATGGAGCAGTGGTTGAAAACTCCATACCATGTCAGCAGCAAATGCATTTCAGCATATGAAATGTATCATATATGCTACTACAGGACAAAAGAAATATCATTATAAGCTGCATTTTCATATCACAATACATAGAATCAATTTTTATGAGCTTGGAGTCATTAGAGTACTAGTTATATTTTATCTGAGATCATTAAAGCAGTTTATTATTCCTATGCTATCAATTAATTAAATTTCTTAGAATAAAATCTCAGTATTTATCCTATTTTTAAAGTAATGAAATGGTGCCAGATAAGAAAGAAAATATAACGGGGCATGTTTGGTTCATTTCATGGCAGTTTCTTCATTTTTTTAAGATAGTAATTCGGAGCTGTAGTCTAAGATTTCATAGTAAAGTTAATTGCAAAAAGCACGTGAGTTGCAAAATGAACTGTCAGTTCATTAGTTTACTTTGCATGTGAATATTCATAAAACAGAAACACTTTATGTCCCATTTTAGCTTAGTGGCTCTTAAAATTTCTTCTACCCAGGCAGCCGTAGTTGGCAATTATTATATCAAAACCACATGCTTTCACACACATACATATTTTAAACTGTAACATATAAATTTTAGAATTTAAAAGAAAAAAAGACTTGCATTTGACATCATATTTTCAAAATATGAAGAAGATGCTTTCATGGAAGTCATTTTCCAAAATGATGACATCTTGGATAGGATATAAGAGATTGACTATTAAATAGACAAAGACTTATGAACCATATGCTACGTAAGATTTCTCTATCAAAAAAAATTAACTCTATTTAAACCATTCAGGCAATACGAGTATGGGCTGTTTGCCAGGCCTTTGAAATAACCTTGTAATATTGGAATAAATGTTGTTGAAGTATTTTTGAAAAGAGAGATTCTGCATTTCTTCCATTTTAGAAGGTGCCTATCTGGTCTTTTCAGCTCATCAGATTAAAAAGAAGTTATATAAATAATTGTCACTTAGGTGTGAATTTAGAGATTAGTACAGCTTGACTGCTGTTCTTCATAATTTAGTGCTTCCTTTTACAAGATCCCCAACTTTGAGTGAGAGCCAAGCAAGAAAATGAACTCCACATGGCTCCAGTCACCCTAATTATGTCAGAAGTAGCTGTTCTTCCTTCTATTTTCTTCGATGAAGATTTATCATGGATGTATCTGCATTTGGCTACTTCACATTTTGTTAATGTCATTCAACATCTATTAAAAGATGTGTTAAACAGGGAACTCCACACATACAGAGGGAGTTACTACAGTCAGGATGGGGGTGGAGGGCAGGGATGGCGAACAGATAATAAAAAAAAGAAAGCAAAATTTCTGCCATCAAAGAGTACATATCAGCAAAACTAAAGACTATAGCCATTAATGTTGTCAATGAGGTTTAGGATTTGTCCTGGAAAATTTTGAGAAGGATGAGAGCCTGATATTAATAGTTAGTGACAGGGAGAGAGGGGGGGAGAGAGAGAGAGAGAGAGAGAGAGGTAAAGTCTTTTTTATCTAATCAAAAATTATTTAGTGTTATTTTCATTTTCAGACACCACTGATTATAAAATTCCTCCCTATGATTATTTGACATAACAACAACCTTTTGGAAAGAAAAAAAAATAGTTGCTAAATTTCTCTTGACATGGAATGAAAGACGTTGGAAATGTTAAATACACAGGCAAAGATTTTTTCATAATTCAGAAAATGCAATGACACAATTGATTACATATACTTCATGTTTAAGAGAAGCAGGACATTATGCCAAAGGCTGTACACACATTGTCTCATTTAATTGCCACAGATTTCTGAGGTAGGTTCTATTATTATGAATATTAGGAAAAAGAAGATATACAGTTGTTATATGGAAAATAATACAATAAAATAAATAATACAAGAGTGAACTCTCTGTTCCATGTTCTCACAGCTGTAAGCCTACTTTTGCCCCACCCTGTATGTTTCCTCAACTGGTAAGAGACTAACATGTTACCATTTATTTCTGACTTCAGTGGTTGGATCATAACTGGGAGTCAACGCTGACTCCAAATACTGGTTGAACACTATCTGAAGAAGAGCAATGGTCAAGGGCATGGAATGTAGAGATAGACCCCTTGAGTTTAAAACACAGCTCTGCTGCTTCCCCCTTGTATGGTTTTATGCAATTTGCTTAGCCTCTCAATATCTCATTTTCTCCTCTGTAAAATCTATTGAATATAACTATCTCATGGTTTTTTTTTTTTTTTGCAAAAATGAAGGAATGAATAGGCATAAAGTCCATAAAATAGTTACCATGATTATTTGTTAAGTGCTGTGAAAAAGATAAAAACTAAAGTCAAATAAAATGAGTTCTATATTGAGTTATGTATCATTGTGGAAGGAGCATAAGAAAAGAAGTGAAGGCAGCAAGTATGAGTCCATAAATTGAAGTGTGTCAGGAAACTAGAAGACACTTGGAGTGTGAAACCTGGGTAGGTAAGGAAGAATAGATCATGCCTATAGGAGTGTAAATTATATTCTACAGGCAAGGGTGGGGAAGCTAAAACTTTTAGAGCAGGGCACGGGATTGCGATCAGATTTCTGTGTTAAATACATCCAATTGGCTATCTAAGGACAGTTTGAGGAACACAGAGTAGAGTAGGCAGAGAGCAGCCAGAAGGCCTTTGTGTAAGGAAGAGATAATACAAGAAGACAGGGGTTATAGTTGAAGTGGAAACAAATGCAAATCAAGATTTATTGGATGTGCAAAATAAGGGGGGACTCCTCGAGGGCAGCGACCATGTATTTTTACTCACCTTGCAACTCCTTGGACACAACAGCATGTATTAATGTTCCCCATAGGTTGCAATTTAGGTCAAGTCCTTGGTAAATCTCTAAATTAGTGGTAACAGGAACTCTTGTCTCCTACTTCTTTCTCCTTCAACAAAAGGATAATAAGTCATCTCACTGACTATTTTTTTTCCTACTGTTGTCCTTCAGAAACTTATTTGAATACATATTCTGTGTTTTCTTCATCATAGGTTGTCAGAACCAGCAACATAATAATGGTGATTTTTATGGCAAGGTTTTATTGCTAAAAATAAGGGCAAACAGATCCTTTTTCCTCTATATAGTTTCAGAAGATTCATTTTTCATTCCTATAGCCACTGAATAGGGTATTCAATCTAAGACACAGTGACATTTTCATTGACTGAATGCCTAGTTCCTGTATGCTTGGGGCACCGTCCTTTTGATGTCAGATGAAATCAGAATGATTTACTATTAGTTGTTGTCAATAGAATTTTAAGTTACATATTTATGACTAGAATTCTGTGGAGTTATAAACACCAAACACTTAATGTGTTTTAAAAGTTTGTTTTAAAAAAGTGTGTTTTAAAAGCTTGAGATGTATTTCTTGAGTCACTGTACACTTAGCGCTGTGTTAGATGATATGGGGAAAAGAAAACATAATGGTTAAAATTGCCCACTCTGGAGCCAACTACCTACATTCAAATTCTGGCTTTAATACTTACAAATGGTGCGGCCTTAAGGGTGTTACAAAACTTTTCTGGGGTTCATTTTCTCATCTTTAAAATGAAGATTGTATTAATATATACTCATAGAGTTGTAGTTAATTAACTTAACAATAGTTTAGTAGCAGGAGAGGCTCTGCTATTGTACAATACTTTTTTTGTGAATATCTCAATTAAAAAGTTAGTAATATGACACAGCTCCACAGATATAAAATGAAAGCAAGGAGTCTGCTAGAGTTCACAGGATAGGTGACAGCTGATTCATATACCTGACTAAATAGATTCTGAGGAATGGGAAATTTTTCTCCCCAAGGAGGGTTTAGAATGCTTGCTGGTGTATACTGCGACGATAATCTTTGAACAAAAATCTAGAGGGGCAGGAAAAAAGATATTAGAAAGTGCTTTGTAGTCTTATTGTAGTGTTTTTGTTTGTTTGGTTTTGTTTTTTCACGAATGCATACTATAATTGTTACTGGCATTTGGGGTTCTTGGGTTCCACAAGCTAGGAATCATGAACCAGAAAATTTCCAGACAAATTTTATTAAGCTTATACTTGAGCACAGGGGAGGCAGTAGAAAGGGAAGGAAGGCTTGCAGAACTGACTCCACCACCCCAGAGACTTTGTTGGGCTGCTTCTATAAACTAAAAACAAGGCAGGCTGCAGTGACAAGGTGGGCTTGTGAAAAAAAGGCTTGAGATCAGTTCAGGGAGTGGAACTTCCCACCTGAGGGTGGGGCTGTTTCCTCCTTCTGTTGGGTTGCTTAGCAACTATCTCCCCACTTGCTATGCAAAGGCCAAGATGTGGGTGGGATTGCTCACTACTGACACCCAGCAAGGCCCTGCAGTGGTCAAACCTTGATCAACTGCTCATGCGGAATAGTGGTTTTGACATCTGCAAGGAGGTAAGCAGTTAGAAGGGAGGTAGAATAACTACATTTTTTTGTAGGGAGTGGAGGGGTGATCAGCTCATCTGGTGTTCCTTCTGGCCATCTGGCATTCCTTCCCCCCGGGGCCCAAATCCCTATGCTGTCTTGCAATCATTTGCTTCAATTAATATGAATGATAGTAGCTATAATATTTAGCTGTTTCACATTTCTCTATTTAGTTGTATGTGTGTTTAAAATGCCATTCGTGAAAAAAAAGGAAGTAAAGAGTTTTTTACACTTACCGTCCAGCAGGACATAAAAGACACCACGAGAGTCTTTTCATAGAATTTCCATTGATGTCTTTTGCTCGCCTGAGGGCTTAACAAGCCACTAGCTAGTTCATTTAGCAGTCTGTGCTTTGAGTAACTCCAACCAATCTTAAAATTTTTGTAAAATTATCAATGAAGATGCAAACAAACCCACAGACCAGGAATTTTAAATTAGAAACATGTGGAATTGATATGCAATGGAATTGTATAAAGAAGAGGGGCCTAGACTCTGACATCTATAGTTAATCAAAAATTGATTCTTCAAAGGGAGCAACTGGGAAAACAGTGTATTTCTTCCCCGCCCTGATGCTTTAATTCAGTAGCAATTATGAGTGGGGAAGGAGGAATGATAATTCATTCCTTTTGTCCTCAAAGACAAGAAGATAGAATCTTTGAAATAACTGCCCACAGATGATCGAGACTAAGGCATCAGCTGGATGACTAACTTTGGCCAGCATGAACAGGAGAGTCATGCTGACCCACACTTTGGGTGGGCTGAGACCTCACAGCCAGCTCTCCGATGCCTTAGTCACCACCACTGTCTCAAGTAACCCATATTCTCTATGGCCCAAATATTTTATTTAAGCTCTTCCGGGAAGAGAGCTGTCTAGTGTTGTATTTGTGTTCTGGAACAAATGGAAAAGTCCATCTGTGTACCCCATAATATCCCTCAAGTTAAGCACAGGGGAAGGCAGTCGTTGTAAAGAAAATTTAGAGGAGAAGCAAAAGAAAAGCTTCAAATAAGAATGTTTTTGTCCAAACTCTGATACTTCAAAGTGTCAAATTAAAAGCACAAGAGTAGAAGTGGAAGACCTGGAGTCAAACATTAACTATGACTGTCATTAACAGTGTTGCTCTTGGGAAAACTCAGTCTCCTCTTTGAGCTTCAGTTTCTCTGATATAAATTGGGGGAAGTTCTGACCTTTCTCCAATGTAGGTGGGGATATTAATTAGGAAAATATATTTAAGTTATCTAATATTTCTTGCAACATGATAGGTGCTTCAAAAAGTAGATTTGAACATGAATGATTCTCCCCTCATTTTAACTTTCCTTAGTTGACTTTTGTTTAACTATAAGTCATTTTGAGTTGCCTGCCAGAGGAAAAAGGTTTTTATCTTTTAATTTCATGGAGGGTAGTGAAAGAAGATTCATATGATGAGAAAAGAGACAATATAATACAGGGAGATGAGGAAAACATAAGAGCAAATTGAGATGATAAAAATAAAATTTTGGAAAAGAAAATGATGCCTAATAACATTGCAAGACTGTTTTAAGATAAAAGAGAGCAAGCACCTTTCTAACTACAAAGATGGTAAAGACAGCAAATAGAGCAATAATTATAGAAAAGGGCATGAACATATATTGAACACTCTGGAATTTTAAAAGCAGTTGAGGGCGCCTTTAATGTTAGATTAGTTAAGTCTTATTTTTCTTTTGGCTAACGAACAACACTTTTTGAATGTTCATTAAGTAGTGTGCTGAAACTATCCACCTCGTTTACAAAGGGTAGTGCCAAAGGAAGGACTGCATTTGAAACAATGATCACAAAGTGAAAGGGTCCTTCTCCCATGACCTTTGCAATAAGAGGGTCACTTTCTGAGAAAGGCAGATCTGTAGCTGTGTCTTGACCTCTCAACTGTGATTTGTCACAATGCGGACAACAGCTTTCATATCCTATGCATAATTTCAAGGGAGAGAAAAATGACATCTTATTGACCAGAGGATATGACCAAACATAGTGTCTGGTTGCTGTCCACATTTTTAGGGATGCCCCTTGCTCTTAGGGTTGTTTCACATTCCTCCTGTGTGATCCTGTAGAACAGTAGGAGATTGGTCATCTGTTCTTAGCTCTTAACAATTTCATTTCCTTATTCTTTACAACTAATTTATAGCTGTTTTCCTTACCTTGGGACCACACTTTGCCTCTTATGATGTTGTTACCATGATACCAAAAAATTTTAAAAATTAAAATGTGAATGCCCACGCATAATTTATTTAGTTCCCTTGAATTCAATAAACGGAACTAATACTTGCTCTAATCAGTGATTTCTAAACTTGTTTTCCTCTCCTCCTTTTTGGTTATTAGTAGAACTTGTCTTTCCATACCATAATAATAACAGATAAAAGGCTACCTTGACTGGAGAAGTTTAGGGAGAAGTTCATCACCTTTGACAGCCACCAACACACCTTTAAGTTGAGGTTGGAAATTGTTGTTCTAGTCATGTATTATCATAGAGGCATAATTAAGTTAAAAAATATATTGCCATCATTATCTGTAATAGCTCAGAGAATTAAAAAATTCTGTAGCTGTAAGAGGATTAAGACCAAATCCTGCGTACCTTTCTCCTGGAGAGGAAAGAGGCAGAAAGGGTTTCTAGATCAAGGTTGTTGTTTTTGTTAGTGGTAAAGCCATACCAAATCCCTGGTCTTCCATTTCCCAGTGAAACGATCTTTTGTTGTGGTGATGGTTCAAAGGTTACCAGGGCTCCTCTTTCTTTGGGGCTCTTTCTGACTACTTACTCCTTCTGAATTCTGAGTCAGACATGCACTTCCGAGATTTTGAAAAAATTGTTTTGCATATTCAATCATGCTTTCCGAAAAGAAGCAGTAACTTTGCTTCAATAGGGAAAACCACAAAGGGCCACATAAAGGCCAGTCCTTGTCACCCAGTTCTCCTAACCACACATCTCTAACTTCTGCTCCCCTAACTTTCTCCCTCCACAAAGTCAAAATTAAAAGTGTGTCTGCTCCTTTGGAAGCAGGGCCTGCCTTTGGCACAGCCCTTTAACATTTGCCAGAGCAAGTAAGCCTTTTTCAGACTAGGAGCTATTACATTGGGAGGTAAAGATGACTGATCTAGAAGAATAGAACATAAGAAAAAGAGTGTTTTATTATTTTTAGGTAGGAAAAACAGACTATTAATATATCCTAGATGGAGAGATTGCAAAGCCATACGTTTCTCAAGATGGATTGGTTGGAAAGGGGAGAGAGAAAAAGATAACTCTAAGAGAGACTCTTCATATCTTTTTTTTTTTTTTCCTGGAAGAGCTTTTATTCCTGCTGTGATCAGTGGGCACTTAATTTGCTTACTAATGCTACCCCCAGCCTCATTTAAATATATGTATAAATGTTGCTTATTAGCCATTCTGGAAACGTAGTGGACATTAAGTAGATCAGAACTTTTTGAACTTCAGAAACTCATGCTTAATTATCTCCCACAAAAAAACTAAAATATCCTAGAAAAAGTCTTTAAATAATTTTGCACATATACTTTGTGAGTTTGTGCGTGTGTGTGTGTGTGTGTGTGTTGGGACTGAATCAGAAGAAGAGAGAGCCAGAAAACTTGTAACATCTGATTTTCTGAGGGAAAAATACGTTTTGGCGATTCTTGCCCTCCTGGGTGTTAAAGGACTACCTAAATGAGTACTTTGCTTTAAATCTTATTCCATTTAAAAAAAAAATTTAGTAGTGACACCACCCACCCTCCCCAAAATTATTGTTAAGAATGAAATACATTCACCATGTGCTTCAACAGAAATTTGTAGGTAACACTCTTCAGGCATTCAGCCAGAGTGGGCACTCCTTCCTAAGGTTTCAGAAAACATGAAAACCACAAAGAATGTTCACAATTATTTTCTCTTGGTTGGCAGAACAGATGCCTTTCCTCAAGGAAAGTGCTATATGCCAAAACAAAGCCATATTCATTAAAAATATATTGTTTACTAATTGCGCAGACTCCAAATTATATAAAATTTATTTTCAATTCAAGGGGCTTACTTTTCTAAGAAAGTTTTATAAGCAAAATAGTACAGGAAGACAGGCAGAGGATAAAGTATTAAAAGAAATCAACTATACTAAGAGCTAGAGCAGTTTAAGAAACAACAATGCAAGTGCATTGAAAGGAAATCAGGCAATGTGGACGTGATTTTGTCTAGACGTCATGGCTGGCTTTATTTATAAGGGGATTGTCAAATCAATCTGTAGAATATGGATGAGGTAAAACACAGAGATAGGGTATTATTCTAGATCATCTGTAACTTTTCAAATACAACCTTCATGCTGAAATTCCAGGGAGAATGTAAGTGACTCCAATAAAGAAACCTGTCAGTCAGTCAAGGGTATTTATTTATTATCCCCCTGGGCTAGGCACTATTCTAGCTAATATGAGGCGATACAAAATAAAGAGTAGTCGTCATCCTTATAATCTTTTATGAACAAATGGATTTAATCTACAGACACACACACACACACACACACAACACACACACACAAACATTCTATGTGGGTGGTAAGAAACTCAAGCATATGGGCATACCATAGTCTTATTTAGAAAAATCCTGATTGAAAAATTAAACTTACAAAATTAGAAAATCTGGGGAGTAATTAATTTTATTACAAATTGGTCATGCCTTGCATAAGGATATTTGGGTCAACGATGGACTGGATATATATGACAGATTATAATGGAACTAAAACATTCCTATTGCCTAGCAACATGGCAGCTGTTATAAAGTCATAGGAAAATGCAATTATTCACAGTTTGTAGTGATGCTGGTACAAACAAACCTATTGTAATGACAGTCATAAAAGTATAGCACATACAATTATGTCCAGTACATGATACTTGATGATGAAAATAAATGACTATGTTACTGGTTTATGTATTCATCATACTACATTTTTATCAGTATTTAAGAGTTTGCTCTTTCTACTTACAAAAGCCAAGTTTACCATAAAACATGTTGTGCTATGAGGGCAGCAGCCTCGTAACGTTTCTGTTTACTGAATTTCTTGATTGCATCATTTTCTCTTGTATTTACCTTAATGTCCATTCTTTTGTACAGTAGCATGCTATACAGGCTTGTAGGCTCTACCAGTAGGCTCTAACCATACAGCCTAGGTGTGTAGTAGGCTATATCATCTAGGTTTGTGTACGTGCACTCAATGATGTTTACACAGTGATGGAATTGCATAATGACTCTTTTCTCAGAATGTATACTGGTTGTTAAGCGGCACAGACTATATACATTAAAAGGCATTCATGAAGCATGTCTTTTATGTAACAAGTCGAATTCTCTGTTAAAACTGGAAACACTCCCACTCTCCTTCACAAATCTACAAAACGCTTTTGGAACACATTTATTGCTCAAATATGGATTCACATTGATGTTGAGAAGCTGCAAAAGTGAATAAAATAGCAAGGCTGTGTCCTCTAAACTGCAGGTTCTTTGAGTCAAAGACTGGAACTTATATATTTGCCTTGATATCCTGTGCTCTGTCAAGATAGAAATGGTAAGAAGAAGAATGTATGAATGGGATAGATGAGTAAAGGTTTCAAATTGGAGCTGAGCTTGGTAGAGTTTTAAGAGGAGAAAAAGAGAAGAGGATGTCACAAGCAGGGCGGTCAGGCTGGTTGGTCTTGGTTGGGTGTTCAAACATAGGAAGAAGGTTTGGCGTCTTGAGCAAGACCGAGGAAGGGTCAGCTATTGGTTTGGTACAGTAAGAGGTGGCCCCTGCCTAAGCATCCCTGGATCCTTTTTCAGCGTAGTTCTTCTCAATACTCAGTAAATGACCTTGCAAGGTCAGAAAGGGCAAATCCTTAAAAAAGAGACATTGGTTGGAACTCCACCCCTATTTCAGCATATATATCCTTCCTTCCAACTCCTTCTGGAGCACCATCCCTGGTAGAACTGTTTGCATTGACTTAACCAGGGGTGGGGTGATATTTCTGATTTCCCTGACGTAATTTTAGTGTGGCCCAGCTAGAACGCAAATTTTAGAGGACAGGGACTTTTCACTCTCACAGTCTCAGCTCCTAGGAGTGTCCCATACATAGGCATTCAATACACAGTATTTGTTAACTAAATGAACGTTATTATTTTGGGCGTTCGTCTTTACTTTTGCTTTATCGACCTTAATGCAGAGAGCTGGACACTAGAGGGAAATCTTTGAATTCCAGTTTTCATTCTTCCTTTGGCGCAGAAACTCTGGCCAAGCCCTTTGGGAATGGGGATCCCCTTGGAATTTAATGACAAGTCTCGGCCACAGGGGGCGGGGAAGAAGGAAAGTTGCAGAAAGTTCTTCCTCGGTTCTTTTTGCTTTTGTAGCACCCTTCACCATCCATCTTGTTCTTTATTTGGGGTTAGGGGCGTCCTGTATAGAAAGGAAACCAGGGGCCACTGTTCTGACTGCATTCTTCTCCGGGACCCTTTGGGTTCTGCCTGCAGGAGCCCCGCGGTAACCCCTGACCGTGCCAGCACCTGTTGGACGGCCACTTGGTGGCCCTAGCCAGTGCCAGAGGACGCGACCCGGGGGTCCCCCCACCCCTCTCCGTAGGCGGCGACCCCCGCCCTTCCCCTTCGGCCGCCTGCCGGAGAGCGGCTCAGCCTCCCGGCTCGCCGGCCGCTCACTCCGCCCGGGCAGGGCCCACCGCCCCCTCCTCCCGACTCCGCCGGCAGGGGGAAGGTAGAGAAGGGGAGGGGACAAGCCGGAGCCTTGGCCCGCCCGGCCTTCTCTCTCTACCCGGTGCTGAGACGCGGCACCGAGCCCCGTGGTTTGCACGGAGCCTGAAGCATTTGGGGGAGAGCGCCAGGAACTACCGGAGCCCCGCCGTGACCCCGACCTGCCGAATTTCCCTGGGCTTCGAGAAGCGAGGGAAGCACCCCAAACAAGGTGAACTTTGATCGCGGAAAACTCAAGCCAGGTGCCGGGATCCGTGCTGCGGAGGTCGGGGCCGGGATCAGGCTGATCACGGGGCTGGGAAGCGGGAGCCCCGCGGCCTCCCTCCGCCCGCGCCCAGGGCGGCCTCGGCCCGGCGGCCCCCCCACCCCTTCCCGGCCCCGCTCCGGCTCCTCTGCCCCGGGGACCCGCCGCGGCGCTCTCGCCTTGTTTCTTCCCCCTCCCCCTTCGGGGGTGGGGGTGGGGCGGGGGAGAGGGGCGCCCGGAGAGCCGCATCTATTGGCAGCTTTGTGATTGATCAGAAAGTGCTCGCCGCCAACTTGGCTTCGAGGCTGTCTACGCGCGACCCTTGAGTTTTCGCCTCTGTCCAGTCCCCCAAACTGACAGGTGCTCCCAGCAACTTGCTGGTGACTTCTTCGCGCTGCCCCGGCTCCCCCGCGTCCCCACCCCCCTCTTTCCTCCCTCGACTTCACCCCCACCCCCACTACTTCGGCACAGCTCAGGATTTGTTTAAACCTTGGGAAACTGGTTCAGGTCCAGGTTTTGCTTTGATCCTTTTCAAAAACTGGAGACACAGAAGAGGGCTCTAGGAAAAAGTTTTGGATGGGATTATGTGGAAACTACCCTGCGATTCTCTGCTGCCAGAGCAGGCTCGGAGCTTCCACCCCAGTGCAGCCTTCCCCTGGCGGTGGTGAAAGAGACTCGGGAGTCGCTGCTTCCCAAGTGCCCGCCGTGAGTGAGCTCTCGCCCCAGTCAGCCAAATGCTCCTCTTCGGGCTTTTCCTGCTGATGTCTGCCCTGGCCGGCCAGAGACACGGGACTCAGGCTGAGTCTAACCTGAGTAGTAAATTCCAGTTCTCCAGCAACAAGGAACAGAACGGTGAGTCTGTCCCCCCAGTCTCCCCCTTCTCTCCCCCTTCTCGTGTCTTGCTCTGTGTGTGTGTGTGTGTGTGTGTGTGTGTGTGTTACGTTGGCATTGTGCGTTGGTGTGTGATGTGCACCAGCCTGCGAGGGTAGAAGCGTTCCGTACCCATGCAAATACGCGCTGCGTTCATGGGCACGGGCTTTTAGAGGTTACGTGCAGTTTGCAACTTCGGGAGCTGCCACAAAGCTCTAGCAGGGCAACAGGAGTGCCAGTGCAGCCCCAGCGAGAGAGAGGACCTCCTGCGAGCGATCGTGAAGTTCAAACGCACACTGCAGGACCTCTCATTGCCAGAGTTATAAGTTCAAGAACTGCCTCTAAAAACGAATCCAAAATGAATGAGTCTTGGCATGTTTGACTTTACTCGTTTTTTTTTTTTTTTTTTTTAAATTCGGGAGGGGGCTGTTTCAGGAAATGTATCAGCCGCATTAATTGAAGCACTTTTAAGTAGAAAGGCATCAATCAGTAAGTAGATAGGAAATATAGAGGTCAAGAGGCCGAGTGGACGCTTTTAGGGAGAATTTTAAAAAATGTATTTCTCTTGTGCTTCTTTTTTTTTTTTTAATGTGCCTTTGTGTGTACTCTGAAGTCCTTACGTTACTGGTGGTGTGTTTTTATATGTGTTAGTGAATGACTGCTATTTTGTGTGTGCGGGAAACGACTTAATCCTGCATAGGAAATGAGAATTACTTTCAGCTTTCAAGTGTACCTGAAATGTTTAGAAAACTCTCAGATGCAAGTTCCCTTGGGCTGGGATTGCACAGAGCTGGAGAAAGGCTCCTTTCATAAAGCCAAGGGCAGCTTCAGGGTGTGTAATTTGCTTAGCCTCTGAACCCATATGATTTACATCATTCAATTTCTAAACTCTTTTTCTCTTGATCTACCATTATGAAGTCATTTTTGAGAATACCTTGTAAATAGAAATTTTATACTGCACATGAAACCGCAATGTTAATGTAGCCTGTCTAAAATTAGAATATTAAATACCCTGTTTACAAGTGGTGGCTCTTAGTGTTATTTGAAAAGAAATGTACATGTGTTTAGTGCTTTGTGTGTCATCCATTGCAAGTGCAAAAATGCTGTCACCTCATTAGCCAGGCAAAATGAACACAAACAGCATACCTAGAAAATCAGAATGGTGTGTACTGTATTTTTAAGTCACAGAAACTTTTTCTTTATGTATTGGGGTGTTTCCAAGTTTTAACTTTGAATTTAAACTCTTTAAAGTATTCATCTTTAGGAAAGCACAGGAAGTTCTAGAGTACAAAAATAAGGATTCCCGGGACCTTTGTACACATTATTTGTACTTGTTGTATGTGAAGCAATCTATGGTGTCACATTTATCAGACAAGTTAATGTGGGTGCGTCTTACAACTTGCTAATATGATGGCACATGGCACCTGCAGGCTGCTTGAGTTGCTGATCAAAGGGCAGCCAAAGGATCTATCTCTAATCACAGGAGCTGCAGAGGACTGGGAGAAAGTGATCAAAGGAGCCATAGCACCAGCTGTACCCTGGCAGGAAACAGATCAGACCAACCTTTGTTCTTTCTCATGTAAAATAAATGTCCAGTTCAAAATATTGCTTCTTCCTAGACAAGTGTCTCCTGGATGACAATGCCCAACATTCCTGGCTTCTAACTTTTATTTTTTTATTGTTCCTGTCCCATATCATTTCTCCTGCTGCCCTGACTTATCAAGCCTGTCCTGGCATCTGTCATCTTCCTGCTGATTCCCTTTGCTACTGTGCCTCTCATTGTCCTTTCTGTGTCATTATTTCTTGTTATCCACATAGCATGATCACTTAGTAATAGGCCCCAGAGCTCTCAAGTGGTCATTGGCCGCTTTATGGAGTAGGTTTACGCCCTTCCGAGAGGTGAGTTCATTAAGCCAGGCCACACACATTCTGTTGCCATCAGAGGCTGGGCCATTGCCATTCCTAAGATGCACGTGCTAAAAATAGCCTGGTTGTTTCCTAATCTGTGGGCAGAGGATTGGGCTATGTTTAGCTCTTAGGAGGCTGGCAGCAGGAAGTAACTAGAAGTAGAGAAACGACTCACCTTGTAGTTTTTAGCCTAAGGAGAAGTGGGGCAGCCCAGCACTAGGGGGCAATAGAGAGCTATTTTCCTGCACATGCTCAGGTTGATTTTTGTCCCTCAAGGTACCAAGATTTGAGGATAACAAGTAGGTGCTGAAGAACATCCCCTTGGAATGGGAATAAATTTGCTAGAACCTCTCTTTTTGTGTGTGGCTTTCAAATTTTCCATTCCTTTATGTGGGTATTTTTTGCCTTCATATTGAATTATGGTTGATTTTTTTAATGGAACTATTTGCTCTCCTCACTTTAGATTGTTGGCTAATTCTCTAAGTACAAACCCACCTGAAGATGTCACATAGAAAAATTCTATTAGCTCAGTTTGTGCATTGCATTATTCTGTGAAAGGTTTTCTAAGTGCTAAATATGAAATGTCCACCTCGATCATTTGTGACTGTAGTTCATTCCCGCTTTCAAGGACTCCTCCCCAATGATACTCTCTTTCCTAGAGCATTCCAAAGTCTTAAATGATGTTGACTCAATCAAATCCCCAGGTCTGCTCAGTTTCAATATTAACTTGGTATCTCGAGTGGTGTTATACAATATAAATGAACAAACAAAACAGAAAGACTGGTAGATACAGAGAACAGAGTGATGATTGCCAGAGGGGAGGGGAGTTGGGGGACTGGGTGAAAAAAGGTGAAGGCATTTAAAAGTGCAGATTGGTAGTTACAAAGTAGTCATGGGGATGCAAAGTACAACATAGGAAATGGAGTCAATAATATTGTAATAACTGTGTACGGTGCCAGGTGGGTACTGGAAATATAGAGGGGTATATTTTGTAGAGAGTATGATTATCTAATCACTATGTTCTACATCCCAAACTAATAGTAAAAAAAGAGAGGAAAAACGAGGTGTTATAAATTAAAATTGATTGTTATAGCCAATGTTACATATTTGGATGTAGACTGGAATATGTGGCGGTGCTTCAGAATTAGTTTTGAGGGATGTGTCATTTATTCTCTTATCAGTTACCTGGGTTTTGATGTAATACTGTATTGTGATTCCTGCCACTTTACTTTAAAAATAACTTTATTATATGACATTATAAGTTGTCTTTGTGTCATTCATTCTCAACCTTACTTCCAATCCTGAGTCTCACATATAAACCAATAGTATCCAGATTTAGCTTAAAGAAGGAAATGAAAGAAAAGGACACTTACTTATGATGGATTTTTGGTCTGCACTTCCTGCATGACCTTGGGAAAAACGACTGTTATCCGGGTGCACTCATTTTAGAGGAGAGTGCCTACCATGAAACAAGTTAGTTCTAGGATGACATTCTGAGTTGCAGCAGAAAGAATCACATACATCAAAAATAAAAATGATCCAACGCTTACTTAATCTATTGCTTATAGTCCAAATGAACACCAATCACAAAGTTGTTAATGGAGTCAGGCCTCATCTACCTTGCACTGCTGGTGAGTGATTTTAATTTACCAACAGACCCAAAACATGCTTCTCAGCATTCTTATTTTCTTTAACCATTTTGAGTGAAGATTCGGAATACCCCTCTGTTAGTTAGGGTTGTCTTATAAACATCACTTATTGTGTGTGCTTTTTCCTTAAAGACTTTTGTGGCCTGCCTACCGGCCATTGGAGACAAATGGACCCCTAGTCGTGCCTTTCTGAGGACATGTGTTTTGTGTTTATGGCTTCTCTGTCTCTTCTCTTTCAGTGCCAGCCTTCTCTTTCTCCCACTGCCTATGTTTCTGTATCTAACCAGACTGCACCCATTCCCCAGCCCTGTTTAGGTGGCAGCTCCGTTTTACTGAAAACCAGATAATTACAGTTCCTAGAATAGTGTCCAAGAGTAAATAGTCTCTGACTGAGGACAAAAGGGACTTCCCTATCAATTAGTCTATAAGTTGTACTGTGTGACCTTTGTGACATTTATTTTTGTTGTAGAGACTGTTTTTTTGGTCTTTTTTTTTTTTTATGAAAAGCAACTTCCTCCTTGTTCTCTGCTCTTTTTGAGATAGTTGAGGAAGTTGAAGAAATAAAGCGTCATTATATAATGAAGATTTTTTTTTCAGGATAGGTGGCAAAAAAAGCCCTGTTGTATTTTATGGTAACTTTTTCTTCCCTTCTAATTGTTTTGTTTTACATGTAATCTGATATACTTTGTATTGCCCTCTAAATGGTAACCAGAAAGTACAAAGGTCTGGAAGAAGCTTCAGGGACTAGACTATCATGTGTTAAGTAGCTGTAGATAGATGCTAGGGTTCCATACTAAACTATTTGGTAGAGCTCTGTCTCAGGCACCAAAATTCTAGCTTTGTCTATTCTTATCTCATCCTTCATGAACCTTATTTCTTGCATACCTTTCTTATATTCTCTTTGACTGCATGGTTTTTCTAACTTTGTACTGCTAAACTTATGTTTTATTTCCAAACTTGCACAGTTTTTGTAGAAATAGAATTCTAATGATAATGTGACATGTGTTAAAGAAATTATAATTGAATTAATGGATTCATAACGTCTACATTTCCCTACCCCACCCTTGGCAAATGTTTTGAAGACTGGTAAAACTTTCTTCATGGGTTTCTATTTGTATCAAACCAAATAGTGGAAGTCATAATAAAAGTCATTTCATTTACATAGTCTAACTTTATGTTTCTGCTTGTTTTATTTGAAAACATTATACATAGCCAGGATATCTTCATATAACTTTTTATAATTTCTATATAACTCATTTATTAAACAACTAATGTGCATTATATTTCCACAACTGCCTCCAACTGCTTTTTCTTTTTCAAACTTCTCTTTCCTGCCACCTACGGACACCTCCAGTGGTTGAATTTCAGTTGGTTTGCCTGTGGCTTGAAGGCCATGGACTAAGGAGGGGTATGACCTCTTTCAAGCCTCCTTCTTGCAGCTTCTTTGGGTCTAGCTCTTTTAAGGGTATGTGAGATGGGGAAGGGGGACATGGCGCACGTGGCACTGAATTGCAACCCTCAGCTGATTGTTCCTGCTTCCCTGGGCGACACCAATCAGCTCCTTTTGCATAGGTTGCACCTTCCTGTCATTTAGATTAGATGAGTCTCCTTTTCAGAAAGGTCTTTTTTTTTTTTTTTTGACCACTTAGCCTAGATTAGCCTCTCCTCGCTATCCCATAAAGGTTAATTAACTACATAGCACTTACCATTCTTTGATATTCTCCTTGGTGTTAATTAATTAACTGTGAACCTACCTCCACCGCCACCCCTATAGAATGTAAGATGGTGCACTGTGTCTGACTTGCTTTCTGTGGGTGCTCCAGAACCCAGAACAGGCATTTGTACATTGAATGCACCCAGTAAATACTTGCTGAATGGTTCTGGTTGTAGTGCCTTATTAGAGTAAAATTATGGTGTTGATGAGAATGGCAGGCCATCCTTGAAGGTCTCTTTTTGGTCTTGGAACTTCTACATTGTTCTGCCATTTTCATAGGAAGATAAACTTGTTTATTTTGCTTGTGGTGAGACATGCCAATCAGAGTACTACCTTAACATCTTATTAAATACAGCTGACTTTTGAGCAACATTGGATTAAGAAGCATGGATCCACGTATATGCAGGTTTTGTTTCTTCTTTTTCTTATTCTTTTTCTGTAAATTCAATAGTCCCTTCATGCCCCAGGTTTTGGCATCTGCAGATTCAATCAACCACAGACAGAAATTGTATTTTCACATTCCCACCAGAGGATTCCCAACTGTGGATTGAAAATACTGTTTTTTGAATTTGCAGATGCAAAGGGCCAACTGCAGTTAAGTTTTGGAGGAGTCAAAATTATGCTCAGATTTTTGACTGTGGGGGGATTGGCACCACCAGCCCTTCCAAATTGTTTGAGGGTCAACTGTACACCATGTTAGTAGGCGAGTATATACCAAGTGAACGGGTAGGTTTCCTAGAGCTGGTGCTAGTCATTCTCTTGAAAGTGTCATTGTTGAGTGTACCTCTGTATTTTCTGAAAATGACGTTGATATGAAATGGACCAAGAACAATTAAAAATGGAGAATTTTGAATGGCTGACATGCCTCCAAAGTCAGTGCGCTTTCCATCTTAGCTTATGGCCCACGGATAAGCTGCAGAGGTGAGAAATCAGCAGTAAACAATGGTGTGTGTGGAATTGTAGGACTGGAAGAATCCCAAAGAGCCTATCCTCACCCATGTGTAAAGTGAAGCCTAGAAGGCTGAAGTGACTTTGTCAAGGTCACTATTGAATACGACAGTGTTAAGTTACTAATGGGGTGATGTAGGTTCTTTATGTGAAAACCAATTAGGCAAAAAGAATTCTAGTTTTAAAATTCCAATGCTTCCTATAAAAACATTTCTTTATTATTTTAGGGGTTTACATGCTTTGCAGATTGTGAAAGGAGGTGAAACTCCCTAGATTCTGAAACATTCTTTGCAAGGGCACTAAGGAAAACAATCTCAAAATACATTAATTAAATAGAACAGATAATCAGAATAATGTATATTATAATACTTCTGTTGGGGTAGAAATCTGACAATTTGGCAAAAGACTTGAGATACTATCTTTGGAATTGTTACTACTACATGTTAGGGCATTATTTTAAGTAGGTGTACCAGGTCCAAGGATGTTTATTTTAAAATGTAGGCTTATTAATTGATGATAATAAAGAATATGGTTGACATTGGACCATATAGTTCCATGAGGCACAGTTTTTTTTTCAAGGATAATTTTGAACGTTTGATTTAGTGGATATCTCAGTTATGAAAATACTGTAGACACATGTAAGAAAGCAGGGTCTGGAAAGCACGCCTGCTACTCTTTTGAATGAGTTTAATGAACGCCCTTAATTTGTATTTATTCTGTATTATGTAGGATAATCTATACAGAGATTCAGATTTCTCTTTAAAGCCAAAGACATCAGGAGAGAAATTCATAGCTGCGGACTTGAATAGATTGCCCAAAACAGGAATAACTTACCTTTTTTAAAAAGTTCTCTTCGTAAAGTTGCTAAATTTGTGGACAAAGGAGCTAAAAACTATAAAGAGGAGTTAAACTCATTACAGTTATCACTAAAGCCAATTTATTAAGGGTGATTTATTTTGGTAGCAGTAGCTCATTTTGTCTTTTACTTCATGAACATGCATTTTAAGTTGGGCTTAGCTAATTTGATCAGTTATCTGACTTCTCATGAGACCTCAGGTGCCATTTTCAGGGCCCTGGGGACTGAGTAGCTTCCTCCCGGGACATTTGCCTGGTTTCTAAACTGAACCATCTTTGCCAGGATGGCTTCAGTAAATTTGCTTTCTTAGTGTTAGGCTTAATTCTGCTTTTATTTTGAAAATATATATATTTTTGTACTTGATTGAATAGTATCTGAGCCATTTCTTAATCAAATAAAGTATATTGGGTTGATGCTAGATTTTAGGTGGCAGAGGCAAAGCAGATATCTGGTTTCTTGAGGGAAACCAACATCCTCAATAAGCACATGGCACATTAATGGTAAGTACAAGGATCTCAGTTTGCATTGCTGTTATAGTGGAAGTTGGGTTCTTGTGACATCGTGAAGAAAAGAATTTCCTGATACCTGTACAGTAGGATGGGGTTTTGCGATGAACTTCATTAATGATGTAAAATTAAGGCGGTTCCCCTCCTGACTTCACAATGTCCCATTTCTTCCACCATGATAAAGGTCCAATCTTGTCTTCAGTAGGACCAGTATAAAGGCCATTGCCCACAGTTTTTTTTTGTCTATATTGAAGTTTAGTGCAGTCCTGCATCAGGCTAGTGTAACATGTTCCCGGCTCCAGTCAGTTTATTCAGGCCCCCGCCGGAGACTGTGTGTGGAGTCCCTATGGCCATTGACCATGAGGCTGCTAAGGCCACATGGCTGTGGGGCAAGTGCAGGTCGAGAGAGAGAGAGAGAGAGAGAGAGAAAAGAAGGAGAAGGAGAAGGAGAAGAAGAAAAGAGAAAGGGAGGGGAGGGAAGGGGAAGGGAGGGGAGGAGAGAGGGGAGGAGAGATTTTTTTGTTCCCCAGAGGTTGTAACCAGGAGCTTTGGTTTGGGATTAATTGGGTACTTTTCCAAAAGAACCAATCAACTGCCCAGGCTTTCAGGGGCTTGCATGGGTTTATACCCCCTAGTTAGACTGACCTCCCCCTGTGCTCCCTAACAATCTGGTACTGGAGGGGGAAAGGGAGGAGTGTGAATCCCCTTGGCAAGACAATGCTGACGTTCCCTGGAGTGTGAAGCTATTAACTTTCTGATAGAGCACACAGGCTTATGCTCCCTAGTATATTAAGCTCAATGTCTAAGTCTCCTTGCTCCCCTTTTCTTATTAATAATTAGTTAAATACGGATGATAACAGTAAGCGCTCCTAGGAACGACAGAAAAAGGGCAGGATTTGGATGCATTCTATGGGGAGAGTTGAATGGGCCTAAAGAGCTCTTAGTGAGTCTCTGGATTTATAATGCTAAAATAATGACTCTTCAGGAGTGCTTGCTAGGTGCCACATTGTGCTCGATGTTTGCAGACAGTATACAGTTATCTTTATACCCTCCCCATGAGTTACTAGGAGAAACAGCAAGGCTTCACTGGCTCAGGAGCCTAGCCAAGGTCCCACAGCTGGTAAACGTTTGGACTCAGGTCTGACTCCAAGCCAGGACTTGGAGCCACGTGCCTCCTCCTTCGTGAGTTAAATGGTCTAATGTTTTATTAGAACATTGTTTTTTATTCAGCAAATATTTATGAGCATCTGCTCTTGGCTAAGCTCTGCCCTAGGTGCTGGGCCACGAAGAATGAGAGTCAGTCCCTGCCCTTAAGACATTCTGTTCAAGAGGGATGGCAGAGCCTGTTTTTTAATCTCATGGTCTATTAGTTCTGCACTCCAAGTGCTATGGGAACACAGTTGCTTTAGTTCAATTCGAAAATTCTCTACTGATTGACTAAATGGTTGATTCTGCCGGGGAAAAAAAGTGCAAGGAGTAAAGTTCCCACAGAGGAGATGACTTATTTTGAAGTAGGTCTGAGAGGGAAAAGTGGAAAGCATTCTGGGCAGAAGGAATAGCCTGCAACAGAACAGAGGCCTGCAAAGGCCCATCGTGTGTGAGACGCAAGGAGAGTCCAGTGTCCAGTATGAGTAGAGGCAGGAAAAAGCTGTCCTGGGTGTGTGTATTCAAAGACCCTGATGCTGTTTGCAGGGCGTGCTTCCTGCAGCATTTGCTGTTAACAAACAGAATGAAAGATAATGGTGCTTTCATGTTTCAGCTTTAGTCAAAACCCTGTATTTTCAGTTATTTTTCTAAGTGGGCATGTAGTAGCAGAGTTCTGCTTTAGTGTGTGTATAACTACTTATTGTTGGAGTTTTCTCCCAATCATTAAGCATGTTTGGAAGTTCTGAACTGGTTAGAAGGGCAGGCTGCACGGCCTCAGTTACACTCAAATGAGCTAAGCCTGTGTCCACACTACTCTCTATTGCCTTCTTTATGTAAACAAAGAGCTATTTTCACACTTCATTCACAAAATGGATGGCATGCAGAATGAGCCTGGCAGAGGGATCAGGAGATTGTGATAAAAGGGAGGCAGCTTGCAGTGCGCCGAATTAGTGTAATGAAGCTATTACATTGCGAGAAGTAAAGAGCCTTAACACTTTTAAGGGAAAGAACTTCAAGTTTTGTGGAAAACTAATTCCTTTTCATTGAGTAACTTCATCATTTCTCTAGTGAGGTTCATGCTGATCCCTTGTATACAAGGCTAGAAATATCTTGTGGTATTTAAGGATTGGAAATGAATGGATTCTCTGGGCGGATGTGGTATCTAGATGGCCTGCCATTTCTTTTTTTTTTTTTTTTTTTTTTTGAAGCTATGCTCTTTGCATTCTAGGAAATCCTTGTTCCTGAGTGGATACTATTTTGAGCTTTTCGTTATTTGCAAGATGGAGCTATGCTTCTGTACTTAAATACGCCCAGCTGGTCGTAGCCACCTGCTTTTTGAGTCACTACAGAGATCAGAGACTCTGGACAAGAGAAGTCGGACTTCTGTGGTACTTATGTTGTTTCTGGCAGTTATTTTTTGTTGGGTACTTATAAGGACATCTGCCTACAGAGAGTCATATTATTTTTCTTTCTCCCCTGCCCCCACTGAGGCATAAATCACAGCTTGTTTCCCATACTGCCACTGACATCCATAGTCTGAGGTGATTAGAAATGCAAATTGAGACTCATTAAAACATTATAATTTCTTTTTTTATGGCAGTGGGCAATGTTTAAAAGCAATGCACTAAGGAGGAACATTTGCTTAAAATGTGGTTAAATTGTGAACAAGCAGGAGGAAAGCAATATTCTGTTGCATACTAGACATTTCTAACTGAGTTTGGAGAAAGGGAAACCTGCTGGGCTCATTTCTGATTTATCATATTTTCAACTGTAGACACGACGACAGGTACGGTGCAAAACTGTTGAAGAACGCCGGAAGTAATCTCTAGAGTTTTCAGATTGGTGTATGGAAATAAACTAAGGGCTCCGTCTTACTACAGTGTGATCTGCTATCACACAATCATGCAAAGGACAAATATGTGAACACTATAAAAACAAGATGAAAAATTGGCTGGTGCTAGCATCAGAAGCATAGATCCTCACCTCCAGAGCCAGAGAAGGGGTGTATGAGGGGCAGATCTCCTCTGCTGGAAATGTATGTATGGTGTAGGTAATAAAAGGTATTGGGGGATGCTTCCTATTAAGTACGTATTTTATTACTGGCTTTTACTTTTATTTATAAAGAACAATATACTCTATTTTTAGAGGCCTACATGAAAATGAATTGCCTCTATAATACAAGAGACTAGATCTCATAGCACACCAGTGCTTTGATAGTTTCACATGCAGTTTTATATGTTATAGATAATGTAGTATGTATGGGCTCAACTGTATCTTTACTTTGTATCACAAAACTGTCTGACTATTTCTAGAAAAATCAACAATCTATAAATAGCAGGTGGTTCCCAGGTCAAAACTGGCCAAAATATTGGATGTTGAGGGAGTCTACATACCTAACTGAGAAATGCTAACCCTTGAAGAACAAGTTGGAATCTTAGTTTTCTTGAAAACATTAATAGGCTTGAGGTTTATAGGCATGATTGAGAATATAAAATAAAAAATTACATATTCTGTAGGCCTATTTTAAAATGCTTTTTCTTCGTGGTAGAAAATTTATCTTTAATCTGTACCGATAACTTTTAATAGGCATCAGTTGGGCACCCCATTAAACTAACTGCTTTAAAATGGTTTCCTTTTAGAACTAACATTTACATCCTAGGAAATCAATTAGGGTGTCTGGATTTCACATTTCCTTCAATCTTTGCTTGCAGTCATTTCTGAATGGTCAGCCTACCAAAACACAACACTCAGAGGTGTAAATCTTCTGGAAGAAGTGCAAATGCCACACTTTTGCTTGGAAAAAATGGAAAAACAGGACTTATTTAATGTATTTGCCGAACATTTAAAACTGCATATGCCACAGGAAATATTTTTGGTGTGTGGGAATGTGTGGTGTTTCCAAACTACAAACATTGTTTTGAAAATTTCCCCGGCAGTGGTGAATTATATGAGACCATGTCCGTCTAAGGAGAGCTTGTTTAACGGGCGTGTGGTTCTGGGGCTCGTTCAAACACTCTTAAACAAAATAAAGGGAATGGATGTAATAACTTCTTTATAGAAAAGCCATAAAAAGGTACAGGGCCATGTAAACAAATTGGGTCATTTACTAGATGTTTAAGTGATAGATTTGCAGTCCAAATTCAGGGGTGTGTATTATGTTTTTTAGGATTGGGATCATGTTTTATCTTGACAATGAACTTACTAGCTTAGTTTTTGTTGTTTGTTTTTCTTTACTGCATGAGAGCCCATTATTGCTATTTTATACTGCATTTTGAACGCCTACCTAAAATTTTGAGCATTTACATTTGTGTTTGTTCAGCACTGGACAATGGTTAGAAACTCACGTGTGAAGAGTTGGATTGACCTGACTTTTGGTAGCACTGGGTTCTGTTCAAGGGAAATAAAATGATTGAAATTGAAATTTCCCTTCTGGGTTCAGACATGTCTAAACTAATTGTGAAATAATTGTTTTGGCTTACAAGACTAGGCTCATAACTACAACTATGTAAAGTATAAATCCAGCAACAGTTATAATTTACAGTCATTGTACCTGTGCCAGTCTTACAATAAAAATGCTATTATAACTAATCTATTGTGACATTCATTTGTCTTACTTGAGATATAGATAAAAAACTCCTATTCCAGTTATCTTGCTTTAGAAAGCCTCTTTATTGCATTAGGATATTAATTTGCCTCCTCTGAAATTGGTATGAGGGTGTAGCCAGATATTCCAATGAAGGGGAGGCGGGAGGGTGGGGCTACAAGAATATGTGGCACTGAGCATTGGAGGTGATGACTAGTGGCAGTGGAAGCCCAAAAATAAATTTGGAAATTGAAGTGAGGAAAGGAAACAAAATAATTTCTATGTTGATATCATAACATTTATTCATTCTGTAATTTCTCCCAATCAGGGTTGGCTCACCTGGCCTTAAAGGAAGTGGATTGTGTTAAAAAAAAAAAAAAAAAGAAAAAAAGAAAAGAAAAAACGAAAAAAACACCCAGTAAAAATCAATGAGCCTTTCTAAGTTTTAAAAACTGATGGCATCATACCATACTGGCAACTTTTAAGTGTTACTGCTGGAACTTTGGCAGCGGAAATAACTGCTCTAGCTCCACAGGCCTACAAAACAACGAACAATGGTAGATATTATAGTTTCTGTGTAATGTGTGACTTGCTATTTCCATTTTTTCCCTTTAATGAGCAACTTTGGGCTAGATGTCCTTAAGTCTGTGAAAGGCCTAAGATCTGCCTTTAAATTGGATTCTCTGTGATCTTGAAAACAACAATTCACATCTTTCTGCTTTGTTATCCATTCATCTCTTTTATATAGCCCAGAATTCTGCATAGCTGTATACTATCTAATACAAACTCTGCAGACAGGTGTATATCACAAAGTGATACAAATACCTGCCTGAAACCGTGAGGCACTGTGGAAGACACAAGGTCGATTTAGACTGAGTTGCTGCTTTCAAGTTGTTTATATTTAAAAAGGGGACATAAGACATGAAGCTAGCTATAACACAGAATAAAATACATTGTTTGGTAGGAATTCAAAGAAAGGCAAGATTATTTATAGGAAAGCCATTAGGAAGGCTTAGAAAAGCTGTTAGAAGAGAGGGGCCTGGAAAGATGAGCAACAGGTGTACCTTCAGAATCAAGGGCAGGGTGGGGTGGATTTTAGGAGGTGGAAACTGGTGAGTAAGTATGCAGAATAAAGAAGGGTGAGAAATTCATGCAGTCTATGTGTATTTGGTTTTGACTGAGAGCTCAGAAATAGATTTAGTGAATAAGTCATTAGAAAAGGAAACACAAAAGGAAGAACACTGCTGTAATACTTAGCTGTGGTTAATTACCTGAATGACTCTTCGGGCTTTGCTGTGAACTCCATTTTGGCCCTTTCACCAAGTTTCAGGTTACAAATTATGAATTAAATTTGATTCCTCATGGTGTGTAGCAGAGAGAGACAGAATGATCATTGATAAAGGATAAAGAGTAAATAATAAAGTTAGAAGGAATAGGAAATCCCACACTTGTGAGCACAGAACCATGAGGAGGAAGCAGTGAAGGGAAGAGGAGGAAAAAAGGAGAAGGGAAAAAGGAGAAGAGAGGAGGGAGAGAGAGGGGGAGACAGAGGGAGCGAGAGACGTGCGCGAGCCTTAAGGTGGGTGGAGGAGGCTGCCACGGAAGCGAAGGGAGAAAAGTCAAGGAACCTGGCCTACTGTATAAAATACAACAGATTAAAGAAAATGAGGTTCAGTGAATAAACAGCCCATGATATTTCAATGGTGACAGAAAACAAAACAGAAAAAAAAAAACCCTTTGGTGTAATGAGGGGTAGAAGTGGGAGGAAGAATGGTTATGGAGTAAAGTGAAGGAATTAGATACATTGTTTACGACATTTGCGAAGGTTTTAGTGTTCAAGGGAAGGAGATTTGGAAGTGGCTCCAGAATGGATAAAAGAAAGAGGAAAGAAACATGTCCTGTTTCTTTGTTTACTTGTTTGGGGAGTATGTGAGAGATCCAGGGGAAAGGAGAAGGTTAAATATGTAACACGAGATAAGACTCGTGGAAAGTTCTGGACAGTTGCTGATGGAACACAGGTGAAATGACGGCAGAGCATTAAGCAGCATATCAAGGGATTGCAGTAAGAGGAGAGCACACTTGGTAAAGAAATGGGAATTCATCTGTGGAAGCAGTGAGCCCGGAGACAAATTGTAACCACATGAGACAAGATGCAGGTGCAATTTTAGCAATGGAGTTGGGTGTTTTGGCTCAGTTTTGCATCTAAAGTAGAAGTGTAAACAATATTAGAGTAAAGGTAACAAAAATAGATGTCTCTGCTTGGTCAGTCCATGCAGAGGTGAGAAGTTTGGGGATGTGGAAGATAAAGGGGTGTTGGTAGGCAAACAAGATTCCTGGATGCAGTGGCATGAGTTGGAATCACGCAGTAGCAAACAGCAGCAATGGCGAAGGGAGAGATATGTGGAAAATGTATGGTAAAAAGACACATCTAAACGAGAATTAGCAAGAACTTTTAGCCCATGATAAAGCTGCAGAGGTTTTTAAAAAGAACCTTGGAAGGCCATGGCCAGGTATCTCAATTGATAAGAGTGTTATCCCAATACACCAAGATTGTGGGTTTGATCCCTGGTCAGGACACATATAAGAAGCAACCAATGAATGCCTAAATAAGTGGAACAATACCTCGATGGTTCTCTCTCTCAAAAAAAAAAAATCAATAAAAAACCCCATTGAGATTCAGATTAAATGATGACTTTAATGTCCCTTACTTTATGTTTTTGGCGCTGATGCCCTTAAAAGTGTGCCCTTAGAAATCATAGAAGGTGGGGGAAAACCAATGTAAGCCAGTGTGTTCTATGCTATGGAACTCTAGCATCTGTTGCAAGCACTACACAGTTGTTTGTTTTATTGTTTGTTCGTTTTGTTGTTTTTGTTTGTTTTTAGCATCCATTAAAGTCACATAAAATTTGTTGGAGGTAGGGTCAGGTTATAGTAATTGCTTGCTCAAGAAGAGAACATACTTTATTATGTATTTCCCACACTTCCCAAAGAGGGCTGTGTTCTGTGTATGTTTGCAAAGTAGGGATTATATGTGCTACTGTCATGGGCAATCCCTTCTTTACGTTCCTGCAATCATGGGCGACATGTACATGGACCTGGTGTGATGAATAACCATGGCACTTGAGTCTTGATCAAAATACAAGTTTTACTTTCATTGCTCTTGAATTTTACTGAGCAGAAGGGAAATCTTCCCCTATCCCAGGATGAGTATTTTTGCAAGAACATGGGTTTCAGCTCACTCACAAGACACAGAGTTCTGGAGTAACTTCAAATATAAACGCCCTTAAGATTTAGAAATGATTGCACAGTCCTTTGGAATAATTAAAACTCCCAACATGACAACTTCGGGATCTCTTCAGTCCCTACCCAGGCCTGCTTCTGAGTGGCAGCCTGCCTGGGAAAGGAGGTGAGGTGGTGGAGGGGGCACGAAGGAGCCTTGGTGTGTCTAGGGGATTCACCTTTCCTGGAGTAGCCTCTTACTGCCTGTCTCTTCAGTGTCCCCATAGCTATCTTGTTTGTACCTCAGTCCCATTCTAACATCTAGTTACACGTATGGTTAGAGGACTCCTTATTTCTCATAGTCAGGCTTGCTTTCAGATCTCTAAGTCTGAGTATGCAACTCAAAACTAATAGTTTTTGTTCCATTTAAACATCATTCCTTTACCTAATATTTATTTATTTATTTATTTATTTATTTATTTAGGAGCAGGGAAGAAAGGGAGAAAGAGAGGGGGAGAAACATTGATGTGAGAGGGAAACATCAGTTGGTTGCCTCTTGTGTGTGCCCTAACCGGGGACTGAACCTACTACCCAGGCGTGTGCCCTGACTGGGAGTCAGACCCACAGCCTTTCACTGTGCAGACGTCCAACCCTCTGAACCACACCGGTCTGGGCCCTTTACAAAATTTTTAAAATGTATAATAAAAAGATTAAACAAGCGCAGAATTATTGGCAAACTAATGAATGAACATTACATTTCTATTTTTGTCGTTATATTTAGATTTGTAATTTCTGCATTCTCACTATCATTATCCCAAGCCAGATGCTGCTGGTTACCTACACTGTGGCACAAGTGTCCTTATTCTTTTTTTCCCTCTCAGGCTTTTCTCATGCCCTCCCATCCCCAATCGATCATATGTAGGAGGTAGGTGCCAGATAATCTCCCTAGACTAGAGTTATGATTATGTTTACTTCCTTCAAGCTTAGATTGGTGCTTTTCAAACTTCAGTATTCATACAGATCACTTGGGGACCTTCTTAAAATGCAGATTCAGATTTTGTAGGTCATTGGTGGTGCCAGAAAATTTGCATTTGAGCAAGTTCACAGATACGCCCATGCCACTCTATTGAGGGCAACACTTAGGGTCAAGAGGGGCTGCTCTGGTTTTCTCAGGGTTTGCTGTGGTCTCACCTTAGTCTTTCTGACAAAAAGATTACACAAAGCTGATCTCTGTTCACCACAGAGATGACTCCATACCTTTGCTCTTGCAACTTTTTAACCAAAAAGTTACTTCAAGCCGATAAACATCAAGTGTCTTGTATTCTAGGTACCATGTCACATCCTGAAAAGAAATGAACAAAATGCAATTCTTTGCGTATTTGATATTGACAATCCATGTGGCTTGGGCTATACCAAAGATATACTTGGAATACTAAAGGAACCCAATATATTCCACTTCCTGGTCATGACAGGCTTCTCATGAAGCCGTTAGTTAAGTTGGGCCTTGAAGGATAAAGAGAATTCACCAGAAAAAGAAGAGAATTCTAAGCAGAAGCAGAAGCTTGTGAGCAAGCACAAAGTCTATAAAATATCAGCTCTGTTTGGTGGGAAATAAGATGGAAAAATATTCATTAGTTTTGAAGAACTCTGTCTGAGATAGTATGGAGCATGTTTAAACATTATCTGTGGGTCCTAGGGAGAAGGTCGTATGTCTTTTGTACTGGTTCCTAATGGTAAAAACCTAGTGGTAAGGGTAATTTCCTCCATTTTCATATTTGTACGCCTGGAATAGATCAGTAACTAGTCATTGAATGATCCAATTTGGATTTATTTTTTCGTTCTTTGCTTTCCGAAAACAAAGGTAATGAGGATGATTATAAAGGACAGAGAAGCGAAAGGCAGGGATGCCAGTTTCAGGGCGCTGGCAACAGTTCAGATGCCAGGTGATGAATAAAGGGACCAGTTGCTGCCTGTGGGGAGAAAGAAAGGGTAACCTTCATCTGTCCTTTCCTCTTTGCAAAGCCACGGACTGTATTTAGGGCCCAGCCTGATGGGTGCCCCCTCCATAAAGCCTTCCTGTGTCTCTCAGTCTGGGATGTCTACCTTGTCCAAACTCCCAGAATAGTGCAGAATTTAGCACTTTCTATCTTAAATTCTAATAATGTGGGTCTTACCGCCATAATTTTTAAGTGTCAGAGAGTAAAATGTGGAATAATCTTCAACTTAGTGTCCCAAAGGATGGTAAGTCTTTTAAGTGAAGTGAAAACAGCCCACTTAGACCTGATGCAGCCAGTTCTGTTGTACTGTTGGCACTTGTCCTCACAGGTCATCAATAGGCTGAAGAAGTCATATGCCTTATTTCACAACCGAAGGATGCAGCTAATGTCTGGCTTCATTTTGAGGAACTAAAAGGGGACACACTTAATCTTTCTGCTTAGCCCGAGTAAAATGAATGTACAAAGGACCTTATTGGCAAAATTATAATGATGACTGCTTAGAATGCTATTTCCTCACCAAGAAAAAGAAACATATCATTTCCAGGAAAATAATTTTTAAACAGAGAACTTTGTGATAGCCTTTATTGCAATCAATTTATTTTGCAGATGAGGATGGCTATCATCCTCGTCTCATTTGCAGAAGAGGATGGCTATCAAAATCCATTTTCAATTGTTTTTTAATTATTTTTCCCTTTTCTTTTCAGTTAACATAAGATATATTCTTTAGTTTGTTTTTCCTTTTTTTTGCTTCAGGGTTTTAAGATTGACAACAGTGACTTATCCCATGGAAGGCAAAAATCTTGAAAAAGCCATTATTTCAAAAATCACTCAAAGGATGTATTTTTTTTTTTCTTGGAAATAAAGTCGATTTTCTCAGCTCTCATCATATGAGATTATGGGCAAGTAGTCCTTAGTTCTGGCATGTGGACAAAACAGAAGCAGACTCTGGAGAGAGAGAGAGTTCAAAATTCATGGCAGTAAGCACATGTTCAGTATGCCAATATTTATGGTGTCACAACCAAATTAAAACCATATCTTCTGCTATTTACATAAGTACAATACCCAGACTATACAAGTTTATGCCCATGTTTCTCAGTAGATTTAAGACAATACAAATGTTTAGGACTCTGAGAGACCAGACTATTTATTTTCACATTCATTTTATTCCACTCTATGAGGGAGAGTGGATTGTCTTCACTTATGTTCGTTTTGAAGTCAGTCAGAATTAGAAGGCATGCTGTTTAACACGGGTGAAGACTGACTGTGTTTCCATATGTGGTGTATTCAGGCAGTTGCATCTGCTACTCTTAGTGCCTGTGCTGGGGGCCCTTAACTGTATTGGCTCCTGAGAGTGAACGTGGACTGTTTCTTAGATAGATGGGTAATTTTCAGTCTTTCATATCTAGTGTTTTACTCATGCTATGAGACAACCTGTTTTGAAAAAAAATAACAATCACACTTACTTTGTGTATAAAGGACACGTTTTATGTCTTTTTGTGGCAACTTTTAAAGTTGGTACATTTTTAAGAAACAAAAAAATTTCAGAGGCATTGTTGGAAATATATCTCATTTCCCTACTTTTACAAGACAAAGAAATTTAGTAATTTAAAATATAATAAGTATCACTACTATGAACTTGTAAAACAATGTTAAGTGACAAAAATAAAACAAAAACTACAGAGGTATCATGGGAAATAGGTTTTGGAGAAAATAGCACATCACATTTGTTTGTGGCTATGACATCCGAGTGTGAATGTGTCTTTAATGACCCTTTTCAGAGCACTAAGTTCTTGATTCCTTCTAATTCTATGTTAACTGAGACTCTGTCATCTAGAAAACAACCTGGACAGTAACCAGGATGATCTACATCTTTCATAGATTGTCAGTTTTGTTCTTTGAGACATAGTCTTTTGACTTAGTGTCAACTGAAAGTTTTTCACAATTGGTGATGCAATCTTTTGTGCACAGGGTGGGGTGGGGAGAGATTTTCTTATTTGTAGAATAAAAGAAAAAAATTAAGAGTAACTCCCATGTGAGCAAGTCAAGATTGACAATGTAAATCTTTCTTCTACAATGGGATAGAATATAAGGTATTCAAGAAGTTATTTTATATTTTTAGTTCAGTAATTTAAACATTGTGCTTAGGCTCTTTTTTATGGTACTCCAAACATTTGTTATGAAGGTTTCCTTTGGTGTCTCCTTAAAAAGACAAAATTCAGCATGTTTTCCTTATAAACACTCATTTTAAACATAGACAAAACAGAAAACAAACTTTATGATTTTTTTCAGACTAATTATTCAATTGTGTCATGCCCAAGAATTTTTTAAAAAAAGATCAGATTTTTGCTGATCTTCTTTTGTCTTATTTTGATGCTGAAAAACAACAACAACAACAACAACAAAAAGTTGTGCCAGGTACTCTGTGTGTTTAAATCTTGTGCTGATTAATAAAAAACACCAAGGATATTTCCTTGGCCACCTATGAGAAGGTAGAGGGAGGTCACTGGCTTTTGCAGTCCATTCCTAGGTCAGTTTACTGGATGGTTAATGTTAGATGATCTCATTCGCAATGTCTTAGGCATTAATGGAGGAAGTTCCAGTACTGTCAATAATTTTAATGAATAGGCAAAAGTGCACTTTAATTTAAATGTTCTTGAAGGTTTCTATTTGAGTTTCTATATAGTAATAAATATTGGTATCTACTTCAGTGATAATTGATAAATAAGTATTATACTCCCGAAGAAAGTTGTCCGTATATTGTATGTCTCTCTGTGATAATAATTTATAATTTAGTCTAACTTTATCATTATTTTGTCACTAAAAATTCTTTATTTCTGACTGTTTCCAGACTCTTCTTATATTTTATAGGAAATACTATATTTATTTAAGTATATAGAGGATGTTGATAAAATCATTTATTTAGTAAATGCTCTAGAAAAAAGTTTTGCTTATGTGAAAATACCCAGTATCTTAAAATCCAGCAAATCTATTCTTTGCCTAAATACATTGTGTCTTATGTTATAAACAGGATTTTTTTTTGGTTTAATTTCAATGTACACATTAAAAGAGGTTACACAGTAAATAAAATGTGATCAACACTTGTCATTTCATTATTTTGGGGAGAGGAAGTCTGAGGCAGAAGAATATTTCTGAGGATGGATTTGGGTTTTTCTTTGCCAGTTTAGACATTTCACTATCTCTTTGCTTCTAAAATTCATGCTAGAAATGACCCAAAGTATTTAAATGTGGAGCATTTTAAGGGCCTGCATATATTTGTGGAGTTAGAAATGACTGACTTTGAGTCCTTGTGCAATGAGTCTGCAGTAAATAGCAGACTCATCTTTCTTTTTGTATCTTTCCAAGCATAGAGTGTGGATCTCCAGGCTAGGATTTTGACTAAATTGAGGAAGACCTTTCTCTGGCTAGATTAATATCATAAAACTAAGGCAGGCTCAGGAATAGAGGCAGAGGTTGCCTTCTCTTCACTGTCCAAAGCCATTTGGATCGTATTTGATAGATTAGTATGATGACCATGGATGTAAAACCACTCAGGAGTCCTGGTTAACTTCTACCCCGTGAGGCAGTTTCAGAAGAAAACTGCCTTTTCACAAGATTGTTCAGTAAGAAATGAAACATTGAGAACCCTACATTCATTAATCACAACTTGCATGGCTAATAGTGACTTCAAAATTAAAATAATAATATGTTGGCATAGTCACAAGCAAACATATATAAATACAGAAACATGTATATTGCATGTTCCCTTTAAACTGCTTGCCTGTATTGATTGTGACAGGCACTCAGAAGTTGAGAGAGCTAATAAATAAATTTTTAAAATTATGAAAATGTGAACTGGTGATTTTATTTGTTACAATAACATATTAATTGGCATTTTTGCTTTGACATTTTTTGCCAATTTTTATCAATTTTACAATTCTGCATTCTTCAAAATTTTGGAGTCATTTAGCAATTATAAACATTTCAGAGATCTGTGATTTTTGAGTGTAACTAGGATTTTCCAGCTCAACACTGTTACAAATTTCCTCTTAAACTGTTGGGGAGGAGAAGCAAAACTCTTTTCTCTGCCTTTTTCGGTTCATTTACCACTGTGTGTGAATTAAACTGACAAAGATAAATAGGAGAAAAGAAATACAGGTTTTATTAATATTTTAAATTGTATGTGCACAGAGCCTTCACAGAACGTAATGAAAAATCCAAAGAAGCAGTTAGCCTCTGTGGCTTATGTGCCACTTTAACAAAGGGCTGTAAACTGGGGGAAAGTGACTAGGAACTACATGCGGGAAACTGATGGAAGATGGGGTTATCTTCGTACGGTCTGTCTATGCTCACTCATCTCGGTTTGCGCGCCATCTCTGGTGGTAAGGGTAGCTCTTCTCACCCTGGTACTGGAAATGAGGGGATATTTATGCCACCGTCACAAACAGAAATTTATGCTTTGCTTCGAGGCAGATGAAGGGCAGGGCAGAGAATTTTTCTTTCATCTGCTGAATCTCAATTGCCTTCAGCTCGAAGTAATTCGTATGCCAAAAGAGCGTATTTTGGGTGACGAGTACTGGACCACTACTTAACGTTGGTCCAACATTTACTCTTTCTAATAGTATGTGTTGCCTAGAAAAAGGGTCATATGTGATGCTGGTAACAGTTGGGGACACTGGTACTTGGTTACCTCTGAGTAATGCCGCTCTTATTTCCTGGTCCGTTCTTGCTCTTCCTGTAGGTAAGTAAAGCTGAAAGTTACAAAGAATATGGCATTGGGTTTTGGGTTGCTTTCACCAGGACTACATCTGTACCATCTCATGTATTTCCTCAAACATGGCCATAGGGTGGGGCAGGGAGAGCAGTTACACACCTCATTGGTGCCATTCCTGAGTTCCGTAGAAAATCACATCTCACTCTAGTAATACACAGTTAGGAAATGTGAAGTATTCTGACTTGTTTTATTCTGGCTTTACCCAGTATAGAAAATTTCTTGGCTAGGAAGGAATTCCTTTTCAAACTGCCAGTCCTCCCTGAACAACTCTCCCCCCTTGAATAGGTAGTTCTCTCTTTGCACAGACATTCTTCTGGGCTTAGCTGCTGTGTCACCTCCTAACCCCTCATTAATAATTTCCTGAGGTTGGTTTGTTATAAAGAAACATTGCAGCTCAGACAGTGTGTGCATGAGTGTGTGTGTGTGTGTGTGTGTGTGTGTGTGTGTGTGTGAGAGAGATTACTCCTTAATGACCAGCTAAAATGGTATTAATGCTCTGAAGGAAAAAAAACAAATGAGCGTTAGATTCTTTCCCCATTATTTTGCACATTAATCAAGGAGATCACACACTTAGGCAGAAGGTAATGAATGCTTTTTCACCTCTTTCCATTATTCAAATTAAATAGTTCATTTTCTATATTGTACACACATTTAAATGGCTTGAGTATTTAAAGAAATAATCCTGATTTTTTTCAAAGGCTCCTTAACATTAGGATACCAGAAAATAAGTTTGTTTTTTTAATGTCCATAACAAAAGAGATTTTTCTGTCTCTCTCTGGCCTTGAAGAAATCACCAAGGAACCGAATGTGTTTGGAGATGGGCATTTGGGCTTCCAGTCTTCTGTATCGTAATCCGTTCTCACCTTTCTCATATTTCAGCTACACACACCATCAGTGAATTTAACACTGGTACCATGGTGGTCACTAGAGCAATAAACCTTCCATGAGAAATGCTGTCAATTATACAGAGTTGTCATTACTCATGGGATATGGGGTAGTGATCAAAATTTTCGTGTCTCCCCACAGGAAAATGCCCACACTATAATGTTAAGTCACAAAGCACGGCAAAAATAAGATTTAAAATGTTTTTATGTACTGACTCCCACATACATTTTTCCATATGTGTAGAAGGGCCAGAATGAAATATACTAAAATGTTATTAGCATTATATCTACAAGGGTTAGAGGGAAGCAGTGAGGCTATTGATATTTTGCTTCCTAAAATATATTTAGTATTTTCTATATGTTCTATACTGATCTTATATTACTACCAAAGCAGAAACAAAACTTGCTAATTTTTTAAACCTAATTTAAATAGCAGGGAAGGGGTGGAGGCCAAACACAAACAATAGCATTTTATCCTCTTCTAAAGGAAAGCCCCTAAAATGCAAGACTTGTTTTTAGAAGCCTAGGAGAGGGCATTCCTGAAGGTGGCCCTTCAGGGTTAAGAATTAAAGTCGGCTCTTATTCTTTTATTCTAGGGGCTAGATGTGGATACACAGTCAAAGCAATAAGGCTGTTGGACAGTCAGCAAGGACAGTCAGCAAGGGAGAGCCATCACGACAATTATCTGTGTTGTTTTTGGCACTTTCCAAGAAATGTTGTTTTTGCAAGCCCTATGAGTTTTGTCTGGGAAGAACAAAGATAGCTGCCAACATTTGGCACCATATGGGATTTTCTCCTTTTTCCTTTTTATTTTTTTAAACCTAGTGTGTAGTCTGTACATCCTGCTCTTAAGCCTTAAAGATCAAGAAAATATTGTGGGGGTTTTTTGTACACTTATTGGGAACATCTGGAGCATGCCATTAGGTTTCATACCATGGGCTTTGTTTACAGGCAAGTGTGTGATATAAACCATGAAAAAAAACAACAACTTTGTCTTCCTTTGCAGCTGCATTTTATAGCACATAGTGATCCAAGGTCTGTATTGACCTTATAGACTCCTGCTCATCACATTTATTGGATGAGTAGATTGAGAAACCGTATATTACTAGCATAGGGAGTATGGTCGGTAATATTGTAATAACTATGTATGGTGCCAGGTGGGTACTGGAAGTTGGGGTGGGGGTCACTCTGTAAGGTATAAAAAAGGAATAGCACATTACTGCCTAAGCACAGAGCATCGTTCCGGCATCCAAGCACCTGAGGCTGCCTACCTTCTCACTCTTCTGGGACTACCTTTTAGAAAAGCAAGAATAACAGTTATGTCAAACTCCAAGGGTAAAAGCATGTAGAAAATTATTCTACAAAGAGTATTCTTTGGCTTTTGAAAGAAACACTACCTTTTGTTATGAGGACATTGAAGTTTCAGTTAAGGGAAAGGAGAAAGGAGGCTAATAGTGACGACTTTGTTTTTATGCCCGTGATGGAGATTATACCTTGACAAAGGCACTCATTTTGGGATGTAACCCCTATCAGTTTTCTAACACATAAATAATGGAATAAGTTACACATTAAAAAAAAAAGCAACAAAATTCCTCACAAATGTTGTTTCCTGAACCTAGTTTTTTCATGCGTCCTCTATCCTTCATTGTTATGCCATTACTTTCGTTAATTATTATGGTTCCGTGTTTCAAATGAAAACTTCTGTCTGCAAAGTGTGGAAACCCTCCAAATGCACTGACTTGTGAGACTAGGCCATCTTAGGGAGAACTCTAAATCAAGAGAGTTTTGAATAAGGAGGTTAAATCTGGAGGGTTTTTTCTTTCTTTTTTTTGTAGGGAAGAAAGTGCCAAAGCCACCCTCTCTGCAAACTGTGGATGGGGTCCAGCCATGGCAGAGGGCTAGGGGTGCACAGTTGTGTAGACACACAGAGCCTTACAAAGGGATCCCTAGTCAGTGGGTTATGTGTATTCCTTCTGTCTTTCCCCATTGGTTTCCTATCCTGTTACTTCCTAGTGGCAAGAACTGCAAGAGATCAGAGGCCGATTCCTTTTGTCGGTTCTGCTGGCCTCCTTCCCTCTTGTGGTTTAAGACTGGGAATGGTGACTCATCACCGCAGCACTCCTGGGTGTCGGAGCAGCGTGATGCACACTCTGCTTCCAGTCTTCTCAAAACTGAAACCATGATTATTCTGGCCCTAAAAATCTGAGAACAGGCACTGGCAGTGATGTAGGCATGGTCTTGTCAGCCTTCCTTGTCTTGTTTTCTAGCCAGTGAAGTCACTTTCTTAGTCATGGAGGTCTCCGTGGCAGGACTGGAACACAAGGCGAGCCCTGGTGTCTGGGCTCTGTCGGCCTCGCCATGATGTGCCTCTCAGTTTGGGTTGTCTTGATAAATAGTGAGCTCTTAAGGAAAGGCAGAAATCTCTTTCTTCAGTGACCTTAACAAATTTGCTCTCACTGTTGCCTTAAAATAAGATTTTTTTTTTTTTTTTTGCTTAAAAAGATACCACGCTTATTAAATGAAGAAATAATACCAAGGCCATTTTTGAAAACAAGTGAAAACCTTACTCTGATGTGCTTTTTATAATTTTCATTGATAAATAAGTGGTATCATTTTGGTGAAATATTGTCCGGTAGATTGCAAAATGGATTGGTTTCTTTTTCTGATTTATACACTTTGGATTTCTGGTAAGTTGTTTTTACCATAGGCTGTGAAACCAAAATTATTATTTTTACCTCTATTAGAATACACATATTCCATATTCTAGGTGGTTGATAAGGAGACATTTCAGAATTTCACCTCATATTTCTTGATTTTTAACATTTTTTCTCTGTATCTTCTCTGTCAGATGTGAATAATTAGTAGGACTTTCCACTGGAATCACAGCACTTCTTTTTGCTTATACTGTAGGCTGTTTTAATAGGTAGGACATAACCTATTTTTTACCCATTTTTTCATGAATATAATTAATGCTCTATACTTTACAAGAAGAAATACCAAGGCTAAAGGATCCTGTTGTTGGAATGATAAATATTACCCAACTACATATGAGAAAACAGAATATAAACTCTCATTTCTTAGTGGTCAGCAGTTGATTTGGACAAGATGTAATTAGCATGTGGCAGCAGAGGGCTGGACTCCTTCTGACAATGGGCCAGGTAATTCCGGAGTCCTGCTGAACTCGGGAGTGGATCTCATCATAGAGAGTGGTACAGTATTGCATATTTTCCAGATTAAAATTGAAACTAAACTGCTGAGTCTATGTAGTCATTTAAATTCCCAAGGTGCTTTTTGCAAGATAATGTGTTGGTAGCCAACATGCTGGCCAAGTGAGTAATTGCTCTGTCAGTCGGGCCCCATAATCTCATTTATACAAGGTCATCACATCCACTTCCTGAGCTAAACTGTCACATTAAGGGAGAGTGGCCTGTTTTACAGAAAGGGGTGATCTCTTTTAATTCACCAACTCATAAATTGATCAGCTTTTCCCTCTGTTTGCACAAAGAGACATGAAGCGTTTAGCTTCTATAACTTTGGGGGGGGGTATTGTTCTTTTTTTCATTTAAATCTTTGGTTATTGATTTAGATTTTTGTGCAGAAGAAAGCATATCATGGCCTTAAGTTTTCCTTACTGAAGTTTTATATGAATGTGTATGTTGTTTATATATATGAGTATATTTACACATATTTTATATATACTTCTATCTAGGGGATGTGTAGACTATTCATTAGTCTAGGGATGAATAATATGTGAATAGAGGTAGCTTATTTATTTTTTCTTTGAATAAATCTAAACCAAACTCTTATCAATATATATGCAGCAAGATACTAGACATAGGTGATACAGCCATGACCAGAGCACATAAAACCTCTGACCTCATGGAGTTCACACTCTAGTGAGGAGAGAAAGATGACAAACAACACACATAAGAAAACTGTTGGGATGATGGAACGTGATCAACACAACATATTGGGAGAGATGGTGAGTGTGTTGGAGGATGTTGTAGTTTACAGTAGGCCATGGGGGGCCTCACTGAGGTGGCTGAGTATAGACCTGAGGAGGCGGGGGAGTAGGCCTCATAGGCAGGGCCAGTAGGAGAGGCGAGGCCCTTGGAGAGGCGTGTGCCTGGCACGATTGAACTGCAGAGGGAAGAGCTGGAGTGTGGTGGAAAGATCAGTGACGACGCGTTTTTTAGGGATTATTATTTCTGCTGGGTTGAGGCTAAACTGTAGAGGAGGAAGGGAAGAAATATCATCATGGAGAGTTAGACCAGAATGAAGTAAGTAAGTAGTCGGATTTTGGATATTCTGAAATTAGAACTTTAGAATTTGCCAGGAAACTGAAAATTGGGAGCTGTGAATGGGTCTTAAGGAGGAGGCCTGGTCTGGACACAGATCTTGGTGTCTGGCCTGCTGTTTTTCTTCAGGCTACTGGTTAATTGCTCTAACTAGGGACTGGTAGACACATGAATTGATTGTGACAGTGAAACAACATAAACGATACAAATTGGTGATTCATTTCGAATAAATTGAATAAAATTGAATATATTTTATTCAATTTTAATTGGATAATAAATTATAAACAAATAAATAAAAACAATAAAAATTGGTTTTATTCATTTTTAATACTAAGTGATCAATGTATGTGAGGCTAAGATCAATAAAAGAGAACGAAGCAGGTGTTGTATTGATTTGGAAGAATATTACCAACGGCTTAGCTAAATGGAAGACTGGCTTTTAAAATTACTATTATTTTTAACAGAAGCAGGTTGTACCAGCATAAGAAATTCCATTTAATAATAAATGTAGTCCACACCTACAGAGTGCTTACTATGCACCAGACATTCGTTAGTGTATGCTTTGCATACACTAATTCCTTTAATCCTTACCGGAAATCTGTGAGGGCAATTACTAGTATTATTCCCAATTTAAGGAGAATGTAAGCCACTTGGCCACGGTCAAGTGGCTGAGCAGGGATTCCAACAAAAGCAGTGTGGTTCCAGGGTGCATGCCCTTAATCATGACATTATCCTGCCTCTAATATCCACTTTAATTTGTTAGAACTAAATCTCATTTGGTTACGAGCTGAGCAGGCTTGCTCAATTTATATCACTTCTTAGATGTGGAGAAGTCCGTGAGGGCTCTAAATATCTGGGAGTTTTTCCTTGCCAACACCACATATTTGTTTTAAGGGAAAGCTTGGACATTTGGAGTAAGAATCCATAATGGAAGCAGAATGTGAAATATGACTCAGTGAAGCTTGGAACTGATTTAAATCCTGGTTTATCCACTTGTCAGTTATGAGATCTTAGTCACTTAGCCTTTCTGAGTGCCTGTGTCTCCAATTTATAACATTTTTAAATTAAGAAGTACCATACAGAGTAACATTAATGAAAACTCCTAGCAAAATGTCTCATTTGCTTAATACATTTGGCTTTCTCTGCCCATCTTCCTGGATCAATAGCCTGAAAATGAACAAGGATTTCTGAAAACAAATTGAATGGAATGAAAACAAAAAAGCTTGATGCAGGGAGGCTAGCAAAATGATCTAGCATAGCTCTACAGGAGAACATTAAAGAAATAATCTGCATACATTAACTTAGTTTAGGGCTTGCCTGACTTGAATGTTCATTTCTGTTTTCTGGGATCTTATTAAAATACAGATTCTGCTTTAGTAGTCTTGGGGTGAGGCCTCAGAGTCTGCATTTTTTCCGAGCAGGTGTGATGCTGATACTGCAGGTCTGCATCTATAGACCATACCTGGACTAGCAAGGATTTATCAGAATAGACTCATGGAGTACCATGGTTACAGGTACTACCATTTAGGTGAATATGGATGAAACATTTTATCAGAGCTTCTCAGAGATGAAGTCAGCTGCTTCGTACTTCATAGGTGTTTATTCCCCGTGGAAGGCTGTATTTCACTCACTGCTGATTTCTGTACTACTGATTCACGTGATACTCTGGAGATTGAGCCAGACTTGCATTCTTTCTTACCTGTTGGTACCAGTTAAGCTTAAATAGAGGTGGTAGAATATTTAAGCATTCTTGGATGTTTGGGTTCTTGGAGAAAAGATTTTGAGTCTCTCTGGACTGTGATACCACCAAAGCACAGATATTTTATGGGCAATTCACTCACTGGAAAGATAATCATATTAAATGACTGCTATGATGGGTCTTTAAGTCAAACACTAACTCTAGCTGAGAGCAATAATTTGAGGTCTACATGGTGTCTCTTGAACATGCATTACCAAGCTGAAATCTCAGAATTTCCTAAGAGTTTTAAATAGAAACTAATCATTGTATTCATAGCCATAGCCACTTGTTTGCTTTCCGATCACAGTATTGTAATTATTCATGCACACACACTGAATATTGTGTACTTACATTGTGCTGTTCCTTTTATTTATTGCTACTTTTTTTTGTGGGGGTTCTGTTTCAGGTCACAGTAATTTGTACACTTATTGTTTCTCCGAAGTTTTCAAACTTTAGTCTTTTAAGCTACTAACAAATATAAATGGACAGGGCATTGTTATTAACCACAAATATATTCTTGTTACTCCTCAGTTTTCCCACAGCTGTAATGTTACTAGGAAAAAAGTGTCTATTTATGGGAAATGTGCTTTCTGCCCTCCTGCTGAATCTGAAAGGCTTATTTTCAAATATGTCTAGAGCTGCCACCTGTTAAATTGTAGTGATCTTATGCTTTGTAGATATTTTTATCGTGAAAGAAGATAAGCTAGGAAAAGAAAGTGCATTCAATGTTGGAAAAATGTCACAGGCTTTCTGAATCCAGTTTTCAGGGAGCCCTTCGACCCCACTCTTCTGGCTGGCCTTCGGGAGCTCCTGTGAGCACAAAGGAATGGCATGTATTTATACTTGTGTAAATAAGATCCTGTATACTTTCCACTGAGAACATGCAGGCAGCCCTTTTATGGTCAACAAGGGGCTTTCCCTCTGGCCTTTAGGCGGACCACAGGGTTAGGTGCTCGACAGTGTATTTTTGATACCCTTTATAAAGATGGTTTCACAAGCTCGTTACACAAGTGGTTTTATTATACTTACTTTCTTTATTTCCTAATATGTAATCCAGGAACTTTCGAAAGTTTTATGGAAAAAGTCAAAGTTTATTTTTTCAAAGTTAGCTTTGTTCAGATTCAATTTTTAGTTTTCTTACAGGTTCTGCTTGGAAAACAATTTCAGCTCATTATTTCGATCGCATCTTGTTATGTTCAGAATTATTAGTGTTCCTTTAAGGAATATATGGGATCTTATTTTATCACTTAAGTAATGTCAAAATTTGTCTTTGATGTAGAGTATCATGCATTCATATATCCCAAGAAATTATTAACCAAAATGAAAGTTGAAAGAAGGATAATGGGTGAGTAATTTTTAGAAAACATCATTGAGCAAGCACATGTTTGATGTTTTGACATTTTTAAGAGCAGGTAATATTAAAGTTGATCATAATAACATTATTAAAACTGATGCCTTCTAGAAAATTATAAACCTAATGATAAGCCACCCTCTTTTCCTCAGCCTAGTATTCCTGTGAAAGATGGTTAGATGTCTAGCTCTGAATCCAAGATTTTCTTTAGCACTGCAAAAATAGAGTAGTTGGCCCCTCATCTTGTTCAGTTTCTCTTTTGGAAGGAAATACTTCATTTTTAATCATTTTCTCCAAGCTGCTCAACTGCTTGGAAAATATTTTAAATAGCACTATTTATAAACCATGTACATTATTAAAACAAAGTTCTTTTCTTTTCCAACTCCCCTTTTTCACTCACCACACCCATCCCTTCAGACCCCAGGTCAAAAATCTCTGTGCTATTATGGGTTTCCTTATTAATTCACGATTCAGCCCTTAACTGAGCACCAACTGTGTGCTATGCCGTTGGTCAGTCTCAGTCTTCTGGGTCTCAGGATCCTTTTATTCTATGAAGAGTGTTGACAATGCCAAACAGCTTTTGTTTGTGTGGACTATATCCATTGATATTTATCATATTAGAAATTAAAACTAAAGAAATTTAAACATCTTTATTATTTCATGTAGAAAAGCTGTGATAAACATAATAACATTAACATGTTTTATGAGAAAAATTATATTTTCCAATGTAAAAACAATCAATAAGAAGAGTGGCATTGTTTTCCATTTTTTGAAAATCTCTTTGGCATCCAGCTTACTAAAAGACAGATGAAATCTCCTATCTGCATCAGCACTCAGTCTACTATGATGTCACGTGAGATAACCTCAGGAAAACTAGACTGCACACTTGTGAGAAAATACTTGGTTTCACAGACTCCTAAAAGGTTCCAGGACCAAACACACTTTGAGAACACCTCTGCCAGGCCATGGGTATATAGATCGGTGCTCAAGGAGACGCCACCTATGGCATTTCCGGACTTAGCCTATATTCTCATAGTTCTGTGTAATTTTCTTCTTAATTAATACTTTCAACTCTCCCACTACCGTAACGTCTTTAAAATGGCAGAGACTCCTTGTTTTTCATTCTCATTCATTATTTTATTTTTCTGGTTTACATTGTTAAACATTTATTGAGGGAATAAATAAAATTAACCATTCATAGTGTTGAACGTATATTTTCCACTGTATATTTAGGGCATTCACTCTACTAAAATAGACATCCTTCCAAAATCTTAGTGAAGACTGACCTTAATCTCTCTGAATTAAGTATTATACTTTTTGAATTTTTTCAGGATACTTAGAAATGTATAGTAAGGTACTTAGGAAGGAAATGATATCTTCAAATGGGAATAGAATTGATTTGCTGTAATAGGGTGGTTTTCCTTATAGTTCCTGGCAAATCAGTAGTTTGATTCTTTAAATATGTAATTTTAGTAACTCACGCTGTTCAGCATTATAAAGGCTTTTCATATGTGAGGAATCTATCTGAATTATTGTTAATTGTTTCAGACATCTTGAGGAAATGAGAAAAATCAGTTCTTTTATCTTTGCATGGGGTTTTAAGTAGGGAACAGTGATTTTAGAAAGTAAGGTTGTAGACAGTCCGCAATCGTTAACCAGTTTCCTTGACTTTCATTCTAATAAGCCACTAACAGCTTTATATGTTGTGAATCCTAGTACATAAAGTTCTTTATTTTGCTTTCTGTTACTTGAAACTAACATGAAACTGGTGTCAGTGTTAAGAGTTTTGTATCATACGGGGTAATGTCTAAGATACAAAGTTTGAAGAAGGATCAGAGTTAGAAATCAAAGTTATGCAAGTGCTTAGAATTAATACTTCTTAGAAGGATATGTTAATTTGGTTTCTTCTGAAGACACAGTGATGTAATAACATGTTTTTGTAAGTATTTTATTTAAACAAACTAAGATTTAAATATACATTTTCTTCACATATTTTATTTGGCTCATAGTACAATTCCGAAGTGAATTCGTCATTGCCATTTAAATGAAAAATGTGTTTTCTTACATATGAGATTTGTATAAACTCATCTTTTCAAGCTCTCTTTTATGAGCCTAATTTTATTTTTTTAGGTTTATGAGAGAAAATTCAGTAAGTGAGAAGAAGGCCTTGCTGATTATAGGATTTTCTTTGATGCAGGGTTGAACTTGCTTGTTATTTCTTGTTTCTATATCTGACTCACAGAGTTATTTTTCTAGTGCATTCATGCTATTCATGATGTCAGAATTACAAGTTTACACATATGTTGTTGTATAATATAATTCAGGATAATATTTGGAACCAGGAAAAAGAATCACTTTAAAGTGGTGATGTAGTAACTACAGTAGAGGTTGGAGTAGGCTGTGTGGCTTGGCATACTCTTGAGCTTAAAGAATAATGATATGTAAATTAAATATGAAAGGATCTTTGACTAGTTAATAATGTCGGCCTAGACCTTATTCTTCTATAAGGCTGAGAGAGAAGAGGTTATATGGTTTGGGTATATTCGTGGGCAGTCCTGAATCACAAATCCCACATCCTAAGGCGGTGTATTCTGCATTGGTTTTGACATCTATTTAATAATTGGAGGTGAGGGTGAAGGTTGTGGCAAAGAAAGAGACAAGAATTGTGGTGGAAATTGTCTTCCAAGGGTTCTACTTCTCCAGATTCTGAATTATTCTTGAGATACAGTCAAAGCTTGGTTTATTCTCGAGGAAAACAATGCCCATCCCAGACAAATAAAAGACATACTTTTTGAAACTCAGCCTATGGAGATGATGGGTGTGTATGGATTTAACTAATAGACTGTGACGGAAAGTCATAGAGCTAGGAAATAAGCCAGGAACTTTTAGTATTAATTGGGTCTAGCCAAAAAAGAGGTAATTTATATTTTAATATTAACCTCCAATGAGTTGATGTTTATGGATTTTACATAATTGGGAAAGGAAAGATACAGATTATCTGTTTATATTTTAATGTTTTACAAAGTGTGTTCTTGACCTTTTCATTTCCTTGAGATCAAGGGCTTGTGTTTTTTAATTGTATATTCCTGTTGTGTAACATAATATGTAGTATATGCAGTCAATTCTTGTTATTTGTGGAAGTTGTATTCTATGAAGTCAATGCAAACACTGAATTAGCAAATACTGAACTATTGCTCTTAGGGAAAATACAGGATCAGGTTCCTGCAAGTCCCTGGTCACAACATTTTTAATAAACCATCAATGTATCACCTGCTTTTATGTGTGTTTCTGTTTAAGGACACCTTGCGTAATTTATATTGTCGATTCATTAACAGCGAGCTCATGGCCAAGGGCACTATAATTTATGCCTGAATCTAATGCTTATCTAATGTATAGTTTCTTCATAAGGCACACCACAGACCTCTTGTGCTTAAGAACACTAGACGGCACTTCAACCCCTCGCTGGGGACTATTTAAAACAGTGAAATCACCAACAGAAAGCACAAAAAAGTGAAACACCTGCCACTAAATACACTGCAAAGAGGACAGTAGTTTACAGTGTGCGAGCTGAAACCAAAAGGCAGAATGGTGCCCGGCACTGCATCAGCTGGGAATGTGCATCTTGCGTGACTCCAAGGTTTTGCCATTCTACATGTGTATATGGCTCTGTATGGCCACAAAAGTGCTGCATATTGATTTGGGGGTAGGCAAACTGGCAGATATGGAATCCACAAATAATGACAATCTACTGTAGTTGGTTTCGGTATTTTTTTTAAATACACCAGCCATGTTTTATTTTTTGAAAAGGGTATGCAGCTGTATCTAGTGACGTCTATTGTAGGCCAGCATTTTATTAGTTTTCTTTCATTTGGGTTTTTAAACAAACTGAGTGAGCTGACTTTTTTGTACAGCTGAGGCAACTGAGATTCATAGAAGTTATGAAACTTATCCAAGGTCTTACAGTTGTATATGAAGTGGCAGAGTTCGGATTCTCAATAGGTCTTTCTGACTCTACCAGGTGATGATTTTGATTAAATATTAACTCTCATTCCCACACTTTTTCCTTCACTCCTGAGCACAGATATAGCATGCCAGTTCTCGGTTTACTTCCTTTAACTAGATAAAGTAAATATTATGCTTGCCTGCATATCTGAAAAGTTAAACCTAAGTGCATTCATTTATTATTATTATTTTTTAAATGTTACCCTTTGAAATGTAAATTGTAGAAAATGTGAGGAGGAATTTAATGCAGTCAGCCTCCTGATCAAAATAGACTCCTTGGCAAATTAAAAGTTCTAATAATAAAGTTACCATTACATTAATTAAGTAAATGTCCCCTCCTTTTGTTTATACGTTTTCTAAAACAGCTATTTTTAAGCCAAATCATATTATGTAAACATACATCCTAACCAGGTATCATAGTTACTTTTTAAATGTTGCTGTAATATACTTTTAATGAAGAATGTAGGGAACAATTTTCAAGGGAAAGACAAAATTAAAGCACACTCTACTACCTGAGAATTTCTGTTCAACAGATGTTGTTAAAAAAAAAAACTCCAATAAATGTAATGTTTAAAATTCATACGAAGATATGTTCCGTTGTAAGTATAAACCGTAATTCTGAATAAATATCTCCACTTCAGTGTAAGAGGATGGTTATCATAGCAAATGTCTGGGTGGTCCAAGGTTTCATGGGCCTGGTGCTTTCTAGAAGTGAGGGCCAGCAGCTTCATTTCTAATATTAACGGCCTTGCATTTGTCCATTGTCATGCCCTCATTGTCCCAGTTGAAATAAACAGGTAAGGTGTGACGTGCTTCAAGATTACCTCGGGCTATTTTTCCTGGGTGGCAATAAAAGAATCACTGCTGACCCTCCTCCCTCATAGCAAGCCAGCCTTGTGATTGTCATGTGTCATGAAGTGTATTCACTAACCAAAGAGGTTAATCTGATCCTGGGCAACTTAAGCCTTCATGGATCTTTGTCTATAATTTAAGTGTTCTCAGTGGTAATATAATACTCTTTGCCCTGCCGCTTAGAAGCACATTTAACAATTTTTTTATTGTCACTGTGCAGTTACCTTTTCAGAAGCTCTGCGTTACTCTTGGGAAGGTAATCCAAAAATATTTTAATAACAGGAAATGTTTGCCATTTTACTCATAATACAAAAGAATTCATGTGCATTGGGGAGCTGAGTCATACATCTGGTTTCAAGTTCGAAAGGTCAGAATTCTGAGGCTGTCACATCCTTTGCTTTTACAATTCTTGTCAATTTTTCTGTTCAGTATGACTTCGCTGCATTCCTCTCTTTGCTGCCCACCTACCCCCTTTCCATAAGTAGCAGGGATGGAAAGTTAAAATACGTTATGGGATTACTGAACAGGGAAATTAGAACCATAATAAGGGATAAGAAAAAAAAGAAGTGAGGCTGAATTTCTTACATAATAAAAATATAAACCTAGATTCTTTATTGTGGTTATTATCGTAAGGAGTCTCAGCTTTAGAATGGGATTTCATTTTTGTTTACAGTTATGTGACTGCTGTGGTAATGCCTTATTTGAATACAATGTCTTTTAAGATAATGGAAACGATTCATCCTGTACATTGCCTCTCTCCCCAGAAAAGCTAGTAGTAGTGTTTCCGAGTCTGCGAAGCCTTCATTGGTCAAGCTCAAATGTCTTATTGCCTTCATCCATGCGCCTTAGATAATCTTAAATCTCAGCTGTTCTGAAACCCTTTCCATTCCCCAGATTTGATTTTTGGACGATTTTGTACACGTTCTTCCTATTGCCAGAAATTCTTTTTCCACATTTCTACACAGAAAAGTCATCTGGCAATAAGGGTGAACTATCTAGAATGTTTTTAGTTTAATCTGCTTTGAACAAGTGCATGTCTTAAAATGCAACTTTAAGGAATATTTACATACAAATTATGTACGTGCCCCAGTATTTGCACAACAGCACACAGGTGAGGTAAAAATTAAAATACTTTTGGGGGTGTTAGGAATGTGAGTTTTGGGCAAGTGAACTCAGTTCGTAACCCAGTTTATTTTGCTTCAATCCAAAATCAAATGGCAGCCATTTGATGTTCTAGCATCTGGCATAGACCATCCATGAACTGAGGGTTTTTCATCGTTTCTATTTGTGTGGGCTTCCTGAGCGGGACAGTACAAGTTCTGGCCTGTCAACATAGAGATCTTGAAAGGGCCATTTGAAAGAGGGAGAGGTAACTTGATGTGAAATCAAGTATTTAAAAACGTTATCAACTATTCCTAATATCCGTAAGTAACTGAAGAATCAGTGACCAGGGAAAATTTTCTCTTCTGCTCTGATCTGCATAAAGGTTGAACACTAGCTCCTTTTTTCTTTCTTTCTCTTTTTTTTAAAGATGACCTGAGTTAACCCTTATTGAACAGTAGATCATTCACTGAAGGGGAAGAGGGAAATGAGGAAAGATTTTTGTCTCTTTGGTGATTCTTTTGTGTTTTGATGCTTTCTGGGAGGATGGAAGAGGAGAAATTACATGCACAGGTGCCACAGGGCCAAAATCAGCTTGTTTTTTCAACTGGAGAGTAGCTCTATTATTAATTAATTAGTGCTACGAAAAATCATATGAACTATAAATTTTTTATGACATGATACTTTTTTTTTCATTTTATTTCTTTTTTGTTCCCTTCTAGGGAGCTCAGGAGATAGAATGTATTATACTTTCATGATTTCTAAATTTTGAACAGTGAAAAATTTTCTTTGGAAATACAGGGATAATTATATGTTGGGTTAACACATTATGTGGTGTTTTTTATTATTATTCAGCCATTTTCCAAAGGGCTCACTGATTTGTATGTTGTATTTTCTTGCTGGTTGTCATTTTGCACACTTTTTTAAACTAAGGGTTTTCAGGTTGTCATGAGTCTAATTTTAATGCAAACATGCCACTATTCCCTTGTCTCTTGCTTCCAGCTGACCCTCCTAAATTGCCCATCATGGATTCATGTATTGCAATTATTTCTCCTAATTTTTTTCCTTTTCAAAGAGTTCATGTCCATTCTTTGAGTTTATCATTTCTTTGCCTGTTGTGTTTTCTTTTTGTTGCTTTGTTTGGCTTTCTGGTACATGTAATCATGTATTGTGAGCATGACAGTGCTCTTGAGAACCACCATAAACATAAACACTGGGTCCTTCACTAATTATAAACTTTATTCTTTTGACAAGAAATATGAGAAAAAGGGGACTCTTGTACACAGTGTTCTTCAAATACGGGTAAATTCTGTTCTGTAGGAGCTGTGTGCTAAAAAGTCTTCAAAGGCTACCATAAAAGGATGTTTCTCATAGTCTCTTAAAGAAGAGCAAAAAGAAACTGAACTGATGGACTTAAAATGAAGCCTATCTACAGAGATGAGTGGAATATGGAATATTGAACATGGAATGGGGTGAAATACTTCTTTGTGGTTCATGTATTCACCTATCCATTCTGTTGGTCATTAGACCTCAGTAATTCTTCCCACCAGCATGTGCCCTCGTACTTTATTACTATTCTTTACCTGTGCTTCATCTTCTTACCCAGCCCAGGTCTTTTCCTTTGCCTTTATACTGACCAATAGCTAGTTCTGACCTCACAGATCCAATTGCAATGCATAAGTACTTTGTCTTTGAAGGACAAAACAGATAGATAGATGGAAAAGTTGCTATATATAAAATGATCTTCAGTGTGGCAAAATATAACCCAATAGACAAGATAAGTGAGAAGTGAATTTCTAAATGTGTAATCTTGCTCTTGGTACATTAATACAATGGGAAAAATATTCTATAAGATGGAATTGAAATGAAATTATGGCCTTTAAAATTTTTTCTTAAACCCAACCAAATATATATTTGGCACCATGGAAAGTGAATTATTTTCTTATGTGGAACACTTTCAATACGTATTTAATGAATTTGGTTTCTAGAAAGAGCCACCATTTATCCCATTCATATATTGTATCATCTAGCAAATTGAACTTGTTAAATGAACTCCAGAGTTTTTACTTCCTTCATTGTCTTGTCTCTGTGGTTTTATTCTTTAAGTCTCTCACTCTTGAAATGCATCCACTTCCTAAGCGTTTACAGGGCAAGTTCTACAAATTTGAAAGAGCTTTAAGCCCCAGCTTAAATGCTGTTTCCCATTGAAAACCTTTTATGATTTTGCCAGGTGGAAATAATCTCTTTCTCTTCTGAGTCTTTTTTCTCTATATCTCTCAGGACAATTACCATGGTCAATCTTTAATCTTTAATGGTTTGTAGACGCTTAACCCTTAAAAATGAGGATTAATGTATGAGATATCTTGAATTTCCTGCAATTCTCAGCATAATTCCAAAAGTCTATTCTACGTTAAACAAATATTGAAAGAACAGAAGAGTTGACTGAGTACTGAGGTACATTTTACTGTGATACAATAAAAGATTATTGGCATACATGGTATTATTTGACCCATTTCTTCTTTCCATATAATACTGCCCCTAGGTAATGTCCTTGAATCTCTTGCCTTCAGATGCTTCATATGTAGATCGCACTCTTATATCTAACTCTGGTTCTCACGTTTCTCTGATTCCAGGTTTCTCTATTTATCTATCTGCAGACATCTAATAGGCATCTTAACTTTAGCATGACTAAAACAAACTTGATTTTTTTTCACTAATATACCTCTACCTTCGTCTTCTTCCTTCTTAGTAAAATGCACCACTGCCACTACCACATACAGAGTTCGCTAGTGATGATAGTATGAAGGATTCTTGACTCCACCTCTTCCCCACCCCTTTTTGCACAACGAAGGCAGCAGCAAGGCAGCGTTCTCCTATCTCCCGCCGCCACCACCGCGACTCCACTGCCGCGGCGGACTGGGGGTCTTGTCTACGCTTGTGACCTTGCTATTCATTTGTCGCCAATGGAGCAAATTTTTAAAAAATACACAGATAAGATTGTGTTAAGCTTGCGCTCCCCACCTGTGTCCTCCTAGTGGAACTAGAATAAATTCCAGGCATTTTATTCTGGCTTCCAGAGCCCTTTGTGATCTGATTTTCTACCAGTCTTTCCCTTTGCTCCATAGAATTTAGCCAGATGGTGCTCAATAAGCACATCAAACTTATTCCTGTTCTAGCAGTTTCTTTTATCTGGAAATTTTTAGCCCAGATCCTTCTTTCCATTTAGAGTCCAGCAACAATGTCTCTTCCCTGAGACTCCCCGCAGGCCCACGCAAAGTCTCTGCCCTCGGGCTCCAGCGCCCAACTGCAGCCCCGATGCATGTTTCATTGCCCGGTGCTGTCCTTTCCCCCAGTGAGCCTCTCTTCCCTGCCCAGAAAAACGGGCCTTCATATCTGCAGTTCCTCATCAGCAGATTCAACCAATGGCAGATCAAGAATATTTGAACAAAAATGTTACAGAATTGCTAACATGTAGCTAGAGCCCCAGTGGTTGCTTTTGTACTGAACATGTACAGACATTTTCCTTGTTATTCCCTAAACAATACAGTATAATAACTGTTTACATAGCATTTGCATTATATTAGGTATTGTAAGCAATCTAGAGATGATTTAAAGGATGTATGTAGGGTTACGAATAAGTACCACACCATTTTATGTAAAAGGCTTAAGTGTCTCTGGATTTTGGTATCCATGGGGTCTTGGAACCAGTCCCCCATGAATACTGAGGGATGACTGTACTTGGGAATTGATTCTTTCTCCTCCCTTAACTCTCAGCCAATGGCTTTTAGGATTTCATATACAGTGTAAGTTACCCATATCCCTGACCCTCAGAAGGGAAAGTCAGAAGCACCTGTCTATGTTCATTGGATCTCAGGTTTACCCAGTGGAGCTACTTGATTTCCTTGTCTCAGTTCCCCACCCTCGTACTGATGTTCCCTCCACCTCCCAAATTAAATTTTTGCCCTTAGGTCCTTGGCCAAAGGTCTCCTTCCAGGGGACTCACAACTAAGACATTTTTTGAGACCACCAAATCATGCCCCTTTTGTCTATCACTTTGCATCATGCTAATTCTCTACAGAGTGCATATTACTAGCTGATATTTTCCTTGCTAGATAAAAATTATTATTTGTTTCTGCACAGTAATTTAAGAAATGGGAAAGCAAGGTATTTTTCTCCTGTCAGTATACCCAGCAACTAAATGAATGTCTGATATGTCACAGGTACAAACAAATGATTGATGAAGAAATGAGTAGTGATTTTAGAGGAAAAAAACAGCTCCAATTTCAAGAATGCAGATTGTAGGTTAAAACTGTTCTGCTGCTTGTGAATAGATACTTGACTGCACACTAATGAAGTTTTGAACTTTTATATGAACCAGCTTTGCAGAGGGGGAAAAAAATGGCTATTCATTTGGCCAACACTTATTGAGTGGCTCTCCTGTGCATTTTAGGCTAGGCTGCTTGGCTGGGGTAGCATATTAAGCAAGTCCTTCAAAGGGTAATATTTCATATTTAAACTGGTGTAGTTAAGCATGAAGGAATATGACACCTTTTTTTCTTTCTTCTTCTTTTTTTTTTAATAAATAAGCATCAGCCATTTCCAACTGTGCATCTTTTCTTTAACTTTTCTTCCTCGCCTTCCAGCTGTCCGTCTTCCTGTTGGTTTGTCTGACGCTCCTCACATCCATGTTTTCTGCTTTTCTGTGCTGTATCTTTTTCCAGACCATGGAATTGCAAGAACTGATTTTTTAAACCTCTTTGTTCCCTGTTTCTTGTGTGTATTAGTAAATGATGAATAAATATTTGGTGGCTGATTAGAGGTTATATCTGGTGGAGTGTGGGTTTATGTTGCACGGTCTTTTTTCAAGAATTATTTAGGTTATTTTAAAAGAAACCAATAGCAATTGTTGGTAATTACAATGCCATTGAATAGAATTCAGAAAAAGAACCTTTGCTTTTATATTTCTTTTAAAAAGATGGCTTGAAGAAAATGGCTTTTGAGCTTTCTTTGAAACTACTTCTTTGTTTATTTACAAATTAATTGCTTTCTGCAGCATTTCCCTTTAGTGTTAGTAATGAAAAGTATTTAAAAATAATTAGTAACCACATCCAGTCCTGATTTTCTGTCTATTCAATGACTAAAATTGAATAGAGTGGTTGTTTTCTCTTTATTGTTTTTGAGCTAGTTTTCTTAGCTTGCTTTCCTCCTTTTTTTTTTTTTTTTTTTAAGGCTCAGCGCATTGAGTTTGATTCATAGACTTAAACTAATCTTTATTTAGGTCTAGCTGCTGTGTAACTAGGTCTAGCTTTTTAATAGTATACTATAATTGTAGGAGAATGTGAGATGTAGACATAATGAGTTAGTAATTATATGTTATTGAATATATGTTAATTTTCTTTATAAATTAAAATTTTATATAAGGATGAAATTAATTATTCTGTAATTCTGTTGGCCACATGACATTTCAAAAGTCAACAAAATCAACATATTTTGGTATATCTTTAAACAAATGTTTTACAAGGTCAAAACAGACAGCAATGGCCTGAAATTTCATGTCCGATGTACAATATTACCCTTAGGGAGTTTTTTATGTAAAAATCTAGAAAATTCAAAGCTCAGTTTGACATTTTATCATTAACAAAAGCGATTCTCTAGGCTGACTTTAACTTAAGCCATTATTGAGGAAAGTTAAATGGGTAGGCCTTGCTATGGGAGACATTACCAATAACCTTTTATACATTTATTGAGTGCATTATTTGATACTTTTTTCTGGACATTATCGGCACGGGGTTAATAGGATTTTTCTGTGCTTTTTTATTATAAGAGCGCCATCCTATTAAGTTAATGGAAGTAAAACTAATTCATGGTATTGCAGTAATTTGTTATGCCTGTATTGAACGTTTGTAGGTCCTTGACTCTAAGATGCTCAGTTTTTACAGTTCCCCATTGCCAAAATTGTATACCTTAGAGTTGGAATACATTTAGTGTCTTCTTTTTTGCTTTCCTTGTGAAGTACTCATACATGCCAAGGTATGTTGGAGCTTAATGGTTGGAGAGTGAAAGTTAAAATTCTCTGCAAAACAAAAAACCAAAAATGTGTAACTGTGGGGAGTCAGAGCTTGAGATGGAAGATGGATTCCAGGAGAGAAAGGACCTCTGCCCGAGACAGTAAGAACATGACTGGAAGCTGGGAGAAAGGAATAAGACAACTGATGATAGTTCCCGTGAGACAGGCATGAGAACTTTTAGAGTCCTAAGAAGTTTTAAGTTGTTTTCTTTCCATACTATGGTGAATCTGCCCCTCTTACTTATGCCCGAGACTAGACTTGAAGACTGTAACGTATAACAACTTTGTGCTAGTAAAAAAGAAAGGAATTCCCCCATATGTGGAGCAGAGCTACTAAGGCAGGAAGGCAAGGAGAGGAGCTGTAATCAGGAAACCAATAGCCAAGTATTCAGGGGAATACAAGGGTGAGTAAAAGCAGATTTACAGTTGTGAGTACATGAAACAGGGTTTATTCTCAGATTACTATTTATTATTGTATTATTGATTACTGTTATTAACCTACTTTTAACCCACCACTGTGGAAAATCTGAGAATAAGTATATATAATCCTAACCTCAAAAGTACTAACAATGCTTCTGAACTTCCCATAATAAATGGGAAGGGACATGTTTGGGTATTAAGGGAATGTGATTCAAGAAGTCTGGAGAACTAGGTGGATAGGTGTGAATTTTGAAAAAGAAAAGAAGAGAGGGAAGGGAGAGGGAAGGCAGAAAAGAAAGGGAGGGGGGAAAAAGGAAGGAAGGGAGCTCAGAGGCAAACACAAAACTAGAAAGATGTTTCCAGCATGATGCCTGAAGTATTACATTTACGGTGATGATCTAAACTGAGTATTTTTTACTTCTTTGATCAAAGATCATGGAATATTAAAGCTTGAAGAGTCTTTGAAGTCCCTCCAGTTCAATCCTCCCATTTTATAAAAGAGGAAAATGATGTCTTATGCTCTTTCCTGATAATTTGGAGTCCTATTCCAATGTTCTTTTCTTCCTATTACTTATTTTTTGGAAGCTTATGATTTTAAAAAAATCACTTAGGAAAAACTCTCTCACCTTAATGCTTACAAGCTTGTTAGGGAACTCAGATATGAAAAGAAATGCAGACAGCCATTTCCACTGAATTGACTTTCCTTGGTTGATTCCTAATTTTTCTAACACATAAGCTGTCATGTCAAAATACTTCATCCCCAGCAACTCTCTTCATATTACACACACACACACACACACACACACACACACACACATACACCTTAATACTTCCAGGACAGTAATTGTTACAATTGCCAATTGATGCAATGAACTGCTAATTGTGTTAATAATGGGTTTGAGACAAGTGTGATGAACCTGACCCAGCATAAGCCCACATGGGTCTTCAGTTTATCAGGGAACCAAAAAATGAAAATCAGTGTATGAAAACATGTATCGTAAGGGATCCAAAGAAGAGACATCTATAGGACCATACCTCTCTCACAAGGATACATCCTTCTGTGGTGTGAGGGGGGTGTGTATCTGTGTATGTGCACTCTTCTAGTTTCTAGTTCAGTTCCTATCCAAAGTGTATTTTCAGTGAAATATAAGTCACAAGCATGGAATTTTAAAGGACAGAATCTTTTGTTTTACCCTGTCTACATTCTGGAAAATTCATTCATTTATTAATACAGTGTCTCACATATCCAAATGATACAGCAGACATTGAGAATACATTGAACAAAATTCAGGTGCATCCATTCTTCTAGAGATTTCAATATACTAGAAAAAATTTAAAGCAGTGTATAATTATCACATGGTGTGATGTGTTACTATGACAGCAAGAAGCAGGGCAGAGGCTAGTATGATGAGATGCTATGAATCGCAAAAGACGAGTGGTTTTCAATAAAGGGGTAAGTGTCCTTGGGCACCAATGACAATGACTATGTTTACATGCAGAGGTGTGGGAGAGTGCGTTGCAGTACAGGTGAGCCAGTTAATGCAAGGAGGCGAGGGAACATTCACAGAAGAAGATGGAGGGGAAAGAGTTTGAATCCTGGTAAAATGGTGCTGGGAAGGGAGTGCCCCACATGGACCAGGAAAAAGATCTGGTTGGAAGGGGAGCATTAGGAAGTAAAGAGAGAGGAAGAACAAGAAGCTACAGATAAGAGTATGAAGAAGAATACATCATAGTCATTCTGTAAGTGAGAAAATGTCAAGCAATTCCATTCACCTAACTACTTACATATAAGCCGTCCCCTTTCTTACCTAAATTACTTGGTGGCCTCCTACCACCTGCTCTGCTCTCTGCTTTTACTCTTGCCCTCCTGTTGTCTATTCTCCACACACAAGGCAGATCATTTTATTAAATAGATCAGATCATTTTACTTCTCTGTAAAACCCTCTAGAGGTTTCTTACCACTCTTAACATATGATCCAAACTCTGTTTTCATTATCTGCCAAGCTGTCCCACATGCTATGGGTCCTTGCTAACCTTCCAAACAGATTGGCTTATCCTGCGGCCATACAGGCCACCTTGCTCCTCCTTTAACAGACCACACTGGTCTCTGCCCAGGGCATTAATACTTCTTTTCCCTGCCTAGAAACTCACCTTTTCATCATTCATGTCTCCAGCTTTAAAGGCGACTGCCTGAAGGATCACTCTAATAGAAGTAGGCTTCTGCTAGAACTTGCTGGGATGATAGGCCTCTCTGCACTCTCCAATACCACTATCCATATGTGGCTATCAACTTTAAGTGACTACAGCAACTGAGAAAGTTAATTTTTAAGTTTTAACTTAAGTTTCTTTTAAGTTTAATTTATTTAAACTTACATAGCCACACGCGGCTAGTGACTACTGTGTTAGACTGCACGGTTAGACCACAGCTCTGGGCCAGGCACGCATGAGTGGAAGCTGGTAGATAAAAAGTGACATGCCTGCTTTCTTTCCCACTGACACTGAAAGATTTTCCTCCAACCCAGAAAGGCAGTTAAAACAATGTAGTATTTGTAAAGCGTTAGATAATCAACATTATTACTAATGACCCCTTATTCTATCAATAAATGTATTAGCTGTTTCAATAATTCTTTTAATTTCTCTGGACCACAGCTGCCTTATCAGTAAAATAAATAACTGTGCCCCAGCAGTCATTTGATACCTTAGCAGGGGAAACTGGCCCCTGGGCCGCGTGGCTGTGATTGCAGCCCAACACGAAGTCGTAAATTTACTTAAAACATTATGAGATTTTTTTCTGTGATTACTTGTTACAGAGAATTTAATGTGTGCCCTAAGACTACTCTTCTTCTTCCAGTGTGGCGCAGAGATGCCAAAAGATCGAACACCCCTGCAGGTCTTTTCCCTCTCAAATACATGCGTATAAGAGGTTCGTGATATTTTCCCAAACAGAACATGCACTTGAGCATCTACCAGATCATGCACTTTAAGAATCAGAAAAAATTAGGAAATGGTTTTCAATTACAGGTTTTATTTAAGCTGGGCTAGAGCGAAGTCTTAGTCAGAACTGTTGCCCACCCATAGGACAAGCTACAGGGGTATGCGTGTGTGCATGTCTGCATTTCCTTCCTTTTAAGCTTTTCTAAGCACAATTTATATACTCTCAAAATACAAACACTTTCTCTAATCATTTGGTGATTCTTTTAACTGGGGAAGTCTGCTGATTTAAGGTAACTTAAATATTATCTTGACACTAAGACATTTTCCTCAAGGTAGTGCCAAAGTTTGGAGCGGGTGTAGACTTTGGAGTCAGACTCCTGTATTCAAACCCCTGTCTACTGTTTTTAGCAATTTGATCTATAGCTTCATGGGTTTATGTGTGAAGAATCCACCTCACAGAATTGCTAATGAGACAATGTTTAGGCAATGGCCTACTTTCCTATGTAATGCATTTTTTACATGCATTAAAAATTCAGAAGAAGGAAGTTGACGATAGGCCTTGCATGTTAATAAGAACAGTTGTTTTTAGAGAGCAAAGATATTTTGAAATTTTAAGTGAACTTTATTCAAGTAACTCTGGCCAAATTAGTCCTCTGAACACTATTCAAATGACTACAGGAAATCACAGTTGACTGCAGTCTGCTTCAGGTGCAGGTGGCTTCTCTGTGGCGTTTTGCACAGAGGGACTAAGGATGTGTCCTGGGAAGCCAAACAGAAGTAGCATATCATCACAGTGCTACTAAAATCTGTTATTTTGTTTAATGTTTTTGTGATGACAATTTCCCATGCTAATCAATTTTTGTTCATTTTATTGCTTGAAATTTTTTTTAAACAACACTGCACCTCTTGTGTTTCTAATGAAAAGTTTTTCTCTTGTGCTGATTTGCAGCTGGCATCATTTTATACATATGTTAACTCTAAACTGGCATGTCTAGAATGAAATAAAGAAATTATATTCATATGAATGAAGAGGATTGAGAGTTAAATTCTTTAATAAATTACCTTTAATGAAATATATATTTCACCAACTACTCTAGTATTAGAATAATGTTGTGATGACAGTATGTTATAAGCCTCTTAATATTTTATTATATCTATTAATATTTTATTATTGCCTTAAAGCTAAGCTTTATTTTGTGACATGAGATATAAAGGAATGAACTCTTCAGACATTAAGATTAAAAGTTGCAAAGTAAGAAGAAAAAAAACTTCATTTCATCCATTTAAGAGTACAATATCCCTGAACCTTTGCTGCATTTCCCTGGGTACAGATTCCTAAAGTAAGCTTTAAACATACTTGGACTTTCTTTAAATGGGCATTTTGGTTTGCATTTTATATTACATAATTTTACTTATATATAGACAAATGTGTAGTTTATGCTTAGAGTGAGGTGCTGGTTTAATCAAATCTGGTTCCATGGTAAGAGCTCTCTTACTGGCTTGCAGATGGCTGCCTCCTCACTGTGTCCTCTTATGGCTGCGAAAGAGCTCTGATCTCTCTGTAAGGTCACTAATCTCATCATGGGATTCCTACTCTCATGACATCATTTAAACCTTATTGCTTCCCAAAGGCCCTACCTTCAAATTGTATCACTGAGGTTTAGGGCCTCACCATGTATTTTGGAGGAGATACAATTCAATCCATCACACCAACTAAAAATACACTTCCTACTACCAGTCAAGTTTTCTTTTAAGTGAATATAGAGCATGTTAGATATCCTAGAAATTAACAGAAAAGCATGATTTGTTTTTCAAAGTCCCATTTTACATTAAAATCTAGTAATATATGCACTACTTAAAATAAGTATTATCAAATTCTACTGAGATATTATATGGACTCGGGAATATCCTTACAACTTGGGAAAATAAATTTTGAGCAGCATAGTTTTTTACATGAAGATAATGTAGATAATGAATTTCCTAGTAGTATGATGATAATATTTTTACAGCTTTGATGGAAAATGAGACATTTAATTGTGTTTCTTTATCAAAGCCTTTACTTTCCCCTCACTTGGTTTACCTGAACATGCTATCTACCTCAAATAAAACATAGTTTCTAATGTGGTTTGTTTGATCAACCTGGCAAGATTATTGGGAGAGATGCCAAAAGCAAACTAGGCACATGGGAAATTTACCATATAACCCTGAGCCCTCACTCACTTATACTTGGTTGAAGAGAATAGATTTCTGAACATATAGCTCCCTGAAATTGAGCCAAAATATGATACATGGCAAAAACAATGAATACTATAATGTTTACAGGTCACATGCTATTTGTAGGGTATATATGCATCATGGGATAGATACGCTGATGGATTTAGGGATGGACCACTACTCTTTGATTTCAGTGGAGAGAATAAATGCATGAAATAAAGTGTGAAAGTGTATCTGATGCCTACAGCTTGGTGAATTTTTACATGTATGCCCCCAAACAGTCAAATCTTACCCCTACTCTAACCATCATTTTGACCCTTATTGTTATTATTTTTGCTATTCCTTGAACTTCATACAAATAGAAACATGTATTAATCCACTATTTAAATGTCAATAAAGTACCTTTAATGTTTCCACTTTGAAATTATTGAATTAGACTGAATTGCTAATACTTCAAAAATTTCCCTTAACTGATGTGGACATATTATGTGTACAGACAGAAGCAATCATGGAAAAAAAATATACTTCTGAGTGCTAATAAATATTGCTTTATGTCAGTCATTTCAGAGAGTTGGGCCGGTTTTTATCCCTCTAATTGTTACTACATAGAGTATTTTTCTATTTAAGTAATACATTTAATGAAAACTTTAAATTTGTAGATTTCCAATGTAATTATGGAAAAGTATTTACGTATCTTCTCATATATGATTTTTAATTTGGTAGCTACCATGATCACTAAGTAAAGTAAAAGTCATTGATGCTAGAATTTTGAACCAATTTTTATATAGTTATTTATATTATTAGTATATTTTTATGGAATAAAGTAGGAATTTATTTAAATTACCTGACTATTTTTTAAAAGAAGTTTTTAATGCAAGCTGTTTTTTTCTTGTAGAATGAAGTTTTCTACCAGGTTTTTGGTATATATTAAAAAGTTGTTTGTATCCATTGTATTTTTTAAATAAAAGTTATAATCCCCAAGAGATTAAAATTGCTTGAAGTAACTTTAGAAGTGGCTTTAATAAAATACTTAGCAAACCCATGATTTAAACTGGTGTCTGTGAGTCTATACTGATACAAACAAATATAAATAAATGCCTGAATAAATAAATAAATGAGGAGGATAGACCCATTTTCCATGTGGAAGAAATCCAATAATTTATGTAGAGACTTTGCCCTCAAAGAGGTGAAACATAACTCCCCAGTCCTTAAGTGTGAGCCGTGCATCATAGCTTTCTTCCAAAGGATACAGTAAAAAGGGGAGAAAGAATAATTTTGCAGCGTAGAAATTTGACACATACTATCTTAGCCAGGTGACCAAGAATAACATCAACAGTAATAAGTCATGTTGATAACATGTGTTCTTCATATGATGTAATAAGAATGGCATTTTCTTCTGTGGTCTTGCTCTTCAAAATTATTAACCCCAGTCTAATCATGAGAAAAACGTCAGGCAAATCTCTATTGAGGGACATTCAACAGATACCTCTAAACTCTCAAGGTCATCAAGAAATAAAGAAAAAGAAAGAAAGAGAGAGAGAGAGAAGGAAAGAGGGAGGGACAGAGGGAGGTGGGGAGGAAGAGAGAGAGAGAAAGAGAGAGGAAGAAAGAAAGGAAGAAAGAAGAAAAAGAAAGAAAAGAACATCTGAGAAATTGTCACAGTAAAGAGAAGTCTAAGGTAGTATAGCGACTAAATGTAAATGTGATATCTTGGAACAAAAAAGGAACTTAGGTAACTTTATTCTAACTTTAAGAATAAAATACTGACATTAGTTAATAATAATGAATCAATATTGGTTCATTAATTATGAAAAATATGTCATAGCAATATCAAGATATTAATGATAAAAAAAGTTTAAGTTTTATGGGTACTGTGTATTATTTTCACAATGTTTCTGTAAATCTAAAACTTTTCTAGAATGAAAGGTTACTTAAAAATTACATGCGAGTACATGTAATTGAGGAACTAATCCCAGTTGCCAAATTTAATTGAGCTATGAGTAAAGCCCATTGTGTACCCCCCTTCCTCACCTTGAGACTCCCTCAGAACAGTGCCCAAAGAGAGCCAGAAACCTGTCTGCAGAGAGGAAATTATAAGAGCTTTATGAATCAGAAGTCTATTTCCACTTTAATTATATCCGCAAACTTCAAAGATAAACCTTTGTCCATGCTTAGAACATTTTAAAAGTACATCATAAATCTTTTTTTTTTAATTGTCCCCCTAAGCTACCTTCCAAGAATTCTTAATTACAACTCAGTGAAAAACCAGGAAGTCAACTCCCATTACTCATCTGTCTACTCTGAAGATTATAGTTTTACATTCCATTGCATCACATGTTTTACAAGTGATTATAAAAAATACAGTAAATCAAAGGGAGAAAGTGATTAGCCCTACTTTACATGACATAAAGGAATAGGCCAAACCAACCCCTCACCATGAAGCATAAGCATTCTAGAATTTTAAGCAAGGACATTGAAATTGAATTTCAATTATGATCTTTAACAATGGATATACCTTGCTTGAAAAGAGGAGCAAATAAAAGTAAGTTTACCATTTTCAAAACCTAAAAAATCATAAAGAAATCTAAGTAAGCAGTGTCTGGAAGTGTTCATATTGTTTGGGCACAATGGGCGTATGAAATGCTCTCTTTGTTTTATAATCTCTGGCCTTATAACTCTAGAAGTGCCAACATGTAAAATGTATTTTAAGTGTATATTACATGCATACATATAGACATAAACATACATACATGAGTGTAAATTATAAATGTATATCTTTATAGATACTTACACACAAACAGACAAACCGCCCCCCACCCCCAAGCACAGGCAAACAAAAGAGGGAGCATCTTTCTCCCAGTAACACTGAGCTTTGTGTACTACCATTGGTCATTGACACATTTGTATGCTGGATATGTAAGGTGAGAAGTGTGTATGTTTGAGGTGATATATCTGTAATATATTAATTGTGAGCCCACATAGGACAATTATGTTCCTTTATTCTATTACACAGGGAGAATGTATGATTTGAATACCCCTTGGGTAATACAGAAAGGCTTTTCTAATATAATTGAGATAATGTTGAGCTCTAATGTTGAGATTTATTTGGTATCTGGACAAATAGTATTTTTTTCAATAAAAATCAGAGATTGGATGCAGATATTTCTAAATAGTTAATGGACAAGGGAGAATTAGATATGTATTTTCTACTCCAAGTTGAAACACTTGATGATTTTTCTGTTCTATACAGATTTGGAGTGGAAGTGTAGTATTTTAGACAGAATAAGAAACTTTTATATCCCTATTCAACTTTTTAAATTTTTCAATTACAGTTGATATTCAATATTATTTTATATTGGAATAATAAGCTTTTGATGTCTTAGGCTCAGGTATGAATCCTGGCTCTGGTACCTGAACCGCTGTGTTATTTGAATAAATTTTACTAATCTCTTTGAGTCACATTTCAGTTACACATTAGCAAATTATGGTTAACTATCTTATCTTTGAGAAACAAAAATAAACGAACGATTGTGTGAAATACTTTAGCAGGGTATCTGGCGCATAGCAAGAATTCAAGAATGATACAGGAGCCACTCAGGGTGTTTGCAAGGATTTAATGAAATCATCAATGTAAAATATCTAAAACAATGTCTTGCACATGGTAGACACTCAAACTAGGGTCTTTTTTATTCAGCAGGTGCTCTCAGATTGCTATGTTCTTATTCTCTAAGAAACTAAGAAGAATTCATTCAATAAAGCTTGAAAGGTTACATTTGAAATCACTGTTTATTTCTGGTTCTGAGCCTCTTCCTAGACTTTGCTAGCTCCAGCGTCCTGATCCTTTTATATTTCACATTTATATTGATCCTTTTATATTGTAAAGGAAGCAGAGAATTTGGTTCAGCCAGCACCACAGGGCGCAGATGCTGCTGCTACGATGTGGGAATTTAAGCCAGGCTGATTTTCCTCTTCCAGTGTTCAATTTGCTTTAAAGATAACTTTCTTTTTAAGAGACGGTCTCTAGGTAATTTTCTTTTTAACTTATTCTTTTATTCAGCAAATATTTATTTGTTATCTATTATACCAGCAATTCTGAGTTGAAAAGCACAGATAAATGCCCTCATTGAGCTCATTCCAGTGAGGATAAGCAACCAATAAACATAAGTGTAGATAAGCCAGGTTGTGAGGGGAGCTTAGAAGGAAAATAAAGCAAGAGTAACAGATTAGAGAAAAAGATAAGTAAGCTGTTTTGCAGGTGCTATTTTAGTATCGAAGGAAGTCCTTTTGAGGAGGGACATTTGAGCTTCAGGTTAGAGTAGAGAGTTGGAATTATTGTAAAACACATGCACACACACAGAGAATTTTCTGAAAGCTTGTTTATATCTTCTAGAGTTTATGCCACACAGCAATCTTAAGAAGAATTAATTCTTATTTGGATCTAATATATGAGGGAATTAGTGTGTCAAGAAATGCATAAATGATGGCTATTTTTACTAAGTAAATGATGAGTTTTTATGAAGGGAACTAATAAGTGAAGGGCACTTTTCATGTGTTATTTTATTTAATGTTCACAATGGTTTAAAAGGTATAATTAGCTCTGTTTTAAAGGCAATAGCAGCTCAGTAAAATTAAGTGATTTCCCTAGAGTCACCATTAATGGGTGATGAAAAAGGACTTCAATCATTATCTCTTTCCTTTGGAGAGCTTTCATCTGTGACTTCGCATGATAAATTAGGAGCACCGCAGGCATGAAAACATGTCAGTTGATAAGGAAATCAGTACTGTTTTCAGATAAAAAATAATGATCCTCAACTAGCTTCCCCATCCAATTTAAATTCATATTTAATTCAATTTTCCATGTAGATTATACATTGTGATCTCGTTGCAATAGTATGACAGTTAAGTTCCCTCTCATTTACAGAAGTGACTGTTACATTTTTGGTAGTTACTTTAAGTTTATTGGGTTACCTGGTTTTGGATTACTAACAAAGCATGCTTGAGTCAGATTTCTTAAAGATGGGTATCACTTTGGATATTAAATCATACTAGTGAGATTAAAGTTGGCTTACAAAACTTCTATCATCTTTGACTTTCGTCTTTCCTTTCTCTTCCTGCCAATCCTAATGTAATTGTTTATTTTCTCTACCTGTACTTTGCTATATTTTAAAATTAATGTTGAAATTATGTCAAGAGATCCTCCTGAGTTATTTGTCTTCCAGAAGTGAACTGTCTCGTCTGTTTGCTGGATTTGGTCAGGCACATTATTTTGCACAGTTGGATTTGTTTCTATTTCTGGTAATTTGACGAGCATATTGTCTTGAATTGCGATGTTTATTCCATTAGTTTTATCACTCAAAATTCATTTTTTCATTGTTTAATCACTTTCATTCTTAATATCTGTTTCTGAACATGCAATGTATTATTTTTTAGTTTTATATTTAGTTGTATTTTTCTACTGTTCACAGGCAAAAATGTGTCATGTTTACTTGCTAGTGTGTATTATGTGTGGTAGGTATTGATGTGGAGGAAGTACTTAATTTTACTATCTAGGAACATTGTAAATTTTTATAATAAACTCTTACCACTTTTGCTTAGTTTGGTCTTCTCCTTTTTTTTTTCTTTTGGTGTGTGTGTGTTCACTGAGTATGTGTCCCTCCATTCTGACTTAAATGTATGTATACATAGGATGGTAAGGCAATAGTGTATTTTACTGGTTTGGTTTTGTTTGTAATTTTGATAGATAAAACTTGAACATATGTAAATGCCAAAGAGAAGAAATCCCTAGGAAAAAAAATTCCTTCAGCGTCAAGAAGGATTGGGTGTTATTGAAATCAAGAAGAATGGGAGTGAGGGTGATTATCCTGAGCTGGGGTAGAGGAACTTCACCTTGAGTAGGGGAACAAATGCCTCTTCGTCTGGAGTGAAGGGAAAGAGGAAACACAGGCTGCAGCAGGAGACAATCTTGTGAAGAAGAGTGAGCGAGGGATATAGAGGCTAGAAGGTTGGTTTGTACTTCATTTTTCACATAGAGGTCTATATATTTAGAGATTTCTTTATTACTGGAGAGGCGTGTTGACTGGGTTTCTTTATTGTAGATATTAAATTATACTTCTTACAGAGTGAATGACATCATCGCTGCCAAAAGTGATGCCATGGTTTTAGCAGATGGTCGATAGACACATTGTTAGTGTCTTGGCTTGATTTCAATTCTTAATAGATCTTTCTTTCAAAAATAATTGAAATATTTCCAGATAGGGTGCTGGGTGGTGCATAAAACTTGCATAGTTTTCTCATGAAGCATCATTCAGTGGCTGCCCTTTATTTCATGAACTTCATGTACCTGGATGGTTAAATTACTTTCTGCCTTCTAACTACTTTGGTTGCTTGCTGTTCATATAACATAGTAGAATCTGCATAGTATTCTCTGTATTTTCACCTCTTAAAGCATACCTGATGTGTTATGTGTGTCACTTTTCCAAAATATGTAACTGACATTTTGATTTGTTCATATTCAATATTGTATTAATCTATTAGCTGATTGAAAATTGTGATAAAAGTTTGTCTGGTCATGTTGGAAGTGGTAGGTATGATATAGGGCTGGAGGAATTCATGTCAAATGGCATTGCTCTTTACAGCCCTTCCTGCGGACCTTTGTGGCCAGGAGCATGTAAACCCCTTGATCCTTGGGTTGCTAAGCTGTATAATAAAAATATAACTCACCTCTTAAGTTGTTTTGGGAGTAAATGAGATTGGATGAAATCATCCAGCACTCCTCCAGTCACAGGTTTGGTTGAGAGTTGTCAGCTCTCAAAAACTTTGAGACAACAATGATTTTCATATCTAGTCTTTAGACGCTCTATGGTTATTAAGAATATTTGAATTATGCCAAAAAAGATTAAATTATACCCTATGTATTTCCAATTGTGTATTTGGTAAAGAAGTACCAAATGTTTGGTATATTAATTGCTTTGGTTAATATTTAATTAACTAGATTTCCTTAATCTTGACATCAGGTTTTCATTACTATTCATTTTCCTTGTATTCTATAATTGAACTACTATAATCATTTCTAATCTTATATGATTTTTGTAAAGATTTACATGTTACCTCCTTTTGATTCACTCAGTGAAAATGGATTATTACTATAGACGATTCATAAATGGACGTAGTTTTATACTAGTTTGCATGCAGAATTAGTGAAATATTGTGATAATTCCTGAGGGTAGTAATAAGAAAAGAAGGTTGATTGAAAAATATGGGAATGGATCAAAATCTAGAAAAATGGGACAAAAATTAGTGAAAACCCTATTACTTGGTTTTTGTTCATTTTTCTATTAACTTTTCTGATAAGCCTCTGTCCTCTGGCTTGTTAACAACGGGGCCCTTTTCATTTCCTATCTGATGAAGTCCCAAGTATTCTACAACCTCATGCTATCCGTTTCATCTTCTAAAAACAGATTTACTCTTTACAACCTGCCTCCGAACTAGAGAATTTATCAACTTGGGGCACAAGATTTTGGAGGTTGAATTACTTATATATATTCTATGAGATTCATTGATTAGCTGATGAATTTTTAAAAACCTATGTTTAAATACCTGCTGTGTGCATTACAGGAATGATTAGACCAGCCCTTCCGGAGCAGGTTGTTTGTGAGGGGCAGAACTACAGCATCGTGTTGCAATGGGTTATGTCATCTTTATGGAGAGTCTTAAGTCCTAGGGTATAGCATGAATTTTGGGGGAGAACTAGATGATTAAGGTGCCCAGGTAGAATGTTACAGTGATAATCTAATCTATGAGATTTTACATTGTATATTTAGGCTATTATTAGGCAACATATTTCTCAAAATATTTTAAAGCAGCCTTCGAGAAAAAAGGTGAAATTATACTTATTAAAGTAAGATAGAGTTTATGAAAATTATAACGGGGAAGTTAATGCAACATTGTTGCTAATATATTTATGGCAATAAAGTAATAAATTTGGCCATGAAATAATAGATGTGAATAAATACTTAATTAGTTCAACAATTGTTTTTGGACACCTTTTATATATACAGCACCTTGGAAGATGTTACGAATAAAAGGTGAATAATACATACGAAATTGTGAACCTCAGGAACTGCACAATCTAAGTGGAGGCCTCAAAGTTTAGTGGTATGAGAACAAAAATTATTAGAGAAAAAATTATGTAACCTTTAGTATATTTTATATGAATGCCTTTAAAATATAGTATTTATATATTTTTATTTAGTTTTTTAAATCAAAGATGTTAAAATATTTTGAGTTTCTAAATTACATTTGTTTTGCTTGGCCCCTAAATATTTTAGTGTACCTCCCTGCTGGATAACCAAGCTTAGAATCCAGCTGAGCAGTGAAATACAGTAGTTGTTCCCACTATTGCTTCATTAGGAATTTTTTTAACAGTGATAAATGATTTCATAAATAGATCTGGTAGAGATTTTTTTTTTCTTTCTTGTATCTGTAGAGGCATTCTCACTATAAATCACAGCACTTAAGTTTAAAACATTTATTGTTATTGCATTATGTAATGAACAGAGTGGCTCTTTTTTACATTAACAAAATTGCACTTTATCTTAATTTTTTTCCATTAAAATTCTTTCATTGACATGCAAACTATTTTAAAGGAATTATGACAAATGCTGTTATTCTATTTCTAAGAGGACAGTATTGCAATACAAAATATTGAGAAAGCATGTTATAGTGTCCTTTTAACACTTGTCTGATGTTACCTAATAAATCTGTGTGGTGGAGCGAGCAGTAAGGACTTGGTCAGGCACGTGCCAGGTATGTACAAGGTTCACCCCTAGGCCCTTAGAGGGAAGGTCAAGTCCACTAAACATGCCAGCAAGTTTGTAGCTGTGAGAGCCCAGAGCCCTCCTCTAGAGATGGCACTGTAAATAAATAGCTCAAGCGATAGCAATGGGGTGCTCTGACTGTTAACAAACAATACCACTGTCCAACGTGTGTGTGCAATGCAGTTTACGTCATTGACATCATCATCTGCTGAGAAATTATAAATTCAGCTGAGACCCTTTGGTTGAACAGTTCATTATGGAATCCCTGTAATAAAAACACTATTATGTTTCCATCCGTGTTTCAATTTATTATTTATTAATAATTTTCTCCAACTTCCCCTACCATAATAGTCCCTTGAGATTTTCATATCCTTTTTAGGGCCTCCAGTTTACCATTTATGAAAGATGAAGACAGTATTATGTTATGATTATATTTTGTTTTGTTTTTGAGACTTATAGTAAGAGAAATAATGGCGCCATCAGAAAAAATTAAATACTAATTAAAAAATTACAACAAAAATTAAAAATAAACCCTGTCTAAGAATTGCTTCTAGGGAGGAGACCATTAAATCTCGTTTAAATATGTTGCATTATAGCTGCTAGTAGGACTTCAAAGCTCAGGAGAAACATATATCACTTTTGTTAATTGTGCCTCAGCTAGAGTCTGATCTACTTAAAGAGAGTTACTATCATTATTGTCACAATATCTGCCACTAATGATGTCTCAGTGGTTTCTGACATTTACTGGTGCTTTTGTGTGTGTATTTTTATTTACCTTTGAGGTAAGTATTATTTCCCTTATGTCATAGATAAGGACCTTCAAGTTCAGGAATTTTAGTTGTTCCTGGGTACATAGCTGATAGAGCTGGTAGTAAGCCTAGTCTTGATTGTGTTCAGAGCTTGTACAGGACTTCAGAATCCCCACAGTCAATGCTGGTTTGATAACCAAGCAGCAGGTACTCCGTGTCTAGGTAAAGTACTAACCTCCATTCATTGCGATAGTGCCATTTAGAATAACAGTCTTAGTTTCTGTTTGTGTTCAAATATTTAAATTATCAGCAGCTTTAATGCACATTGATGCTGATGAGACATCCAGTTTTAGTGAGAAATGATCAAATTTTAATTAAAGTTTTTCCTTTGGTGTTCAAATTTTTAAATTATTAACAGCTTTAATTACATTGATGCTGATGCGAAATTCATTTTTTAGTGAGAAATGATCAATTTTTTTAATTAAAGTTTTTCCTTTGGTGAAAATAAATGGTGAATTATTCAGCCGTAAAGCCAGCTACTTTTAGTCATCACCATGCTCCAGAAGGGAGAAGGGCTTATATTGTTTGTCTGAATCTGCACCTAACTTATTTAACTGAACACTATAAAAGTCTGCTGAAAGGTTAATCTGAGGTCATTTCAATTTGTCTTTGGTTACTGGCCAGGTGGAAATCACTATTCCTAATGGAATGGTGACTCTGAGGGAGAATGTCCTAAGACATTGAGGGGTACTGTCCCCAGCTTTGCCAATCCTCAGTGAAAAATGTGGTATATATGCATATGTATCACCAAATATATATATGTGATAAGAAGAATTTAAGTATTGAAATAATACCTTTAAGAAATGTTAGGTTTATAAAAAGTATTCTTTAAATTTATATTTGCTCTTATGTTGCTTTAGCAGTATTTACATGAAACATTATATAGTTTATTGAGGTTTTGTTTTTAAATTTTTTACATTACCTTTTTAGTTAACACATTCAGAGAGCATGTATTTTCTTTGCATCATAAACTGAATAAAGGAGGCTGAAAGATCTTGCTCCTGCTTTAAGGAGATCTCAGTTTAGTGACAAAGACGGACAAAGGGAGATGCATGGGCTTTGGTAGCTTGGGAAAGAAGCCTTAACTCTCAGTAAGTTATAAATACGTGAGATGGTGGGGCAAGGGGACAATTTAGGCAGGACTTTAGAGGAAAACTGAGACGTCAGCTTGGTCTGGAAGGTGAAGAGGAATAGGTTAGTTGGAAAAGGACAGTCCAAACAGAGGCAGCAGCATGTATCAATTGCTGACACAGGGTAGCCAGAGATTAGGGGGTCCCAGGAAGTTGGCTCAGTTGGATTATGGTGCAGGAGGCGGATCATCACTTTCAGACTAGCAGAACCTCAAACCTTCCAGGGGAACACGGTCCTTGCAGTGGTCAACCCCCTGCCTACCCGGTCTCTCCCCTCCCATGTCTGGATGAATGTGCAGGCTCCTCCTCTTCCTTTGTGGTCAGTTTCCTGGCTGCTTGTCTTTGTTACATTCTATGGGTCATTACTTCTAATTGACACTACCCCCTTCCTCTATGTTTCAGGTACCTCACTTGACACATTAGTATCCAAAGCAGTGACCAACCTCCTTTTTACCCCAGAAGCTAACAAAATGTAGACCACTCAACAAGTATTAACTCAGACTACCTGCTTAGGTAAAAATAAATTAATAAATAAAAATAATGAACAATGAATCAAATAACTAAGAAAACCCACATGCTTACTTCTAGGTACCATATACTTTTTCCTCTGATAAACCAACACTTGGATCTTTCAACATTTAAAAAATAACTATTTGCGTACAACTTTATTAAATCTCTAGACACAAAGTCTATATGGCTATTATATAAATGAACAGCTGAAATAGATTCTATTCAGAGAGAAAGCCAGTTGTCTCCGTTGAGAATCAGGCATACACCAAGATTAAAGAAAAATACAAAATACTTGTAAACTTCAGATCTCCTTTTATTTTTGAAGTTTGGCATATTAAGATGGACCCTTCCATTCTGTGGAGTCATGTGGACTAGAATTCTGTTGGCGTAAGTGACCATGCCAACGAATGAGACTCCAGTTTTACATGTGAACTCCAAGTGATTATACGGCAGACATCTGCACAGGTGATGATGAATGTTATAGGCAGGATTGCAATTAAAAGCATTGGCTTTGAAAGTTATAACAGCTGTAAATCCAGTTTTAACACTTGGGCAAATTATTTAACTCTATTAAGCCTAAATATTCTTGTATGTAAAGTGGCAATAATATCAGTTATTTCTCAATAATCCAGGAGCACTGTGAAGATCAGATGACACTGTGTGTCTTGGAAAGTATAAAATGCAATATAAATTACATTGGCTGTATTATATGAAATTATGATATTTAGGGAAACTGCTAGGTCTATATATAAGATTTTGTAGTTGCAACTGGGTATTTGCTTAGATGAAAAGATGAGAAAAAATAATAACTATGAATAGAGTTAAGTAATCATGGTTGAGGGGAGCATAGGCCTCTGTCTGGGCAGGAAAACTAGATTTCAGAAGATAATAGCCTTGAGTGAAAAATGAGAGGTTTGCAGTCATCCAGAATAATGAGTGTCTGAGTCCTTCATCACGCAGTAGTAGACACCCAATGTGTTTGTTCTCTCAGAGTTCCGAGGGAAGTTCACAAAGAATTCAATACACTCCATGAAGTTCAACACTAGGCTACCCTTAAGAGAGAGTAACTCAGGAAACTTATCAGATCGACCTTGAAAAAGGGTTTTCTTTTTCTTCAAGCATGTAGTTCTTGGTTAAATGGTTCTCTCTCCAATTCTATTAGAGCTATATGTGCCCTTTTTCTTCCAACATACTGTGAATACTTAATTGTAGGAGCTACCAAAGATTCATGCACCAATTGGTAAAGAATGCAAAATTGACCAAGAATAGCTATATAGTATTATGTATGTGGGTAGCAGGGAGATGGGGAATATTGGAAGAAAATTAATGAAACACTAAGAAAGAATGTGAATTGCAAGAAAAAAGATGAAGCAAGATTAAATGTTAAGAGAAGAAATCAAAGCAACAGATCAATAAAAAAGTGAGGGAGAATATGTAGGAAGGGGACTTCTGAGGAAAGATTCCTGGGTGATGGACCAAGAAGAAAAACATAATGTGATGGCGGCTATTTTGATCTTAAGCCTAATTTTATGAAGGGATTTATAATCAGAAAAGAATTTGTTTTCTTAAGGGAATTCATAAACTAAATTAAATTATAAATATTTGTATAGTTTAAATATGTGCACCAAGTGGATTTCCAAAACAATGTTTGGGTAGCTGCCAATTAACTAATTGCAACCTTAAATGACACATCACAATGTAAGGTTATACTTATACACACACACACACAGACACACACACACACACACACACACACACAATTCTGTAAATACCAGGCAAGTGCAATGTTTCTGTAAATCCATAATGAAAGAGACAATATACAGAGTAGGGCCAAAGTAGGTATAAGGTTGTTCATATGGAAAATAATAAAATAATTTATAAATGGTAATACAAAAATAAACTGCATTTTCTATACTCAGAGCTGTAAACCTAATTTGGTCCCACCTGTACCATTGGGGCAAAAGGGGCAGCACTGCATTTTCATTACTTCTTGACCAGCTCAGGGGCCTGTCCATGGATCCCTCCATAATGTGATATGAATTTAAACTATTGTAACCTCTTAGGATTTTTTAATCTATAGTGCACATACACATGATAACAAACAGGAAATTCTTTGCATTTCCTGTTGATATTTATCAAGAAGAGATTTGTAGAATGGTATTATTTCTAAGGGAGATTCCTGTTAGAAAGCTTTTGAACTATTATAGGAATGGGTTGTAAGTTTCCTGCTTTCTTTCCCTCAACCGGTTTAATCTTGAACACACATTCTTCTATTCTTGTCCTGTCATCAACATGGACTCCTAAATTTTCTTTAACAGTTTATTGATTTCTTTTTGTTTTTTGAAGAATTTTATTACTTTTGTGGCATTGTCAGTTAACCCATTAATGAGAAAAAGTTAAAATATGTGACCTCAGATGGGATAGTAATCTTGTATTTAATAATCACATACCTAGCTGTTCTTATTCCTGCAAAAGAAAGCGAGGTTACAAGTGAAGGAGACACAATAGATTTGAAATGAGTAGTTCAGTATGTTTTCTGCCTTGTTTGTTATTAAATAGCAGAGTTAAAGAAAGCAGAGTCTTTCTATCAAATTAACAGTTAAACTTTATAATAATCGATATATACATTCCTAACTCAGATTTTCACATCTCCACTCACCTATGCTGCAACAAAACATTCTTGCTGATCTTCTTCCTCACATTTAAAGAATATATGCACTAATGAATGTTCGAATACAGAAATCAGTTTCTCAATAGTAGGTCATATGTCTTTGTTTTAAGATGCATATTATGTGATATTCCTACAAAAATTCTAATATAGTGTCCTCTCTCAGGATACTTATAGTATACATCACTGCAGATTAATAGAAGGCTCCATTCATGGCTTAAGTGTTGTGTATTGTCTCATCTAGCAAAGTTTAGAGTTGGGACAATTTCAAATTTTCTTCATTCAAACGCTTGGTGATAGCATCACCAGGTTCTGTAAATCTTCTTTTTCCCCCCCTCAGTCTATCATCCCCAGCTCCTCGGCCTGTGGACTTTCCTTAGACTTTAGGCTTTTCCTGGCATCCCCGCCTCACATAGCTGTGTCCAGACACAGAAGAGGGAAGCTTCTCTGCAAAAGTGCAGCTCCCCTTTTACTACCCAGAATTGAGTCTCATGACCCTGCCTAGAACAGCTGGTAGCCATGAGACAATGAGACCACCATTAATTATATTAGTTCATTTATAATTAGCTGCTGGGCTGGAGAGGTGTTAAGTCTCCTTTGAAGGACCTGGTCACTTTGAGGGGGAAGAATAAAATCAAGCCTCTGCTAACAGAGTGTAATGAGTGTAGAATGACAGTTGGGTTGTTAACAAAGTTATGCCTACCAAATGTCAATTCACAATATTTTTAAAAACCTGCTAAATAATTAAGAATCCCAAAACACCAATTCAAAAGAACCTATGCACCCCAATGTTCATAGCAGCACAATTTACAATAGCCAAGTGTTGGAAGCAACCTAAATGCCCATCAGTAGATGATTGGATCAAAAAACTATGGTACATTTACACAATGGAATACTACGCAGCAGAAAGAAAAAAAGAACTACTAAACTTCGCAACAGTATGGATGGAACTGGAGAGCATTATGCTAAGCGAAATAAGCCAGGGGGCGAAAGACAAATACCATATGATCTCACCTATGAGTGGAACCTAACCAACAATACAAAGATGCAAGGAAAATAAGACCAGCAACACTGAAAGGAAAAGAAATCAACAGAGACAAGAGGGAAGGAGGGAGGGGGGCCGGGGAGAAAGGAAGGGAAGGGGAAAGTCAAGGAACATATAGCAAGGACTCATGGACAAAACCAAAGGGGAAGAGTTGAGGGAGGGAGCAGGGGAAAGTGGTGGGGGGAAGGCAAAGACAATGTATTTGAAAAAATAAATAAATTAATAAAAAAAACTACTTTATTTTTTTAAAACAGATAAAAACCCATCGGTCTCACTGCAAGTATATTGAAAACAGTCATTAAGGATGAAGTAGAAGTTAATCTTTTGGTCTTTTATGAATACTCTATTCATTGCAAGACAGATTGGCATTGAACTGACATACAAGTGATATCTATAAAGAAATTACCCTCCCCAAATATTCTTAGCTCAATAATTATGATTTTTTATGAGACTTTACTGTAAGTTACCTTTTTTCTTACATGAACTCCCTCACTTCTTATCCCCATCTAAGTGTCTATTCCTATTCTACCCACCCCACGTCTCATTACCTGCTCAACCTGCTGTAGCTTAGCTTTTGCAGTGCAAAATTTTGATAATTTAACAAGCATTCTAGACTATGATTATAAAGCTAGGAGTTGTGAATTGTAATGATAGGTTAAATATTAGTCTAAGTGTGCTAAGACACCTAAGAAGAATTTCCTAAATTATTTTTCTATATTGGAAGCTGAAAATAAGGACTATAGAAGTGTAAGTTTTATTACACAAAATGAAATGGCAGCAGTTTGATAATAGACGGCAACGTTTATATTTTATGTGGCATTCATATTTAAATTGTTAGAGATGTAAAATTATAAAATATATACTGCTTTTAAAGGGTGCACAAATAACCCAGGCCTTATTAGGTGCATTTTCAATGATTATTATAATCTAGAAAGTGTTGAAACTACATTTTCATTGGTCTGTTTATGAAATGTAATTCCCATTCTTTGCTTTAGGACATACGGGTAATGCAAGATTTCATTAGATGTTATTAAAATTAAGGAGAAGATAAGCACACATATTATCTATTTATAGAGCAGAACTGGTGCCCAAACACTTAGATATTGTTTATGTAAGGTACATGCATGTGTGTTCATATGAATGCACACACATATGCATGTGCACGCAAGAGTCCATTTTTCTCATATTCTATTTCTGCTTAAGTTAGGACATTCATTCTGAGATGTCTAACTCAAGAAATATTATCATGATGGTCTCTCCAAATATGTAACACCTGAAGCAACAGTGCCAGTGATATTACAAAAATGTTTTTCATCTAAAAGTTTATAGTACACATATCGAAGCTAGAGAGGTTCCTTCTGTGAGAGGTCTGTCTAAGCCAAGCCTGAACTCCCAGCAAGTTGAGGCCCACAGCTCCCGTCATTCTTTTCTAAGAAAAGTTGATAAGATTCTACTTTTGTAGAATCTTAGGTGATTTAGTGTGTTTTGTGACAGCAAGGTAATAATTTTGTACAAGTACATATGTAAAATCACTTTCGCATAAAATATTTGCTGCAGAGAATTTCGGTCCCCTGTTTGCTAAGCCTTGGCATGCCTGCATCTGAGGTTTAGATCAGATAAGCATCTCTTTAGCCTCTGCATGAAAGTACTTGTCTAACTCAGCATGACTTTTAACAGTTAAATCAGTGGGTTCTTTCTCTCATTTTTTCAGAGAACTGGAACTTTTAAATTAATCTGGGGTAGACGTTTTATGCAGCTAAAAGCTGTACAGACAGAACAAAGCCATCTACAATAGCCATTTTCTAAATGCAAACACAAACCATCTTTCTGTAGATGACAGACTTCTGATATTAAAATTATATCTATAAAGATATATGTACATATTTAAATCAGCTACATAGACAAATATTTGTGCCTAAAATATAGTATAGTATTTTCATATATTCCTAAATGTATATGCATTTTAAATAATTTCAGTGTTTGGTTTCATGACCTATTTTTATTACTAGGAAAAGGGGAAAAATAAGGATGAAGAATTCTTCAAATTTCAAAAATGTTAAATATTATTTCGGCTGATTTTTTCTAATTAATGTCAAATAATAAGTGTGACATTGTTGTACAATCTAAGTATATTTAAATGTAAAAGATACATGAGAACTAGGGAGCATTCACTAACTTCTGAAATTAATTAATTTGCAGTTGTTTATATAAAGAATTTTGATCTGTATTCTCTTATGGATGCCCAGACTAAATTTTGATTAGAGTCAAGAACTTACAAGTTAAATAATGAGATTAAAATGAAAACAACACTGAAAGGAAAAGAAATCAACAGAGACAAGAGGGAAGGAGGGAGGGGGGGGCGGGAACAAGGAAGGGAAGGGGGAAGTCAAGGAACATATAGCAAGGACTCATGGACAAAACCAAAGGGGAAGAGCTGAGGGAGGGAAGGAGGGAGGGGGCAAGGGGAAGTGGTGGGGGGTTGGCAGAGACAAATGTATTTGAAAAAATAAAATAAAATTAAAAAAATAAACAAGCAAAAAAAAAGAAAACAATGATAACAAAAATCAGACAACTACCTATGCAAGTAATAGGTTTATATTTATTATATAACTTATTTAATAAAATAAAAAGGCAAAAATGGGAAATTTACCATTTTAATGATTTATTTTATCAATTTATTGGTTTTATGGAAATAGAAATGAAGTGTGTAATAGATTAGATACCATGTTACAATCTATTTATCATTATTGATACTTGTTTGAAAAGAGGGTTGAAACTTTATTCTTTATGGTATAGAATCACATATTGATTGATCTGTTTCCATATTCAATAAAATGTTTTGCATTGAAATAGCTTCCTAATGAATTTATGGTATTGGTATATTTGGGTATTAACAAATTGAATGCCACGATGTGTTTTAAATTAAATATTAAAATTTCACTTCATTGCAATAAATAATTAACAAATCAGTACACAAATGTTCAGATTAAAACACTAGAAGATACTTATGGACAAATAAAAATACAAAAAAGTTAAAATTTGTCTTTACTTTTACCTTTAAAGGGGAAGTACGATGAAGCAAAATCTAATGGCTGTTTTACTTTTTTGAATCCAGGCACACCTTTCACTGGTTATAATTAGCCTTATTATTGTTAAAGATATTACATGTTGGAAAGAAAAGTGGCTGGAAACTTGTATTTTCCTCTATGCTGATAAAGTGTAAATTCTGAGGCATCTGTTGGCAGTAGGGCACTCCAGGGAAAATAGTGCATCCTTTATTAGCAGCCCACGATGACTTGGAAACCATAGAAAGCCTTTCCCACAAGCCTAGACTAGGGCTGGGTATGGGAATGGTGGCTTGTCTCTTTAACCGTAGGATCGGCCCTGGGGTTGGCATTACAAATTTTTATCATACTAGCTGAGAAAGAAAGAAGTCAGGTGAGAAGATCAGAAGTGCCCTTTTCAAATGAATAGAGAAGGCTCAAGCTGTCCTTGCTGTTTGCCTTCCCATAGGTTTCCTCCTGACCTTGGTTTGCTTTCCTTCTTGGAGGTAATCCCCAAGCAGACATGATCTTAAGGAAGGAAAGGGATCTTTAGGCATCCACAATAGAATGCATGGCTTTAATGTTTCAGCTAAAACTCAGGGTGGTTTAATTCCCCATGGACATGGAGATGGAGATACTTAACTTTTCCCCCAAGATAGGGGTGTGAGTACCATTTGCCAAAAGAGACCTTTCTTACCTTTAGGTGTGCTTGGATGCTGGTCGGATCCCCTTAGCCAGAGGGAAGGCTGGTTGAGAAGCAACACAGGCTCCTTAAAGCACCCTGTTCTCAGATTGATGAGATTGATGATTAAATTTTCAATGAATTGAAATAATAGTTTAGCAAATGATAGCATTGATAGCTACATGAGGTGTTATTTTATTATTTTTAAAGAAAAAGAAGCCTTAGGTCATCAAAAACTTCTTTTTTTAATTTAATTTAATTTTTTTATTTTTTTTTAAATTTTATTTTAATTTATTTTTTCAAATACATTCTTATCTTTATCAAGAAGAGAGTTAAGAAAACATATGAAACAGATAATATGAAAAATAACATTTTTATATTTTAAGCATTTAATATTACAAAGTTCTCACCCGCAATCCTATATTATGAAGAATTATGAAGAATGTTATAATCCCATATTTAAAGAAGAGTTACACAAAGAAATAAGAAGACATCTTGGTAACCAAAATTCTTAGCCATGTGAACAATGACTAAAGTTTTTTATAGGCTTTCTCAATCTTTTTTCTCTTAACACAATATATATAAACCCTGACTCTATGGTTATGTGTAGTTCTCTGTGAGTCAATGTTCTCACCTATAAAGTGGGAGATTAAATAGTACTTATTATTCTAAAAGTGTGTTGGGAAGAGTAGACAGAATAAGTAATCTGAAGTTTACATCAGAATTTTTTGCTAATAATTTTATAATCTAAAATAGTGAGAACATGATTAGGAATAGATCTTCTTTCATTAAGTTTGTGAAGGACATGAGGATATCTGCTTGTTCAGGTCATTGTTTTTTGTTTTGTTTTGTTTTGTTTTGTTCAGCACAAGAAAGTATTTGTGTTTGACTCTGTTTCTGTTTCAACATTTTATGTTTTCTTCTTTGGGACTGTCTATCATTCTTGGGTTGACTCTTTATTCTTTGTGTTCCCAATCTATTAACTTATACATCTCAGGGTTCACAGTTCCTTAACATTTCATTGATAATGTAAAACAGTTTTAAAATTATTTTTTCAAATTCTGTGCTAAATCACTCTGAGATACATTTTTTCCCCTCTGATTTGTCAGGCTATTATTACCTTTTACTTGTGCTGCAGTATCTTATTTTCATAGTTTCCATAGATTTATTTTATGATTTACCTGGTTTGAAGAGACATCTGGTAAGATCTGGTTTTTACTGGAAAACAGGGTGTTTGGACTTCATTACTGGGTCATCACCTTGAATACTGGTCATATTCCCCCTTCAACTCTCTAACTAGAGGGAAAGTTGATATGCTTAGATGCAGTCCAGTTCCCAGTGAAGTGGGTATTTTTAACCTTTATTGTCTCCAATTTTGTTATTTTGATCCCAAGGAAGAGTTGAAACATCCATAAATCCCATCATGCACAGTTACCAAACGCATTTGTGAAGGACCTCTGCTTGTAACAGTTTACCTGCTGCACTGCAATTTAACACCTGTCATTGCTCTTTCTTCTTGTACTCATCAATTATTTTTGCTTTGTTTTCTGATTATTGCAGTATCTGAAGGGTCATACACGTAAAAGGCTATGAATATACATAAAATGGCTCTGGCCATTTAAAAATAATTTATGAATTAAAGGAATGTTTATTTAGTCTGGCATATATCTAGTGTTATTGACACAGAAGAAGCTGAAAGAAAGATACAGTATCTCACCCCCTTTTTTTCAGATGGATTGGCTTTTTTTGTTCATTTGTTTCTTAAGCTAAATCATAGGTAAGCTACTGATTTATTTTTCACTTCAGATGTTTTGACTTTATCAGTTGTAGAAATTCTCCATAGATTATGTAATATTTGTTTTGTTAGTCATAGTTTCCAGTTATATTTGAGTTTTCATCATTTTCCAAAGTCTGTTTTAGAAACCACTTTAAACTGAACTCACTCTTATGTTTAAATTTTCCAATGCAAATCTGGCTATTTAATAATATTTAAAATTCAAATAAATGTTGATACATATCCAATAATCTATCATATTTTATTTTTTGAATTATTTGAAAAAAGGTAATCTTTATGGTACATGCTAATGTTTTTCTGTGTTTATTATACTTTGTTATCACCTTTTGTGAACATCTTGTAATTTAATGTCTCAAAATCTGAGATAATGTTCAAAGGCTGTTATATAGGCTGTTGATTTTGACTTTAACATGGAAGATATTTTATATCTAGTATTAGACCATGCCACAAGTTTATCAGTCTCATAGTGCTGTCTTGAGAACTATTACTGCAAATGATGATTTATGCATATGTAGCAGTAAACACAGTTTGGCGTATAGTTGTAACTCAACTATATGAATTACATGTAATCCATACATATGCCTGGGTCTTCAGTGTTTTGACCTTTAGTGAAATGGCTTATGATAGTTTCAGACAATTTAAATAACAAAAGATCTTTGGAGGACTTGGACTTTAGTATTCTTTGAATTACTTTGCGTACAGTACTGTCTTTTGCTCCAAGCTTCTATTTTTCATTTCTATAAACCAAATTGGAAGACCTGTCTGTTGTACAAATTCTGCAAATGTTTCCTACGAGCAAAATAAGTCCAAAGAATGTGCTAGGCCCTTAGGATAAAACAGTCAACACATCTGCCTTGGTTTCATCCTGAGGACCTAGTAGCATTTATTCTAAGCTTGACATTGCATTACATTACATAGCTTCACAGTCTTTTACCAAAATCATATTATCCTGTGCTATTATTCACTAAATATTTTTCCATCCATGGAAGAATGTTTTTCTTAAATAAATGGATTTTAAAAATAACTTGTAGGAAATGCCCGTGGAAACAAAATATAATTTATATATATTTAATAACTATTAAAGTGAATTATAAACTGTTAAAAAATCTTTATTTTTTTTCCCTAAAATCGAATTAAGAAAACTAGTGGTAAAATTGCCACAGATCCAGAAAAAGCAGTCCAAAGCAAAATTCTGACCCGATAGCTTGGCTGTTCTAATCCCATTAGGAGGTGGGAGCGAGGGGAAGAGGGCAGTAGCCAGACCGTCCTTCCCGCCCTGGCCCTGCTGAGCCGCTCCTGTGGGCAGGCAGGAAGGGGTCTGAAAAACACGAGCCTTGGAGGGGGATTGTAATAAACAGTCAAAGTTTTGGGTAGTTTGTAAATTTTATTATGGATTTAGCTATCTCTCTCTCTCACACTCTCACAGTAAGAGTTTTCTTTTTAAAAAGACTGGGTACAGGTGAATTTTTAATTTAGAGCAATCCTAAAATGCATATGTATTAAATGCTTATTGTGTACTGGACATTTCTTATCAAAGATCAAATCATTTGAAATTCTATATTCAGTAGTATTAACATGGATCGTTGAAAGGAAAAAATAATATTTTGTGGCCTTAAGTAATTCTTGGTGGAGTACAGGAGATAAAACTTAAAAATATCCTTCAGTTAAAAACAGTGAAGACCTATAAGCTTCAATGGCAAAATGTGTAGTCTGACAGATGTGCCTCAGGCATTCAGACAAGATGAGATCACTGTGTGCTATAGGTCCAGAGGCTTTGTGCAAGAAGTCAGACTCTGGCCGGTCCTTTGAAGCCTTGAGTCAACAGGGTATTCCCGTTGGAGTGCATCAAAGCGATACCACCAGTAATGTTTGCTAATGTATGTGCTGGAAAAAAAAAAAAAACCTTTATCAGTTTTTTGGATTAGGAGATCTAGTCATGCATGCATTTTTTCCTGGCCATAGACTCATTGCCCGGGTTACCCAGAAATTCACACCTGTACCATATTGTTTTACATTTGACTTTAGTGATATGTATGTGTGTGTACATATACACACAGTTATATGTGTATATATGTACCCATATATTTCATTAATTATCATATTATGATATATAAAATAAGTGCAGTAAGTTACAGTAGCTGTGACTTGTGTTAAACTTGTACAGTTATAACCAGAGTGGGCAAAACTATTATTTTTAATCTATAATGGTAAATTAGAGTTTTAGTGGTCTTACGTGTGGTTCTTCTTAAGAGGTCTATATTTGCAATCTTAGGTTAGAGTTTTTGTTGTTTGTTCTTTATCAGTCTTTTCATTTAAAATGTGACTTTGAATCTTTGAGACCCTCAAAATGTGTAGATTTATTAGAAAAGTTATTTGAGATATAGCCCTCAGAGTTGTATAATAAGTGGTAGTATTGCACTAAATTATATCAAGATATCTGGTTGATATCTTTTTGTGTACAAGATATGATCAGGATTCGAATGTTTATTTATAATAATACTTATATGTAACAGGCTAGCCTATAACTTTTATAAATAATCCAGAGTCCATTGAATTTGGAATAATAACGTCCTAGCTGGTGTGGCTCAGTGGATTGAGCATAGCCTGTGAACCACAGGGTCGCCGATTTAATTCCCAGTGTAGGGCACATATCTGGTTGCAGACCAAGTCCCTAGTAGGGGGCATGTGAAATACAACTACACATTGATGTTTCCCTCTTTTTCTCCCTCCCTTCCCTTCTCTAAAAAAAAAAAAATCTTAAAAAAACTTAGAATACTATTTTTTTAATAGTTTTCATTTAATCTCATGTCTGAAGTACTTAAGCAGTATATCTAAGAAGTTTATTCTACTTAATAAATTACTTCCTGTAGTCTGTCTGAATTCATTTGCATTTAAATTTAATATTTCAAGCACTTTATATTTAGTTCTTATACAAAAATATAAATTTGTTCCTATTAAGCAAAAATGATTGAAAGCTTTAAATAGCTGAGAGTAAGTACTAACAGATGACATCTCTTATGTACGGCTCATTAAAAGAGTAGATTTCTTCATTTGTTTTAATTTTTGATTCTAGCTGTACTATCACTTAACTTCAGTCAAACTTATTAACCAAAAACTCAGAATGACACAGTAACTTTTTAGTTAGACTCACTGGGTCCTTGGGATCGCTTGTTTGTTTTCTTGATTTCCAGTCCTTGCTGGAAAATATTTTTAAGTCTAATTCTTCTGTAGGAAGGTTCATCTGTAAATTGCCTAGATTGTTCCAGTTCCTGCCATTTGTCTCTTGTTTTAGTCCTAATATTTGCAAGGAGTTTCTTGTGCACTTACCATCATAAGCTGACTAAAACCCCTATGTTGGCATCTACCTAAGAGAAGTTACAGCTGCTACTACAAACTGAGAGGTTAGCAGGAAGGAGCCCCCAGGATTAGGGCCTTTTCCTTCCCACATTGATTTTCTTTGCACCATACACTATACACAAAAAAGCTTCTGCTTGGAAGTAATCGTTCTGTTTACCTATAGGATTATCCCTTCACATTTACTTTTAGTATTTCAAATTACTCAGCATTCAAAGTTTTCTGATATCTTTTCACCTTTACCATATCCTTTGTACAGTCTTTTTTTAATGAAAAAAAACCTTTCAAGGTTTTTGTTTTTTTTTTTTTTGTTATGTAACTAGCACAAGATATAATGTACAAATCAGTTGTACTGGAGTTGGGTTAACCTTTGGAATACTGTGTGAATATATACTGGTGAGAAAGTTACCTAGTTACCCTTCAGAAATGGCTCTGCATTGAAAGGGTTTCTTTATTTTCATGATGTTTAGGTATCAACTCCATAGGGATTGAATGGTCTTTTGAAGCACTCATTCCACATTTCTTTTTTTGTTTTTAATAAGTGTGAATTCATAAGCCTTGTGGAAGCAATTTTGTAATATCAATTTATTTATAGGTGAAGAGGATAAAAGCCTTGTAAATACAACAGGGATAACCCCTTCTTCAGGGAGATTATGGAGAAGAGTTAATTTCACAGAGATAGAATACTCGAAACTGTCTTATAAGTAGAAGATAAAAATATGTCATGCACTGATCTTTTTAATTAAGACTTAAGACAAAAAATTTCTTTAAGTTTGCTTTAGCTTTGTGGTTTTATAACATTACAAAATATTCTTTCTTGAAAACACTTCAAACTTTAGTTCTAATGAAATTCCTTTGAGTGGGTTAAATGAGTAGGAATTGGGAGGAGAGGAAAAATGTAATTTAATTAAGGTAAAATAAGGGGGAAAAAGACTTGTTCAGTTGTAATTAATGTATAGAAAAAAGTGAAGAGAAGAGGAAATAGAGACTGAAATGGGGAAGTCAGCCATTTTTGTTTAGTAGATGCTTCTAATTTATCACTGGCATCTGGTTATGATCCAGTTCTGTCATATTTTCTTTATGGATAACAGGATTACAAAATCATAAAGCAGTTAAGACAGTTTGACTACTATATAATTACACTTAAAGCATATCACCAGAGAAATATTTATTAATTCAACAAATATACATTGCACAATTTATATGGGCAATGTACTACTGTAGTTGTGGGGAATGCAGAATAAACAATACAGACAAGATCCCTACTTTAAAGGAATTTACCTTCCAGAAGAAAGAGAAGGACAATAAAGCAAATGTATGTTATAGAGGATGAAATCGGGGAGTTCTCAGTACAGTTGACCCTTGAATAGTGCAGGGATTTACGGCACCAACCCCCATGCACAACCATCCACATGTAACTTTTGACTCCCCCATATCTTCGCTACTGTCATCCCTTGATATCCATCGGGGATTGGTACCAGGACCACCCAGTTCAGATATCAAAATCCTGTATGTTCCAACTCCTTTGTACAAAATGAGGTAGAACAATGCCAACAACTGGTTTTCCCCAACTGTAGATTCCAAACTGTGGATGAAAAATATTGTTTTCCACTCATGGTTGTTTGAGTCTGCAGATGCACAACCTAGGGTAAGGAGAGCTGACTGTATTCTTATTGGAGAAAATCCACATATAAGTGAACCCACACAGTTTAACCCTGTGTTGTTCAAGGGTCACCTGGGCTAAGGAGCAACTTAAAATGATGTGCAAAATAGATAACCTTTTAATTCATCCAAAACTGTGTGCAAGATCTTTGTAAAGGTAATTAAAATGTTACTGAAATTGGAGGTGGAGAAATGTTCAAGGCTATGAATGTGACTTGAAGTAGATTAGTGCCAAAAAATGTATTTTTTGGTGATGGGTGAGGGAACCAAGATTTAGAAAATGTTAACATTTGACATTTTTGAAAGATATAGCAGTGGTTATTTTTCCACTGTGCAGCAGTTTTTATTTCTTACCCTTGAATTTGGCTTTGGGATGTTGTCATAAATCCGACATTGGCATTTTCCAGTTGACAGGGGCCCAATGGGATGGACATTGCTAATTGATTGTCATGGGAAGGTTTATGCTGGTTGCTTTATTAGTAACTATTTTTGGAGTTGTTTACATAGCCTGAAAAAGAAAAAAATGCATACAATATAAATAACTGAACAGAGGAATATCATGTTTACTGGTGGGAGAATTGAATGTTACAGTTGTGTAAAGTATACTCAATTTTAGAAATTGAACATACCTTTCTAAATGTTTTAAAACTTCTCTTATGAAGTGCAAAGTTGGGGAAAAGATTTTACTTATATTGTTATAACAATTCTTTAAGAGCCCCCAAATAGCAGCGTATGCAATCTTTCTGTTTTTCCAAAGATGGGAAGAAAAGCAATTTTCCACTGTTTTTCCACCTGATTGGAAGGGGTTTTTTGCTGTGAAAAAAAAGGGAAATTTTTAGTGTTCCCCTAAGTATCTTCTGAAAATGAATCACCATCTATTCAGTCACAAAAGACCTAGGATCAAATTAGATGTATTGTCTGCCTACTCACCTACCAGTCTCCAGAGAGCCACTGTCCATTTTAAAATGCACGCCCTGCAGCTACTCGTCACCATCTGGGCACCGTTTCCCTGTCACCCGAAGGGAGCAGCCCTGGTAAGAATCCATGCCTGTGGTTTGGTGGGGCTTACGTTTGTTATTATTTTTTTGTTCTCTCTATTCATGATGTCTCAATCTAGTTAGATGTTTTTTCCTTGGTGGAGTGGTGATGATTCAGCCTTCCTCAGTATTGCTGTAAGGTAGTTCGTGGGAGTGTCTAGTTGTTGCCAGCCCAATATTGGTGCTCGGAAGTTGCACTTAAAAACTATTAAGATAAATAAATCCTTGTGGAACTATGGGAGTGCAATGGAATTATCTGCTATCTTTTGTTGCATATTCATTTTTTGATAACAAATCTTTAAAATTTTCTCCAGAAAAGACATTTTTTAGCAAGTATAAAGAATCCTTAGACTGTTCTAAATTACACATACTAGATACATTTTTCCCCAGAAAATAGAGAATTGCATTGGAATTACATGAAATATTATCATTATTTTATGTAAATATCATGCTATATTTATTATATTACTTTACATATATACAATGTATATATGTTTGATTATATATGTATTTCAGCTCCAAATTTAAAGTTAGTCTTTCAAAATTCACTTCTTTTTTAATTTCTGATTGCTAAATTGGTTACTGTTTTACTCTTGATGTTATTTTACCAAAATGGCCCTGTAGGCCATCTGATCATAGAGTGAGGAACTCATTGTTTGTTTTGCTTTATAATGGACAAGTTATTTTTGGAGAAATTGTTCTTCCCCATGGTTTTATAGATAAAATGGTTCATAGATAGTTTCTGTGGGCTAGATGAATACTCCACAATTGCATGCTATTGTGTGAAAAGTATGAGCATGTATTTAGATATATAATTTTCTGGTTTGAGCTTTCATACCTTTCATCAGATTCTCAAAACTTTCTCAAGCTTTTGGTTTAAAAGGATAAAAAAATAGCTCTTGTTTCTAAATACTAGGTTCAGAAGAAGTTTAACATACTTGAGCAGTTCTAAAGAAGCCTAGTTTTATAATTGGAGAAATTATAAAAGGACAAAGGATTATAGACGTTATTTAGCAAATCATGTCAAGGTTTGTTTTTGTCTCAAAAACTTCCTACATTATTATAATTCTTCTGTCCAGATCATCCTATTGGCACGCTCTTTGTCATAATGATGCTACTGTATTATTCCACCATTTATACTACTTTTAATCAGTTCTGAACATAACCTTCTATACCTTTCATCTGGCACAGAATAATTAAAACATTAGACTATCTAAAATAAGTTTGCAGACTCCACACAGACAGTGGCTCCAACTAGGAATCATTTTTTCCCTTATCAGCATAATAGTGAAATGATGTTGAATAAAATGACATTATTTGTGGACCTGAAGTACTTGACTTTTGATTTGTTGAAGATCCTGGTGAAGTAATTTCAAACATCAACTTAACATAATCTAATTTCATAGAAACATATTTTATGACATGGCAATAGGTTACTGGTATCTTTGTATATAATGTGAGGGATTTTGGTCCATTTTTAAGCCAGCGATCTTCAGAAAGCAATGATAGGCTAGGAGTCAACCCATATGTCATCCTTTTTATCTACTAAGTTTTCTCTGTAATATGTTCGCAGGTGAAACATGCACTTTATTCCTAGGCAGATTAGCCAGTCAATTTTTACTGTCAGTTATGGGTAATGTTCTGTGTTATGCTTTGGGGAAGACAATAATAAAAAACAAACAATGCGAGCAAAACAAAACAAAAACTTAGGCAGAATGCATGATCTTTTAGAGTTTGTTAATTAAATTACAGGAATTTTAAAGACTAAATAATCAAGTAAATAATGAATACATAGACGACACTTGCATTTATTGTGAAGAATAAGCAGTTTTTACTTTGAGTACAGTTTTGTTTTTCCTTATCTGTTAACCCTAATCATTGAATGCATTTCAGAAGATCTTTTATCTTCTCTAAATTAATGTGGAATTTATCATTTTTAAGGAGTACCAAATTCAATGAGAATGTTTACAACCGGAAGTAGAGTTAATGTCAGCCCTATTGTTCCAAGTAGTGAAATGGAGCCAGAATCCAGCAAATGTGTAGTAATTGGTAAAAAAGCCTGCTTGCTTCAATGGTAGTATTAGAAACACCTCACAAATAGACCATTAAAATGCAGTTAAATAGAAAAAGCAAGAAAAACTTGCTCTTGTTGTTTTAACCTATCTTGAAATAAAGTTCCTTAAATGTAATAGATCTTATCACATTTATGAAAACAGAGAAAAACTTATACTCACTAGGCTGAGTTGAATAAGGATGCTAACAGGAATATATGCACTTAAGAATTAATCACACGTATCCAGGTTGAAAGACTTCCTGGAGTAACTAGATGTGGTAGAAAGAGAGTAAGATTTAGACTAAAAAAAAATCTGGATTGTAGATTACCCTTGTCATTTGTCATTAGGGTAACCATATGTTCAAATTTTCTGGGGACCATCATGATTTATGTCTGCTGTCCTGACACAATAATACCACCTTTTTCTTTTCTTGTAAGTGTATTGGTTTGGATAAGAAATTTTATGGTCAACTTACTATAGCAGCCAACTCACAATCATAAAGTTTGCGTAATACATTTGGTTTTTAAGGTTGTGATAATGGGAAAAACCCTGAACATCATTATAACTATAGAAAGATATATAAATATTATCGTGTTCATTTGACAGGGTGATTAAGGTGACTGAATAAAAGAGTGGTTTATTTTAATCAGTCCTTGTGAAACAAAATGATATTGCTCTTATTTAGGTAGCTGTATGCCCAATTTTTTTGTTGAAATCAAGTCATCTACCATGACTCTAGGAACACTGGAACTTCGACTTTTTTGTGCTAAGGATAAGAGATAGATTCCATTTAATTAAAATTTCAAAGGTTTTCTTAAAATAAGAAGAATGGAACCAATTATTTCATAGTTCATCAACATTCAATTCAGTTTTGAATGTTCTTAGCATTTGCGTTTTAATTATTTTCAAGAGGTACCTATATGTCCTCCTTTCAGCTTCAGAAAATGACAATTTTATTCTTTTATAAGCCATTATAAGTAATCCCAAATTTTAATGCTTATTCCTATGAATTTGATCTTAAGTGTATAATTTCTCAAAGAAAAACAATTTCATGCAGTGCTGTTCTTGAACCCCATTTTATTTCTGATAATCTAGTTAATCTCTATAGAATGTCTTCCCTTTAGTCTTTTGAATTTCTTTTTGGATAGCTGTTTGAAATAAAATTAAACAAAACCAGCCTTTTATCAATATGAGTTTCCAAAAACTTCAAGGTCTCTTAATCAGTAGGAAGAAGAAATGAATTCTCCCTAAATTTGAGAAGCCATTAACTGAACACCAGGAGGACTACAAAAACTTGGCAAGCAAGTGTGAGCTCACCATATGGAACTTTTAAAAATATAGATTCTGGAACAAGATGTTTGGGGATAACAATTACTACTTCATGGGGTTGTTAAAAAAAACAAACATTAACTAGATAATTATATGAAAGCATCTAGCCAGTAACCTACAATTTTGAGTAGATACTCAATTTGTATTTGTTGAAATCTGGGAAGAATGAAGAGTCAAGGGAATATATCCTACAAAATAATGCTCTTTCTTTTATTTTTTTCTATGCCAGCCAAGACCCTCTTTCTTAAAAAGTGGTATCAATGACCATGAATAAAAGTTTATTTAACTCAGATAATCATTTTTTACAAGCTTTATGTGTATTTTCAATCACGCAAATTATTTTTTACTTCCAAAATCTGAAATTGAAGATTCTGAACCACCTAGATTAGGATTTGAGGTCACCAAAAGACTCAATTTTACTATCTCCATCTACTGGCAGGGAGGAACTATACCCAAGCATCTGGACTGGCATAGAAAAGAGGAGAAAGAACATTTAAAAGGTAAGCAAAACATATATTTTTATTTACTCTGAATTTTTAAACTTTTCTAACCATACACTTTAATGTAATTTCACATACTTAAGGTTGATATCATGAACCATATCAGAGATGAGAATTTGTTAGGTGGTACAACAGTCTCATCTGATTCTTCCACATGAACAAGTGTAAGCTCCAATGCCTTCCTGTCACCATGCAAGTCTTTTCTATCCTTGTGCTTTTAATTTTCTATTTAGTCACTACAATACTTCAGTGCTGTTTTCATACTCCTAATGATCTTCAAACTGCAGTGTATGTACTGAAATATCTCTAGCCTCATTTTTGTATTCTCTGATATGTTCAAGCAATTCCCCCTGGCATATTATTTTGACTTAGAGTGTACAGAGAGTAGAAGTATGTTTCTTAAAGTATAATTGATTATTCTGGCATTTCTTAACCTGTTTTTCCATTCTTGATTTATAAACATTTCCTCTTGGCATATAGGAATGAATAAAAGTTTCTTGTTAATTAATAAGTAATGGTTTAATACATTTTATATGAGGGTTGTTTTTTTTTTGTTTTGTTTTGTTTTTTGTATTTTGCCTCACACCACAAATCTTTTGTTTCGGTTGACTTTTAATAAGAATATAACATTGCAAGCAAATTTTGAGGTCTGATAACTGCTATAAAATAAATATTTGGAAGGTTTAGAGTGTTGTGCCGAAATCACTGTAAATTTAAATCATATAGTTTGAATTATTAGTATAGTTGTTTTTAAAGCTTATGTTATGCATATTTTTTTTTCTTTAAAAAGCCCTACCTCAACTTGTGAATAAGAGTAGTGGCAATTTCTCCAGATAATTAGTATTGTTGCACTTACTGCAATTAAGTTCAACTTACAAACTTATTTGTACTTTTTTCTGTTACTTTTCTGCTGCTACTTCTCACTCCTTGGTCATTTGTTTCCTTATCTTTGTTCCATTTGAGGGGACAGTCTTCTATTTCTTTCAAGAAGAGAAATGGGTTGAATTATAAGAAACATAGGTGAGAGTTTTCAATATCAAAACTGGATTCCATGAGCAAGAATTTTCAAGGAAATGCTCTGCTCAAACAGGTCTGTTCACTTGCTGGGAGGTCGCAAATGCAGCTGGTGCATTTGCTGTCTGGGGGATTACACTCATATAAGCAGCGCAGATACCATAACGAAGGATTCTCGAATCGTGTGGCCTCTGACAATGTCCAATCTGACAGACATATCCTCAAAGTCTTCACTACGATCAGAAGATAGTGAAGTAGATATTTTTGGATAACACTGAATAACATTGAAGCAATTAGTGACAATGAGATATTAGACAATAAACTTCTGGTGGACTTTGTAAAGTTCAATTTCGTCCTTATTTGAATAAAAGGATGTATCTTCTTGAATCTGTTCCATCCTATATTTCAGCCTCTCTTTTTAGATCTCTTGTCTCTGGATCTCTGGTTTGATTTCTAAAACTATTGTCTTAAAGCTACCTGTTGCTAAAGAGTTCTGCTAATGGATATATTTAAACCAATTCCAGAATAAAGTGTATTTACTATCTTCATGTTGATACTTATTTACTCTTTTATAGTAACCAGCTAGATGGCAAAATAATCTAAGCTGTGGTGAAATAGCTTGGCATGATTAAGTATTCTCATTATTAAAAATATACTTGTTTTCAGAAATAAAATTTAAGCAACCTATTTTCCCACCAAAATTTTGTTTTATTAGTACTTTATTGCTTTCAGTTCTCTTAAAAGCCTGATGTTTTACTCTATTCATTTTTTAACATTATGTTAAGATTGACAAGAGTTATTGAGCTCAGAGTTTGGGGAAGGAAGGCAATGTTTTCCAGTGGGGTGGAATGGCTAGAACATTCCTGAGCATATTTACATTTAATCAGGCCTGTAAGGGCAATCAGGTCCCAGTATAATTGAGCTTCATGTGTTCCTGCTTCCATTATGTGGATTTACTACTGAAACCAAAGATTTTGCTACAAATATAACTTGTAAATCTCAGGTATTGCTTGTGGAAATGCAAACACTTTGTCACTTATTTACAGCATTTAATGACATTCAAAACATAAGCTAAGAGAATATAATTTGTATAGTACTGACCCAATAAATTATTTTCCTTTCTTGAATATTATTCATAAGAAATTCATAGACTTATTATACATAAATTTGCCTTTCAACATAAAATGTTAAATATAAGTAGGAAGTAGTAAAGTCATTTTTTCAGCACTTATGATCCCTGAATGTATGACTGAAATACATATATTTCTATTTCATTATTCCTTAGGAATTACTTATTTTGCCCACTTCAGAGGTTAACCTAAAAGAAAAATTAAACATATCTTAAGTATTCATTGAAGGCATAAACTAGTGGTCTAATTTGAACTTTACTCTGAAATAGTAGGTTTGTATTGATTACCTTTTAATTATTATTTTCATGGATGAATTTTAAATATCAGTATTGTATCTAGACATTATGTGCTCACAAAAAAATAGGTAGCTATTATCCATATTTGAAATTGCTAGTAAATTCCATCTTGAATGTTGTAAGTTATATGTCCTGTGCAGATAAAAAATTGACAGATGTTGAGTCTCCAAAACAGATGAGGTTCTTTGCTAAACATGTTTTCTCTTAAATAAGCTTATTCATTTGATTAAAGATTGTATACTATGAATTTGTACTTAATGACATTAGCCAGTTTTTTTATCATAATATTGCATACAAATACATTTTACCACTTAAAATATTTCAGAGCTCTTACTATTTTATGTAAGCTTTCTAATTGAGTAAGAGTTTTAATTTAACAAAAGAGCTGAATAAATATTGAAAACAGAATCAATAATAAATCTTTAAAGTGAATTTTTTTTTTGTAATGTGAATTACTTTTAATTTATCTCTATTTTACATTATGGTTTTGTTTTCTTGTGATACTCAAAATAATGCACAATTTAACACAGAATAAAAAATAATAACATTGCCTAAACATGTTTCACTATAGTGGTATGTGTAATTGTGTGTATACAATTATATTCATTACCAATTTGTGTGTGATAAAAACTTTAAGAAGATTCTGTGTTTAATATACTTGGATATTTATTGTATAGCATAATAGGTAAAAAGATTATTGCCAGTCTGTCTTTCATAATTGAGCCTCCACTTAAGACATTATGCCCTATCGTATACAACAAAAATAGGTTACTTTTCCCATTACCTTACAGCTAAAATACCATGCAGTCAAGTATTTACTGTTTCTGTATCTCATGCTTCAAAACCAGAAGATTTTGATAGATCTTACTGCTGTATCCTTTATAATGCAAATTCAGATATTTTAGGGTATGAGAGGGAAAAGTAATAACAATCATACCAGCTAACAGGTCTAAATCAAGGCCACACCAGGCAAACCCAAACGTGTTCACTTTATAAATGATTTTGATTGTATGTATTTAAAAAAACTTAACTCTAATTAACTTAAATGTAGTAAATGTGATTTATTTAGTCATGTGCCTGAGAAGGCCAGAAATGGAATGAATTTATATTGCAGCCTGAGCTGGAATGTAGTTCCTTTTTTCAATATTGCTATGTATCTGCCTACTTCTGTGCATTGACTTTTGCATCAGACTGGATTCTGTTATGATGGCATAATGGCTACAGTAGTTCTGGGCCTTACTTCTGCACACGGAATGGTCTAATTCCCACCTATTGGGGGCGGGGAAAGCCATTGGATTCACTCTGATTGGTCTATTAGAGCCAGTCATGCAGTGAGGGAAATGGACTTACGTTGCATTTCCAAGAATACTTTTGCATAGGGTAAACTTTGCCTTTCTTTGTTCAGTGGATGTTGCACAGTGGTGATGAGGGATGCTGAGAAGATGCTCACTATACGAACTTTCTTTCGTTGCACGTGGAAGTTTTGCTTTGAACTCTCTGAGGACTGTTCTTTTTTTTCTTCCTGTTGCTCATTGATAGGAGGCTAATGGCTAAATTCTTATACTTCTAAGTAGGTACCAAAAAATAAAATAAATAAATAAATTCAAACCTTTGTTAAAGACAGTCTCAGGTAAAGAATGGCAAAATGTTTACTCTTACAAAGTTGCTCTTTTTTCTCTTTTTTAATTCAACCTGTTGAAGGAAATCAGAAATTTAGAATCACTGCCTAAAAAACAGTGGGTCTTGCTTAATCAATTTGATGTTCGTGAAAATGAAATCCTTATATATATGACCAATTTTGTTTTATTTTGTATAACAATCTCCTATTCTCTGACCTCAGAAAAACTTGATACCTGATAATAATTTTTTTTCTCTCATTGTATTTAAATTAGAATGTGATGGACAAAGTTTCTCCACATATATACGGATTTGTAATTAATAAAGTGATTAATTTATACCATTTTCACTTCATTGATCTTTAAAGTAATTTGTGACTATCTCTAGGTTATAAAATATAAATAATATCAAATGTCTGTCCTAAAATAACACGTTTTATCACCAATTGATTTATATTTCATAGTTAAAATGACTATAAAAATGTTCTATTTTTTAAAAATAAGCAAACATATTAAGAAAATGGCAAGTTTCATTAATGAGTGCTCTAGTACCTATCCCCTTAAGCTGAAAAATACATGTAGGTTATAATAGATGAATTTTGAGTAAGATATCAAGTATAAATTAAGGGACTTAATTTAAACTCATTGATTTTGATGCCTTTTAGTGCTTCCGCTGTTTTTTGTCTCACCTCTTCCACATTGGCAGAACTTTGAGGACTTTTTTCAACTGGGGAAATGCATAAAAGTAGCTCTGGGCAAAAGTGGGTGAATAGGGAGGGTGGGGCATAAGGATCAGGCCACATTTTGTCAAAAACTGCTGAACACTCAGCATGGTGTGGGCAGGTGCGCTTGTAAATCACTTACTATTAAATGAGCAAACACGTTGAGTCTTCAAGAAAACTTGCTGAAGCTGAAGGTAGCCTCTAACAGTAACACCAGCTGGTACACTGATACAGAGGGGTTCCTAGAACACTCACCTAGTAGGGGAAGCCTATACTACAAGGGGCCTGCCCTCTAGAAGATAATTTTGTTGTTTTTTTGGAGTGGTCATATAAATTGTAAAATCTCTTTATATGAATAGTCTCAGGAAATTTAGGAATGAAGGATGAAATTTTAAAATATACATAAAATTGTTTTCTTCTGTGTTCTGGTATATCAAGTTTCTTTCTACTATCGCTATGTATGAAGTAGTGCCATGTACTGAGCACAATGCTAGATACTGGTTATGGACTTCAATAAAAATAGTTTTGTCTTTTAGGAGTTTATCGTATGGTAGAAAAGAAAGAGAGATCATCCCATGCATTATGATTAAAATGTGCAGTGCTAAAGGACTGTAGGAATGGCACATAAGCTAGGTAACACCTGAAGTGGGTTTTGATAGTTGAATGTTAGTTTATCAATATACTTAGTTGAGTAATGATACTCAGTTAAAGTCCCACAAGTTGTCGTATTAAGAAGACAAGGCTTTGTTTTGTTTTTGATGTCTCAAGCACTTGGGACAGTGCAAGAAACATAATAGGTTCTCAATATATGATTTTTGAGTATTCATTTCCTTGGAGGTATAAAATGATTATCTTCTAGAATAAATTCACGAACCTCAATTGAGCACATAAATATGTTGTTTTATGGTTTACTTAATATAGCAATCCCTTATTTTTTTTTCCTTAGTGAACACTTATTCATGTAATTTGTAAACAGTTTGAGGTAAACACCCACTTTGTTGATTATCTTTGTTTTATTTTTCTCATGTTTTAAAGGTATGGTAAATAGTTGAACTGATGGAGTCTGAATTTTCTGTCTAGTATATTAGACTTTTGCATTAATAGTCAGAGTTTAAAATACTAAACATGAAAATGGGACACTTCTATATCATATGGAATTTATGGAAAGATATTTGTGTGTTATGTGGAGCTCAAGTATATCTTCTCCCTATGGAATCAAAGAAAATTACAACGAGATTACTCTGGATCTCCAAGGCAGAAAGGTGCCAATCATAGAAGCAGTAAAGCTAGCTTTTACGTGTATAGGCCGTATGATTTTAACTATTGCTAAAAGTGAAATTTGTTAATTGAGAGTTAATGAGAGTGGAAAAAGAAATAGCTATTATAAACAAAGTAACAAGATGAGGATAAGGAAGAATTATCACAGGAGAAAAAACAGTGAGCACATCAAAGCACAAATAAGACTAGTGGATATGTGTTATTTGTCAAGTAAGGATTTGAAAATAGATGCAACTATTACAGAAATATCTTTTTATACACAATTTGAAATTAACATACATTTGGAAGTAACACATCAAACATTGCACAGAACATCTGTGAAGTCTCCCAGTGTATGCGTGACATGTAGCCACAACCTTGACTGTGTGCAGCAGCACCCAGAATTTCTCAGCACTCTCACACTAAAACTAAGATTGGTGACTCATTTCTTTTTTACCTAATTCTCAGTATTACAGGTCTTTCCTGCAAAAAACAACTTAAAACATTGGAATAGAGAAGGAAATGGATGATTTATCTTTCTTTATGAGTTATGTATATTATACAGAAAGCTATTTTTTAGTGTTATCTTTTTAATAGCATAGAATTTTCAATTATTATTTTTATCACCTTTTATGATCCTCTTATTTCTCTTCTCTTTCATCTCTAATACGCATAGCTTCAAAGGACCTAATAGCATGGCAAACATTAGAAAGTTATTTTGATTTAAACCCTCAACTTATTGAATACAATAAGAATATACGATGATTCTATACAGTTGAATTGTAAGTGTACATACATGATCAACAATTTTATAGTATTGGCATCATTAACATCTCTTCCTTTCCTTTTCTTCTTTTGTTTCATTTTAGTTTTTGATACTTCTACCTTAAGAGGGCTTGTGCAGGATAATGTAAAATAGTGTATATTTTTAATTTAAAAATTTAGTGTTTGTACACATTTTCCTTTTCATGCTAAAATCATCTATGACGAATAATTTATTCTTGCTTAGGATACATTGAAAAGAGTATGTTGTAAATATTTTAATGACTTGACTATAAACAATTGTTTTATTTCATTGGTATTTTCTTTGTGTATACTGTTTATTGGATATAGGAAAAGCAGACATTCATTAAAATAGTTACAAAATATGTAATAAGCTCATCACTAAAATAACTAATTTATATATTTGGAAAGATGATTGTTATAAGTAACAGAGCTACAAAGGCAGAGTCTTAATTTGGTAGAACTTTTTGTTGCTTTTTTTTTTTCTTTTTGATTATGGGGCAGTTTGAGATTTACATAAAATTTTGACAGTTGGGCAGATCATATGTGTTTGGTGGCAAACCTCACAGCATTTTGAGATGAATTTTTGTAAGCAGCAGTTTAACTTAAGAAGTGTGCAATTCTTTTACTACAAATAAGGCCTAGATTTTCAGTTTATAAATTATATTTAGTTTTAGTTGAAGGGAATTGTGAATAATAAAGTAAAAAATGATATAAACAATTTAAGTACCTACATTATATGAGTTTTTTGACTGAAGATATAACAATGCAATTCAGATCTTTTAATAATTATTTAATTTTCTAGATTCTATATGAAAGAGTATACATTGCTATATTTGTGAAGAGTGATTTGGGATTATAAAGCATTTCTTTTGAGACAAAATGGGGCAAATATTAAATTTTAGTAAATCTGATTGGAAAAATTAGTTCATTAAAAATATTAGTTGTAAAATTAGTTGAAAATACTTTGTTTTTAAAAGAAATCTTTGAAAGCGCACAATTTATTAAGTTTATTTAAGAATAAATTATTATTTTCTTAATAGCAATGTCACTATAGGGAAAAATTCATCTAACTTGATAGATTCTGTCTTCTTTGTAGATATACCGGTGCTAAATTATGTGCATAAAGTTATTTAAAATTTCGTATGTTACTGTAGCCAACAACAGTATCAATATCATCATCCAGTAAGAGGGAACATATTTCTGTGTAGGTTACTGACTGCTGAGGACAAGTTTAGGAACAAATTTAGGCACTTAAAGCACTAATATGATGGTATTCCCCATAATGTGCACTAGGTATACTCAAAGGACATTATATTTGTCTTTATCTTGTCTTTCTAGTTATGTTAGAAAATATAAAATAATATTTACCAAACTGATTGTTGAAATAGCTATTTAAGAGAATTAAAAATCTGCTTTAAGAATCATAAATAAACTTGTTAAAATTATTTTGATTTTTTTAACCATCCAAAGGTTATTCTTTGACCTAAATAAGATGACCCTTCTAATACATGACTTTTATACTGTCTTTTAAATTCAGGAAGTTTTAGAGTAATATTTTTAAATTACACTTTATCAGGGTACAGTGATGTATTTTCACTAACATAAATACTGAATGAAAGAATGAAAAGTTGCTGCTGTTACTGTTTTTGCTGCTAAAGAACACAGGCAAAAAGAAATTACTTGCCATCCAAACAGCTTTGTGCCCAAGAGAAGATGTATGTTCTCCTAATGGTTATGCAAGAAATTACCATAAATTAACAGTTTAAACCACACTTTATTTATTCTTAGATCCGTAGAGCAGAAGTCTGGGCACGGTGTGACTAGATTCTTGCTCAGAGATTTACAAGGCTGAAATCAAGATGTCAGCCAGGCTTCATTCTTCCTGGAGGCTGTTGAGAAGGGTCTGCTTCCAAGTCCCTTCAGGTTCATTGAGGTTTTAAAAGTGAAGTCCCATTTCCTTGCTAGCTGTCAGCCTTAGGCTGCCTTTGGCTTCTGGAGGCTTCCCACATCCTTTGGCACATCGCCTCCTCCACACTCAAAGCCAACAGCAAGGAATCTCCCTCCTTTTGAATCTCTCACACTTTGAATTTCTCTGACTTTAGGAGGGAACCAGATTCTTTTAGGGGTAAACCTTATTACATTAGGCACAGAGAGATAATCTAGGTTTTGAAGAACTGAAGGTTATCTAACCTAGTCATGATTAGGGGATATCAGTAATAATTTGTATTTTTAAAACTAGAGTTATATCAAGTTTCTTTTTGTTCTGATATGCCTCATATTTGATAAGGTCTTAGAGATTAGGGTGTTAACTTTATTGTGATTTTAGGACTCGAAAAGAATCGGATGTTTGAAATTTTAGTAATTAGATTTTAAAAGACTAACTTCTTGGAAGTATAAATATAAACATAGGTTTTTATTCAGTGGTGTTAAAACAATCTTTTTTTCTGGATACGTTCTGAAAAGAGTGGTAATTTATATTGTATAAAGCATATCCAACATTTTTGGGGGGTAAAAGGTGGATGATTAAAAAAACATTTTGAAACCTATACTTTTTGAAATGTCTGTTCTAAATGTAAGTCTATGCCTATGTTTTTGTTTTAGGAGTACAAGATCCCCAGCATGAGAGAGTTATTACTGTGTCTACTAACGGAAGTATTCACAGCCCAAAGTTTCCTCATACTTATCCAAGAAATATGGTCTTGGTATGGAGATTAGTAGCAGTAGAGGAAAATGTATGGATACAACTTACATTTGATGAAAGATTTGGGCTTGAAGAACCAGAAGATGACATATGCAAGTAAGTTATCATACTTGAAATTCCAATAGATTGTAACAACTGTTACAGTTTTTTAAGTCACTTCATTTTGATGATGTAGTTTTAAATGGCATCTTTTCTTTTGTTATGTTTTTTCTGGTGATCCAAGAAATTTACGACCTTGTTTAAGCTATGTTTCATTTAAAATTAGAAGATATATATACATTTACATATATATGCAATCATTAGTTTCTATGTACTTCTAAAAATAATTTAAGGTAATTTATGGTAAAATATACATATAGAGTAAGATATTTTAAAATAAAAAATAGAGAATAAAAAGCCAAGTAAAGGAGTGCAGTTGTACTAGAATACATGTTACCATTAGTGCTAAAAATTTTACATTTGAGCTCCCTGATAGTCAAATCAATTATATAAACAATAAGCTATTAAAAGAAAAATCAGCATCTATGGATACATATTACCCATAGTATCCAGTATTCATTAGTACACATATAGATACATACACACACACATTGTGATAAGAGGCTTAAATATTTCATCACACACAAAAAATACAATTTTGAAAACGAACTAGAAATTTAGGCTAACATTATGATCTGGCTGGTAGAAATTTATCATTATTCTCCTAGAAGCATTCATGAACCAAAGTCAGCTGGAGTATTTCATCCACGCAGAAGACCACCTACTGTATGTCATACAAATATTACTCTTTAAATCCTATGTGAATACACTTGTCAAGGTTGGGTGGTCTTATTGAAGGTTTTTCACTTCAGTGGCATTTGTATATCATAAAAATATTTTACTTGAGCTTCTTTGTGGGGTTCTTTATTTTTTCTTTGATATACAAGTTAAAAGAGAATTTTCATTTCATGGTAGATTACAGATAAATATTTCAATACAGATGAAATAAACTTTGCACTTGCTGTCATCACAATTTGTATCTTTCACATTTATATGGTTAGATTTTTTTCACATTTCTTCATTCTGCAACTATGCATTTCATGTTATATTTTCTTATGTCTATAATCTTAGACTTTGAGAACAGAAGCTGTCCTAGCTATGTATAGAGGCACAGAGGAGTAAAGCAGCTGTCCGAGGTGTTATTCATATTTTTTACCTAAACCAGTGCTAAAACCCATTTTCCCTACCACCCATATTTGATGGTTTTTCACAAGGCTATATGAGTACACTGCACCTCTTGTCTTCTTTTCGTATATAGAATTTCATAATGTTGTCAAAAACTGAAAAGTTTATGATTTTGTCCTACTTGCAAAGTAGCAAGTTAACTACTACAATTTCATAGATGCTGAGAGAAGACATGAGAATCTTGGGTCAGAGATGAAGGACCATATTACAGCAATAGCAGTAGCCTGAGTTTTAACGCTTTCCTGTGCCTCTTTCTCTAGTTCCAATTTCTACAGGCCAGTGCCAAGAGGGCTACATGATACCTGCACACCTAGTGGGTTGTGTTATGAGATAGGTAGTATTATATGTGCCTGTGTGTACATAGTTATGTGTGTATGTACATAGTGTATGTTAACAGTTAAATAATAAAAATTAATCATTCAGCATGCTTAATCTAGGTTGTCACTCAGTTTACTTAATATGAGACTAAACTTAAGAAAAATGACTTATTAGTTCTGAAGTCCCCTCTCTTTGTTATTCCCTGATTACACCCTCTTAACTCTGCAAATTTAATCATTGTCTTAACTTTTTTTTACTTCACCTCCTGACTTTCTCTATAATTGTACCATGTGTATGTATTTCCCAATGCACTATCCTATAAAAAGTAAATTATTTTTTGTATATATGTATACATATATATATATATATTAGTGGGATAATACTGTTTACTTTTGTGACTTGATATACATTTAAAAACAAGCAAAAATAACAATATGATGTTTTTAAAGTTAGTTCATGTTGATGCAGTTAGCTTAGATGATTTTCTTACCTTGATGTATAGTATACCATTTTATAGCCTGCTTTTAATGGTTACCTTAGAAATGCATATTTAAATTAATATCTAAAGCTAATCAATGTTTAACTCCTTCCCAAAATAAAAAATTCTCTGAGATCATTTTAACTACTGTGGAGTGCTAACTCCCAAGGTACCGCCACACTGTGTTGATAAGACAATGCTGAGTTTATCACTTACTGTCGTGACAGAGAAGACCACCTTGATAGCTGTAGCAGAGTCTGGGGAGAAAAAACACAACCAAAAATGGATCTTTTATTGTGGAAACTCAATTAAGAATGGGAAAGCGTCATTTAGTAGTTTAGAATTGGTGGAAACAAGGCAAGGAATTTTAGGTAAAGACTTCAGCAATGTTAGATAATGGACTGTTGATACTTCAGTTGAAGGGGTTAATGGTTATTTTGGGAAGTTCTTGTAATGAACAATAAAGTTATTAGCCTGAGCAATAATAAAGACAATAAAATAGTAATGTCATGTTGCTACAAAGAGTTCACTGGTAAGTGGATTTGTCCTTCTGTCCAGGCTAATTTGGTTCTTACTACAGTTAACCCCACTTCTTACTAGTATGGAGAGGGTAGTGGATTTTAGTTTTGAATTTTTTAACTTCACAAGCGAGATGTTGTTTTTGTTATTTTATGTAATCAATAATTCTACGTATGTGTCTACTTTTTGTGTTAACCATGTCTTCCTGCAGTATAGTCTTTAAAAGTCTCTCAGGTGAAAGCCTGTTGGTAGTAAATACTCAGTTCTTATTTATTTGAAAGTTCCTTTATTTCACCTTCATTCTCAGGAAGAAGTTAGTCAGTCAGGATATAAAATTTTAGGTTGTGTTTATTTTTTTCTCAGTACCTTAAGGACTCCATTCCACTGTCTTATAGCTATTGAGAAGTTAGCCATCAGAGTAATTGCTGACAGAGGTGTGTAGCCTTCCACTGAGCGGCACATTTCGCAGAGGGAGATGTGAATAGCTGGGGTGGGGGGAAGGAACAGGGTTAGATCCAGCTCCAGGCTTCTTCTACAGCACTGTGGCCTGTTAAACCCCCACTCCCATATTCCCGCAGCAGGGTTCAGCAGGTACCCCCAGGACTCCAGACCACATTCCCTCCACTGAAATCTTGATTTCTTGTGCTTATTTGCTCTTCAAAGAGTTCCTTTTATTTCCCTGACAATTTAATGACATTAAAAACAATGGTTTCCTTTTAATCATTTATCCAGCAATTTTGGTTGTAATGTATTAAGGGGAGTTTTCTGCCTAAATTTGTCCACCATGTGGTTTGAATGTAGACCATTGTCATGCAAGATAAAGTGTTTTGTTTTGTCTTTTTTCCCCTAACAGGCCTAGTACTCTTTAAGTTCACGCTGAAAAATGGTAAAATCAACACTTCTCCATGATAGTGCTATGAAAATAAAATACAAATATTTCCTCCTCTCCCTTAAATTCATTTTAATAATTTAATCTGCCCCATTTAAAATATTTCCTCCAGCCTGAAACATAGGAGTATCTAAAAATCCTGAATGATTTTTTTCAGTTGTACCTTTAAAAGAAGATAGCCCAGATAAGATATTTGATTTTTTTCCAAAAACTTTAATGCTGTTCTGAAATTGTCTTTTATATATGAAAGGATAAAATGAGTTTTGTGTTTATGCTTCTGAAAGTTGATATCATTACAAAGAACAAAACATGGTAAGATATGTAGGCAATATGGTGGCGAGTAGAGTGGAACTAGATGAGGAAAGATGAATGGGGGTGTGTGTGTGTGTGTGTGTGTGTGTGTGTGTGTGTGTGTGTGATGAAGGTCTCTGATGGAAGAGCTGAGAAATGGGTATTATTTGAATTTTTGTGCATGTAAATAGATAAATAAATGTAGAAAAAGTCAAGCATGAATATATGATTAGGTTTCTAGTCCTCTGCTTGGCACAGTTGTATCTTGTTTATTATTTGCTGATTGTGTCTTCTCTAAGACTTCTGATGGTAGTGACATATGGTATCTTAGGAGGGCACATTTTTAATGGAGAAACTCTTTTTTCAGTTCTTTTTAATTTGTTCCTCTTCTGAAGCAAAGAATCTACTTATTATATATAATATTTTACCAAAAGAAATATCATAAGAGACAGCGTTTGAAAAAGGATGGATTGATTAATCCGTCCAATTTTAAATAATGCCTCTTCTTCACAAAAACAACTGAGTCTAGTATAACCAGTCCAATTAGAAAAGAAAATTAATAATTTATAGAAATGCTAAGTATGCTAAATTAAATAAAAAGATATTTTGCTATTCCGAATTTAAAGTGGTCAAAACTTAGTTTTTTTAATTAAAAAATTGTTTTAATATTTTCTTCTCTTCCTGCTATGTATAACAGAAGTAATGTGGCAGTGGTGTTTGTTCAGTTACTTACTCTTACGTTCAACAAGTACTTCCTTAGCGTGAGCACCACGGTGGGTAGCAGGGCGACAGCGGGGACAAGGGAAGGGTTCATGCCTTCGTGCCGTTCAGCCTGGGCAAAGAGGCGGACAGACCAGGAAGCAGGCAAATAAAAGAAAATCCCACCAATCCCAGGACATGGTAAATATGGAGTTCAGTTATTACTGCAACTGATTACATTAAGATAGCTTTGTTGACCATGTTCTAGCTCATACCCTAACTGTGTATCTTGTCAGTAGCGTATGTAAATAATTGTTATTAATTTATCTTGGAGAATTGGGGGTGGATACAATTACTCTGCCAGGCAGACGTCAGGAATTCAGATATTCATTGTTTTTACAGGCTTGTCCAACCCATGGCCCACGGGCCGTGTGCAGCCTGTGATCGCTATGAGTGCAGCCCAACACAAAATCATAAATTTACTTAAAACCTTTTTTTTGCTCATTAGTGTTTGTGTATTTAATGCGTGGCCCAAGACAACTCTTCTCCCCGTGTGGCCCAGAGATGCCAAAAGATTGGGCACCCCTTCTAGGTACAGTTTTCAAGGCTAGCGTAAGTTTCTTATATCAGTTTTACAATGTCAGTATAGGCAGTGGGTGGTATAAGGAAACAATTGTTTTATGAAAACTATTTAAAAATGTTCCTTGGTTGCTTGACCAAACAACTGAAATAAGAGAAGACGATATTGTTTACTCAGCTGGTAATGACCTTGGAGACACGCAAGTTCATCATAAGAATTTATTTTCCAAGAACTAAGAGAAGTAAAAGGTTCCACCAGTCGCTATTGGCATGAGTGATTAAATTTTAGCCCTGAGAGACCAAAGGTGTCACATGAAGCCCCTTCCTTACATATTAATTCCCAACCTGAATCTGCAGAACTGAGCCTGAGAATAAGCAACTGGGGTTCGGACTTTAATTCAGAATTTTGGTTCTGTTCATGATAGCACAAAAAAGATAGGTTAAGCAAAAAGCACCTACCTTTTTAAGGTAGACTTTGGAACCTTGCTGTAAGACCAGTAAAGAGGGTACACCTGGTGTTATGGATGATAATGTGGCCACTTTCTGTGGTATGCTTACCTCAACCGCTGGCAAGGCGAGGGGGAACCAGATTGGCTTTGGAATTCATTATTTACCCCCAAACTTTTTAAGCCCCCTTCTGTATTGAACCACTTGTAGGTTGGTTATGTAAACAAATCACTTCTGTTTCAAGGAAGAAGGGGAGGGTGCATTGTAGCTGTGTAGGTAAACAGTAGGGTCTGCTACAGGGCTCTGTTATAACTAAAAGTGATGCAAGTATTAAAACATGGAAAGATTGCTTATAATTCGGGAAGTACAGGACTGCAATGAGCCTCAGGCTTCAAAGAATAAGTGAGAGTTTAGTAGCTGACTAGCACCGAATGTATTCTCAGTATAAGTTAGTGAAAATAACAGTTGGAGTAAAGAGGAATAAGCACTCCAGACAGAGTTAGACCACAGATGGGGTAAATAGGAAATAGTTTGCAAACGTTGACTTTCCCTGGAGCACGAGATGCGTTGGAGCTGTGGTAAGGAGTACAGCTGTACTGGAGGATTGGATCAAATTGTGAAGAACTTTAAATACTAAACTGATTGATTTGGACTTCCTTTCTTATGTTCTCAGAAGCTAATACTTTCAAGAAAAAAAAATAGCTAGGGGTTTTGCTGCTGCAGAACAAGGTCATATACTGGGTCATATATTTTTAGGGAAAAGACTACAGATAGAAGCTTGCAGAATAGACTGGAGGAGAGTTTGAAGGCAGTTGGAATATTTGGGGGAATTTTATTATTTCTCATACACAAAATTTTACAGGTAAACATTTTTTTCAGACTTATACTTTGCCTAACTAACTATTTTGTGATTGATCCAGTAACAGAAAGCATATTGCCCTTTTACCATTACCATTTCGTTGTTAACAGGCTGTGTGGCAGTGGGGATGGACGGATGGTTGTGTGGTTACCCACACACATGTGTGTACCAAGAAAATCTACAGATATTCCAATATTTTTAATTTCTAAGTAACATTCTCTTTTGCCCCAAAGGACAACTTATAGGCAGAACGAAACAACCACTTGTTCAATGTTTCTGACATTAGAAATGTTTCTATTAGACAACCCAAGGAATAACTTAGGATGTTAAATAAATGGTCATTATGTAGTAGAGAACAGATGATGTTCCTCTTTTCTCTGAAGCTTAGCCCAGGTTTACGTGAGCTTTCAGAAGAGCAGATGATGCAGCACGATGTTGCACCAAGTCTAGGACTATTACAACTCTGCTACAGCACCACCTTAACAAAACATTTCCCTAATAGGTAGTGGCATAAATTGAAAGATGGTGGGATTTATACAAGGATGTGTAACTTTACAACTCTTGGTTTCAAAATTAGCCCGTAACTGTAACAAGCTTAAAAAGAAAATGTTTGGATCATACTACTAAAATTTTCAGGAGTAGTCTCTACGCAGATTCTGAATGATGCCATCAACTCTCTGTTGCTTTTTCTCTGCTTCCCTGTGGTTGACTTCATTCCCAATCCTTCCCTCTTCATAAAATGGCAGGGAAAGCCACAGAAGTGCCAAGATTTTAGCACTTGCAATCTTTGAAGGAGAAAGGAACTTTTCCTATGAAAGTTCTTGAAAGAGTTTTAATCGGCCTGTTTTGAACTAAATATCCATCCCTGGGCCAGCTACCACAGGGGTGGGGGTAGGATCCGTGCTACTGTTCTTGTCAAGATTTGGGTCATGTGCCCATCGTGAACCCAAGTAATGAATTGTGATTGGTGGAGAAATTGTCCCCAAAAGCAAAACATTTTTTTTTCCCATCAGAAAGAGGAAGAGGTGCTGGTGGTAGAAAAATAACAATCTCCACTGTTGGTGATAAGAACCAAAAGGAGTTGAAGTGCAGCTTTCAAATTTGTACTTACTGTTTTTTTTTTTTTACTACCTGCACTTTTGGCCAGAAAATAAAGTTCTCCTTACAGAGATTTTGCCAGTGCCCTTTTCAGCAACTTCTGAGTGTAGTGAGCTCAATGGCATAATTTATAGTTGTGTTATCCTTTGCCTTCTGTAGAAATTACTTTTGTAATGTAAAAAAAAAAAATTTCCCAAGAGGGCCTAAAATGAAGGGTGGGGATCTGACCAAATCTGAGATCAAGCGACTCTGCCCTTGGCTAATGAGATGTTTTGGTTTTATGTTTTGAAATGTTCAAAATCAACATTTCAAGTAGAGAAAGAATGTGTCCCGTAACTCCCAAAACTCATGTCTGATTCACCCAGTGTTTGTCTTCTCATGAAGACTTTACCTTATTTTCTTGCATGTTGTTTTCTCCTCTTCTTCCTCCAATATTGTCCTCTCTTATTTGCCTTTCTTTTCCCACCTTCCCTGTTTGGTTATTGCCCAGAGATACTTTCTCACATTGATTCAAAAAGAGTTTCACGGTTTGTCCTTTTTGAGGATCTGGGCAATACTGTGATGCTGTTCTTGGGTCATGCCTTCATTTTCAGTTGTCTTGCTCTCACTGGAGTAGTGATGGGGTCTCTTCTTTAGGTTGTCCAATTGGCACAGTTTTTGAAACACATTCTAGGACCAAAGAAAGACCCATACTACTAGCTAGCCAGCTGGTTATCTATTTATACCATTTTACCAAAAAAGAAAAACCAAGCAAGAGCAATAGAGTGCTAATCAATAATAAAAGACTTATAAATATACACATTTTAAATTTACTGCAATTATTCTGCATTGGGCTTTGTTTTCTCAGCTTCAATGTTGTGTGCAGTTATATCTCCAACATCATCTTAATAGTATTTTGCTGTATGAGCTTTCAAATAATACACTTTCTTCCACTCACCTTGCACTGAATCTTGGAGAGCTAGATTCTGTTCAGATCCTAGCTCTTTTTATTGACCAGCCTACCTTCTAAAGTTGATCTTTATTTTAAATAAGCTACCTCCTCTGGCTTTTATAAATTCAGGCAGATGCTGACTGAGGATTTATTTCTAAGTGATGGTGAAATTGTTTTTAATTATTATTTGATTTCTCCTCTAAGGTTTTTGCCAGAGTGACTAAAAAAAAAGTCTAAATTTTACCAAGGGGTTATTGTTTTACAATGTAATGAGCAGAGGTTAAATTAATATATCTAATAAAACCCTTCCAAGTTAAGCTTGAAAGATTTGATTGCGTCTGATTCACCTGCAAAGGTACAGAATGGCCGTTAAGGACCACCTTGCCTACTACATTGGCAATACAAAATGAACATGCATAGGATATGAAATTTATCTCCTATTCCATGTTTACTGCAGGGAAGGTAGCATAACTGAGGACCAGTTGACTGATTCTGTGAAACTAGACACAACTATTTTCATTCAGTAAAATGTAAAGAAAAAAACAAGAATGAAAGATTTCTCATAGAAATCAAGGAGAATGTTCTTTTATTTGATTAAAATATTTAAATACAAATGGTATGAAAAGGACATCACTTCAACTTTACATTTCAGTAAGTCAAATCAAAAGAACCAAATCTTAATTCGTGGCAGTAAATTAAGGCAGGGGTTTATGGTAGCTATGCCTTGCCTACAGATTAGTTGAAACTGAATATTGGTTATGATGGATGCCTATAGAAGGCATTTCATGGCTTAAGAACCATTGTCAAGACCTCTGTGTATTCACAGATACTCACTCAGAGGTGGCCAATGAGTAACTACAGGTGAGTAACTACAGGTATCCCCTGCCTTTCAGAAGTCTGTGTTGCCCCACTTTGCTTTTATGAAAGACCTATACCGGTACCTATTTCTGCTAACTGGAAAAAATATGGAGAGGATTTCTGCTTTTATGAAAAAAAGGCAAAAAATAGAAAATAGTGTTTAGCGTCTGTTTTTCAGCAAGTGTTACAGAGGCAGCACGCAAACCAAGCAGCTGTGGCAAACCTCCAAGCTCCTTCCTTAAACAGCATCTCAGCCTTAAACCGCTATAGCTTTGAACTGTGTCTGGGGCACCTGTGCTTTATCTCAGTTTGTTTTTATGCATCCGTTAACAAGATGTGTCCTAAGGTATAAAAAAGCCTAAGAAAACTCCAATGGTTATTAGGCTAATTAAGACTTTCCATCAGTGAACAAAATAAAGACATTGTGTATATATTGAATTTGGAGTCTGGGAATGCTCAAAAAAATTTCCATATAAATTAATGGTAATTGTTTCTTTGCTTATGCAATTTCAGCTCAAAGTAGGTTTCATAGCAACACTCTACTTTCACATAGTGAGGGGAACCAATGCTAATTTGGGAAATGAGAATTTTCAATCGTGCTGCGCTCCAGGTACCCTATGCATCACAGATTTTTTGGTAAGATGAATAGGCAACTTGTATGAAAGACTTTAATTTACTAGGAAGAATCTTGGCTTGGAATGCATAATAAGTTTTAGATTCATTTCTGTCATTTACTACTAGCTATATGGCCTTGGTGTAATTACTTAGCCTGCTTTACCATTATATGCTTAAAATATAATATAATTGAGGAGGGGCATTGGGTTTCAAGTGAAGATTTAAGTCTCTTTTAATACTGAATGGTCTGTGTAGACGCTAACATTTGTTTTGCCTCCATCCAAACAGGCAATATTTTTATAAAAGTTCTTTGAAAATATTAAAGTTTAAGATGCTATAACTTTTCTGTTTCTTTGAAAAAAATCACTTCAGATTTCTTAAGCTGTTGATTTATACATGATCCTTTGGATTAAAATCCCTTTTTAATTTGATACTAGTTTTAAATGATAAAGTCTTAAAATTTTGATAAACTCCAAATTGTAATCAGTTCAGTAAAAGCAACTTCCTGGAAATACCGCTATTATACCATACTTTGGTTCATTTTCCTGTCACTCCCCACCTCCTTTGAGTGAGTAATCTAACATATTACCTGTGTCTTACTTGGTTCCATTCCTTTCCATTTTTGAGATTTAAGAATGTTCTTCCTTTAAATTGTTTAATATGACAAAAATATCACTGCTTGGAAATCCATCAGGGGCTTAGCTGTTTTTTGGGTGTTTGTTTTTTTTTTTTTGTCATTTTCAAACCTCACTGTATGACTCCAAACCATGAAGAATTCCTAAATGGAATGGAACCAAATCCATATTTTTGAGTCAATGTGCTGCTTGCAATACATTTTGAAACTTTATTGCCCAAAGATATTTTTTCCACAAAAAAGTGATTTCTCATAGCTGTTTCAAGCACTTGGAGAATGTTTGAATGAATTTTCAGCTCAAGCTAGGCTCCTTTCAACTAGGCTCCTCATCTGACGAGGGACACAGGCCGTTTCCCTGTGTGGCAGCTGATTTAACCCCCTACTCCTTTCTCCCCCGAAACCACATGCACTGACTTCAAAAATGTCATCTACTTCTTGACCTTTCTATCTGCAGCTCTCCATCTCAGCCCCTCGGTTAGAACAAGCAAGCTAGTTCATGATATCAAAATATTTGTGTAAAAGGAACCAGTCGTAATTTATTGCTTCTAAAATTATTTCATGGGATTGTGGTAGCCACTGTTTTTGCTGAGGCATTGGGGTTAATCTCAGTGGAAATGAGGCCTGCACTATATGTTATCCTAGGGTATTTTGAGGGGAAAAAAATCTGTCTGATCAGTTTACCTACTATATATCAGGATTAAGAACTTCCAAATAACTGACCGTTAAGAGTAGGACACCATGCTGCAAATTGTTTCTTTTCTTTTGAACATAGCAAAATTCAGTTACTTGTTTATATGGCTCAACAATTTTAATATAAAGAATTTCTTGGAAGATAAAAAGGAAGTTTCAAAGTCTATTCAAAGTTTTCCAGGTAACATGAAAAGAAAGGGAAGAAATAAAAAAAAAAAAGAAGGGAAGAAGGAGAGTACAGAGGGAAGGAGGGAGGAAGAAAGGAAGGGAGGGAAAGGAAAAAAACCTCTGAGTGTTGCAGGCTATCTGCAGATTGCATTCTTTTTCTTTACTTAGTTTTTTTATTGATTTATTTTTAGAGAGAGAGAGAGATAGAGGGAGGGAGGGGGGAGAGAGAGAGAGACATCAACTTGTTCCTCCTGTCATTCGTACGTTTGGTTGATTCTTGTATGTGCCCCTGACTGGGGGATAGAGCCTACAATCTCAGTGTATCGAGACAATACTCCAACCAACTGAGCTACCCAGCCAGGGCAGTATTCCTTTCCTGACGCCCTCAAGTTGCTGAGGACCTGGGAAGAGAAACCGAGCAGAGAGGTGTCTCCTATTTGAGTACCTCCTATTTGCCAAGCCCTGGGGTAGTTAGTTACCCTCATGAACTCTAATCTTGCAGCAATCCTTCACAATAGGTATTATCTCAATTTTACAAAGGAGAATAAAGACTAAAAGAGGATATGAAAATTGTCCTGATATACAGAGTGGTAAATGGTAAAGATGGTATTCACAGCTTTGCTCTCTAAGGTATAACATTAGAGCATTATGCTAAGTGAAATAAGCCAGGTGGTGAAAAACAAATATCATATAATCTCACATATGAGTGGAACCTAATCGACAAAACAAACAAGTGAGCAAAATATAACCAGAGACATTGAAACAAAGAACAAACTGATGGTAACCAGAGGTGAGGGGGTTGGGGGTAACGGGGGAATAAAAGGGAAGGGTCATCAAGGAACATGTATAAAGGACCGATGGACAAAGCCAACTGGGAGGTAGGATTGAGGATGGAAGGTGGAGATGGGTGGGGTGGGGTGGGGGAAAGTGATGGTGGGAAAATGGAGACACTGTACTTGAAAAACAATGAAAAAAAAGAATACAATTCTCACTATCTCTATTAGCTGTTAGATTATTTGCTAGGCAAGAAAAACATCATTATCTGTCTTTCCTGTTCATCCTAAAACGAAATAAAAACAACGCCTTGTAAGAGAGTGTAAATCATTAAGTAATAAAGTCGTAATCACTTGAACCATATACTTCCTTTTTGATGATTTTGATAATAAAGTAACTGGTTTACAACACATGATTCCATCCCCAAACTATTTGCTAATAGTTTGTTGGTTTGTTGCAATAGGAGTTGGTGGTCATCAAATTTTTAACAATTGGTGCAAAGTTCAAGTAAAATTATGCTCTGGTTTACGGTGCTGTGGTTAGATGATGTGAATTTATGCTCCTTTAATTAGATACTTAATATGCACTTATTGAACACTCATCAAAGGTAATGAGGCCTGAGCAACAGAGCAGAAGTATCAACATACTCCTTTCCCTCGGGGAATATCTACACTAGCCATAGATACCTGTGCTGGAAAGAAACAAGGTAATTTGAAATTAAATGTTAAATTGTGAAGAATAGAGCATATTCACAAAGTATAGAAATCTGAACAAAAATGAACAGCCAGGTAGGAGGTCATTAGCAGGATGGCTGCCAAGAGATGTCAAATATTAATATTTACCTTCGTGAAATCGCCGCTAGAATGTGGCCTTTAGGTGAGATAACTCAAACTCTGAATTGAATGGCACATTGAACTGCGATCAGTTTCTCAACAACAGGTTTATAGGAATCCAACTCTCAAAATACCAATTTATAACCCAGAATTTTATGTATTCAATGTAAATGAATAATAGAATGTCCAAAGTTCTGAATTAACAGAGAACAAAAAGTTACTATTGATGGTTTTGCATGCAGCCTACGTGTCAGCGTATGTTTTGTGTAAATGGCATGATAAAGGAAGGGCTGTTTTTAAGGTGAGAGGCCCCGCAGGGGTGTAGAGAAATGGTGCTTGGAGGGTCAAGGAGAGAGTGTGGGTTAGAGAGACTTTCACAGAGGCTATTGGAATAATCTGGATTTCTGTACAAAAAGAAGAAATAACACCAAAATATTTTGAAATAAACAAAAATAAGTGAACAAACAATGTGTAAGATGGACTGTGTGTGATGAAGAAGAGGAATTAATCATAGAACACTTCATATCTCATTAATCTCCTGTTTAAGAAAGTAGGGGGGCAGAATTTAGAAAGAAAACTCATCTTCTGTCCTGCTCATTAGTTCCTTGGAAAAGGGACAATGTTTAGTCAAAGAAAATGATTGATGACAAAAATAAATTTGAGTTTACTAGAGAATAAGTAGTGAATACTACTTTTCTAACCTTGCTTCAGTTCCGCGACCACTACTGAGGATAGGGAATGTGTCCTCAGCTGAGCTTTCTGTGGGATCTGAAAATGTTCCTACTCAGGGGAGACACGTTTGAAAAGAAATAGTAAGATACCTAAACTGTAGAATTAAATCACAGCAAGTTGCATAACATGTATTAAGATAGTGTGCCAAGTGCATACAGCAAATGTGAGTGCTCACCATAGAAATGGCTAGTATGTGAGAAAATGAAGGATAACATTATAATGAATTTCCAGAAAACAGTGCCCAACTTACTACTTTGAATGAAGTCTAGTGTACTTTTTAAAGGCGATTTGCATTTTTTGAGAAAATGAGTCATGCTAATTTGTGAGTAGCCAGAATTCGAGAAAAAATGTTCAAGAGTATAAATATTGGCTATATAGGAACACCAGGTGTGTATTCATGACTATTTGGTAGTGTACTCCGTCTACATATATTTATATATATGTGTGTATGTTAGCGTGTCATGTATGTGTAAACTCACTCATTCATCCATCCATCCAATCACACAACAGTCAATTATTCCCTCCTCTGTATGCTCCAAATGCTGTGCTAAATTGGGGAATAAAAAAGATTATTAGACAGGCTCCTGGACTCTAGAAAGCATTGGCTCATAAGGGGACAGGCGTTTAAAAGGTGTAATTCACAATTGTGATGGGTGTGGTGTGGACCATACTGCGAAACACTACAACCTTTGCCTGTGGAACTCACAGACATCTTCTCAGAGGAGGTCAGATTTAGCTCAAACCTGAAGAATAAGTGAAAATGTGCCAAGTGGAGTGTTGCAAGTAATATTATGGATAGTAAGAGGTTTAAATCAATCAACATTTTAAATATTGAGCACGGAATCCTTTGTTTTAGAGGATTTCATGCTTAATATTTAAAAAGTTGCCATTATGCAATTTCTTAGTAGATCCAACGAAATGTACCGCCGTTATGTGCTTGGAACCCATTAGTCATAACATGGTGATGTAAAGTACGTTCTTGACCTATGACAGGACTATGATTGCTGGAGTTGCTGTACTAAAAAATGTGATCACATTTGCCATCTGGTGAAATATGCTGTCTCGCCCAGGTTGAGGTTCACAAATGACTAAAGCCCCAAGTAGCCCACGATTACTCAGTTGCCCAAAGGCCCACAAGTAGAATGGAAGTTGATCAGTGTTTCATCAGATCCCTGAACTGAAGTTTTGGGGTGGGAGCCAGAGAGAATGCCCATGGCTTTATCTTTTATTTTGCTTCATTGTTTGAAATATTTTGGTCCTTGTACCAGCCAAAGGGAATGGGTCGCTGTTCATGCCATGGTGCCTCATAGTAGATAAAGTCTGGGGACATGAAGATTTTAATAAATGCAGTTTCTGCCTTTAAAGAGCTTATATTCTAAATTTGTTTTTAGAATTGCCCTATGTTATACAATATTTAAAGACATTTAAGTGTGTATTTTCATGTTTTAAACTCAAGTTTAAGTGAACATGTAAACTGCTTTGTAATTGATGCCAGAGCACATAAATTGCTGCAAGTGGCTACTTGCTGGGCCTCCATTTTGTCTGTATGTGTAATAATTAACACAGCTCTTCTGAACTCATGAAATCTAGTTTCTGTGTGGTTCTATACAATTACTGAAATAATATTAATCAGAGATTCTCACATTACCAAATGACTTGGTGTGTCTCTATTTATTTTTATTATATTTTTGTTTATCTAAGACTAATAAAATTAGGAAGTGAAATGCATGATTGGTTCTTGGCATTTTCAGAGAGGGAAATTGAGGTAATAAGTAGGTAGATAAAAACTTCTGAATATATGAATAAAAGTCATGAGATAACACCAAAAAGTGGCTATCCTATTTCTGTCAAGGAATGAGAAATCTAAGAGAAAACATCTGTAGCAAAAAAGGGTATGAAGGGAGTGATACATTTGAAACTGTTAAAAACGTCTAAATTTTCTGGTAGCATAGGAACCTATTAAAGGCTATGGTAGGAATCCTGGCTAGTAAAGCACCTTGAAGGGGTAATTTTAACAGGAAAAGGAAAGAAATAAGTACAGAGCAAGAGGAAAATTTTAAAAGTGAGAAGAGGAAAATACAACAAACGTAAGGCCAAAAAACCCAGCCTAGGGATATTGCCCAGGAAGGTGCATTTAGCCAACTGGGCACAAAGCCTAGTAGTTCTTATTTCCCTTTTCATGCTGCAAAATATGAAGTAATCGCCTTAGCAGGACTTAGTACAGTGATCGAATCACCTAACAATCTGAAAGGTTTCCTTTCTTATGAAGATTTTTGTTTTGTTTCGTTTCTTGAGAAATGAGGTTATTTTTTGCATCACTCTTTAATCAGGTTCTGTAGAAAATATAATTCCACAAATCTTTTGTCATGGGGAAAAAAGTGAACACAAAAGTCAAAAAGTTGTTTTCATACTTTTAACATGTGGTATGGATAGGATGAATGGTTTCTCTAACTTCTGATATTCTAAATTTCCCATGAAAGAGGTTAAATTGTTTTTCTTTTGTCAAGATTTGAAACCTCAGAGATGTTATTAATGTCTATACTTCACTAAATTTCCATTAAATGGTTTATTTAAGTCTCCACAGAATCCGGTTTTCTAGTGAAGATTGATTGTTTCAAAATTGTTAAGTAAACCTTTTTTTTTTTAATTGAATTTATTTGGGTGGCATTGGTTAATAAAATTAAAGGTTTCAGGTGTACAATTCTGTACCACATCATCTGTGTATTGTATTGTGTTCGCCGTCCCGAGTTAGGTCTCCTGCCATCGCCATTTACGCCTGCCTTTACCCGCTTCTACTTCTCCCCATCCTCCTTTCCCTCTGGGAATCATACAGTTATCTGTGTCTATGAGGTTTTTGGGTTTTTCCTTCTTAATACTTTAAAAGAAATTGACACCAGCTTGAACCTATTTCTGTCTCTGGAGTCTGCATATTTTTTTTAATGTTTTTGGAGTGTTCTAAGAGATTAATTGCATAGATTGATAATTAACATCCTTGAAGTAATTATATACTTCCTTCCCTAAGCAGTAATATAAAAATGAAAGCAATATAAGTATAATTTGAGATATTATATCTATCCTATACTCTTAATTTTCATTTCCTAAATATGCACATATATACTTATATACCCATGTGTATATTGGGTTGGTCAAAAAGTTCATTTAGTTTTGATCTTTGTTTTTTCTGTATAGTGGCTCTAGCAGTGCTTAGTTGTCTAATTTCATTCAAAACAATTTTGTTAGATCGTATTGTGACAGCTGTCATGTCAGCATGCTTTTAAAAAAACTTATCAAAACTGGTAAATTTGTGTGCAGCCATTTTAGTATTGAAGATGGGAGAAGATATACACTTTCAGCATATTATACTTTATTATTTCAAGAAAGGTAAAAACGCAGCTGAAACGCAAAAAAAGATTCATGTGTATATGGAGAAGGTGCTGTGACTGATTGAATGTGTCAAAAGTGGTTTGCGAAGTTTCTTGGTACTATTGACATTTTGGCCAAATAATTCTTTGCTGTGGGGCTGTTTTACACATTGGAAGATTAGCAGCACCACTGGCCCCTACCTGCTAGAAGCCAATAGTGGCAGATAGCCGACGTACTCAAAATATCCAGATCAATAAAGTTATTGGTGAAAATTAAAATGTGTCTTTTGTTTTATGGTAAAAACTAAATAGGTTTTTTGGCCAACTCAGTATGTACCCCATATATATGTAAATACAATATACATATATTCTATATAGTGATCACAGAGAAGACAGAAATCATACAAAATAGAAGTAAAATTCCTGTTAATTGTTTGAAATATTCTTATAACTTAAATTAGACAGCATAGATGAATTAAAAAAACAGAAAGTTTAGAAAATTAAGAATTTTCATTAGATAATAAAAATGTCTTCCATTTATTTAGCATTTTCATTATGCCAGATCTCATTGTCTATTATTACTGGTTCTTTTGGAACCACTCTGATTGGTAGGTATATCTGATAAGGGATAAGGGATATATTTGTTATCCAAAGAGTCACATGGAGCTTATGTCAAATGAATTTTGAAATATGATTTTATGTTCTAAAGTCTGACTTTTGCAGGTGTGATATGTGCTATGCAGTGAATAAAAAGGATTTTTTTTTCCCTTGCAAGACAGCACTTGAGTCTATGGTAGCTGTAGGCTTCCCCCATTTACCAGTTCACACTTTGGAAGAGTTTTGTGAAAGAGACTTAATTATAACATTTCCGGTGGAGGTGGAGTCACTTCCCTTGAGGGGGTTAGAGCTTCTAATTTTGGGCCTGCATGGTCAGAGGGTAGTCCGTGCACAACTCAGCGCTGCAGTGGGGAGTGTATTTGCTTAGCCTCTTAACGCTTTCATTAGTATATATTTCACAATGCATTGGTGTTTATAAGTTGTTTTTTATGGATATTGCCAACAGATAGTTATGATAATTTGATGATAACAGTATATACATACAGACCTTGGAAAATAATAAAAGTTTCAAGAATATATTGTGGTCGGTAATGTTTTAATAAGATGCTCTGTGTATAAGCTGCATATTTTTTGACATAGATACACACTCCAAAGGAAATGTTTTTGGTTTTCAAAGCAGAAAAGAGAGGTTAATATTTTAATAAATAACTTTCTATATTATCTAGTTCATTTTTTTTATTTTCCCAAGGAGGAACTTGAGGCCTAGAGCCATTTTATATTGAACACCTATTTCCTTAAAATAATCTGTTCATCACTCAGAACTGAAATGCTCTATTCACCTATTGGTGTTTGTTGAAGTACTAGTGTTTGGATCTGTTTTACTGATGTCAAAATGTTAAATAATTAACTAGGCTAGAATGCCTAAAATTTCTTGTAAACTCTGAGATTTTTTTTTTTTTTTAGAATGTACTTAGGAGAAATTACTTCATTATAAAATAAACATTCAATAAATATAATGCTCAGAATAAATATTTAGAGTTTTTTAACACTCATATTTAAGATTTGTACCTGAAGTTCTACGATATCCTGAAAAGATTAATATTTACATTTCACTTTCATATATTCTGAAATATATTCATTTTATCATTTTCATAGACATGGTTATCAAAAGGTAAATCTGTGTATCTAAACAGATGAGCTTTTTAAAATGTCTTATGCTGCTGATCAGCCATTTAAATACTTTCTTTTAAAATCAAGTCTGAAAATGTGATAATGTTTTATAAGTATTGCATGAATCACGCCCAAATTTTATCACACTACTCAAATGTTTCTCTTAGCCTTGGATAAATTCATGTGTAGAGTGCCTTGGTATTTGCAAGTGTAGCAAGGATGCAGCATAGATAAAAATGGAAGAACCTAACCTATAACAACTCTTCAAAGAGATCTTGATTAATGATGTCATGACCTTTGATAACTATGTTTAGGCAGTGACATTCAGCTATTCAAAGACTGCATGGAAGGAGCAGCCTGTAGGAACCTTTCGGTAGCGGTTAATTTTCAGTTTCCTATGCCTGGAACAGTTTTGAGGGTGGGTAGATGAGAGAGCATATTCATAGCCCTTCCTTCTTAACCTTAAATTTTGATATCCTTTAAGTAAACCTTGATATGTACATTCCCATTTTAATATTCTTAGATATCCTAAGTTCAATGATTGGGGTGCATTGGAGGAGGTCCTACCTTTTTCCTATACCACCTACCTCTACTGGCACACTCTCCCTTTATTATTACCATATGTGTTTAAAGTAGAGTGGAAAATGACAAGATGATAATTTATGAGAGAAAAATTTGCTTTAGTCTAAGTAGAATGTGTACTTCATTCTTTAAAGTTAGTTCCTCAACTTTTTTTTCAGTACTGCAGTGGTTCAGTTGTTGGCACATGCAATAAAGGTATATCGGGGTGGGCAGAAGTAGGTTAATAATAATAGATAATACAATAATTAATAAATAATACAAGAGTAAATTGTTTCGCATACTCACAAATGTAAACCTACTTTTGCTAACCCCTGTATTGTCGATCATTCATGTGAGTTGTTAATTATTACTAATTTAATAGTGACTCACTCAATATGCACTTAATAGTCACATGTCACAAAGCATCTCACTAGGTAAGCTTAAATGGTAGTGAGAATTTTTTGTAAAACAAATTATGAGATAATAATGAAGAGTACTAAAAGTGGTCCTTAGGATACAGAGGAACATAAATATACCAAATCTCTGAATTGACATAGATTAGTTGCCTAAATATAGGCATTATTTCCTTAATAGTACATTGATATAAGGTGGTGTTTTTATAAAAACACATACCTACACACAGGTAGTAACAGACAGAGAATGGATCTACATATCAACTGATCAGTTTTGGAAAAAATGCTGAGAAAATGCTTTTTATATATTTAATCCCTATAACAATTACAAGTCAATATTATTATTGTGCCTTTTGAATAGGATATAAAATACTGACACAAAAAATAAGTTTTCATCATTTTTGCAATCGATTGATGAACCTATCTTCTACTACAATGAAAGGAGTAATCAATATATACTTATATTGTTCCAAGCAGGATAGATTCAGGGCAGATACTCCCACAGGGAAAAATGAGCAAGGAGGCTGGGGTCTGCCATGAGCCAAAAGCAGTGATCCACACAACTTACGGCCATATGAGGGGCTCTGGGGTCCACTTTTTTTTATTGGGTAGAGTCTCCCATGGGTTGCATATATATTTGCAATGGTAGTAATTATTTAAAAATGAACAAAACAACCACTTATTGAGCAGCTTATTTGTTAAGGACTATTCCAAATACTTGATATGCATTCTTTCATTCAGTTCTCACAACAACTTTGAGAGTTTATTAATAGTTTCCTCATTCTAAAGAAGTTCTGGAGAGTTTAAATCAGAATTCTCAACAGTGGATGATTTGAAAGTTTTCTGCTATCCAGTTAACTCAGTTTCTATCTAAGTAATTGATTTTATCATGTTGTTTTAGAATCTATTAATATGATCACATAGTTTTAAAATTCTAGAAGGTCATTTTTACATCCTTGTGTTCATGAGCTAAATCTGTACTCTGTCATGAAGTACTATATCTTTTAATCCAGTGATAGATGATATTTGATTAAATTTTATTGGGGATTTTTGTATTTCCCTCAATTTATGAGTGAAAGTTTTAACTTCTAATGTTCAGTATTGACATTTGAAAGAACTTTGATACCAGATTTTTTCCATTTATTAGAGATTTTTGTTTTTCCAGTTTTGTTGAGATATAATTGACACCTAACATTGTGTAAGTTTAAGGTGTATGTGTTTATTTGATATACTTATATTTTGCTATGTGATTACCATGGTAGAGTTAGCTAACACCTCCATAATGCCACAAAATTCCATTTCTTTGGTGTGGTACAAACACTTAAAATCTAGTCTCTTAGCAGCTTCGAAGGACATAATACAGTATTGTTAATTGTATTCACAAGATTTGGGCCAATTTATTTTATTGTTAATTAGGCAGATATCTGTTATTTTTAATTTTTTAAAAATTACCTATATAAAATTGGAATTAAATGTTCTTTTAAAGTCAAAAGGAACTGTCATATAAACCCCACACTATTCTTTTTCATTCATCAATGTTTGACAATCATTTTAATTTCTTTTAGCATTGTTCACTATTTCTGCATTGTTAGTCTACTTTGATAATTTACTTTTATAGTAAGTCACCCATTTCATGTAGCTTTTCAGATTTAATTGGCATAAAGTTACATAAAACATACTTACAAATTTTAAATACATTTTCATCTATGATTATATCTTCTCTCTCAGTCCTCATATATACATTCTTGATTCATATTCTCTGTCTCATTCACTCACTTTCACTGTTCTTTCTGTGAACCAGCATTTGGTTTTAATTCTAAATTCTAATTTTGTTTTTGAATGTATCTTATAGTTTTTGTCTGTTAATTTTCAGTTCATACTTTGTTTTTCTTTAATTTTTCTAGCTTTATCGATTGAATTATGAGTTATAAATTTGAAGTATTCTTATTCAGTAATAAAAGCTTAACATATTTTCCATTCTGTACCAATCCACCATGTATAACGTAACTGTGCCTCACAGGTGGAACGCCCATATTTCCATGAGAATTATTCCATCTTGTGTCATCATTCGATCCTCTATGGTGTGCTTGTTGGTTTGGCTTACACATTTCCTACATAGTTTTACAACTCTCCATAAAGAAATAGAGTGTCTATAAATAAATATTACCAAATTAATTAAAATAAATATTTGTAAAATATACATGCCCAGATTACCAAGTTGACAGATTAATTTTACTTAAATGGCTCTTAATGTTTCTGCAGCCATTGAGCAAGACTATTTGGCCAGTTTGAACAAAGGCACACAGTTGGGCCTTAAAATAAAGCAAATATCATGCGCGCATATTTTAAATATAATACACAGTGTCACTTAGCACTTTAGACCATGGACTCTGGATTTCACTGTCAAAATTGAAGCCGTGGATGTACATTTAGTTGCTATGACCTTGGCCAGGTACTTAGCTTTCCTGTATTTTATAAACTATAAAACGGGCACCATAACAGTATCAATTTTTTATGATTGTGGTGAAGATTAAATGAGGTAATGTATAAAAAGCAATTAATAATATATTTATTATTTTTAAAAATTATTTTCAATGTAAGTGAAAGCATGGATAAACACTGTGGTGTCCAAAAGGGATCTAAGATTTACATTCTGTATATGAAGGGTATTCTGCTAAACTGAAGTCTAAGCCTATAAGCACTGTAGAATAACTGTCATCCTATTAATTTTATTACCTTTCCCAATAAGCTCAGACTCCAGCTGACACTTGCAGAGTGAGGCCTTTTTAAGATCCACATCTATTTGTTGGCAGGGTTTCACACTCCTCTCAGACTCAATAGTTCATGAGGTAGATTTAATTGACAGAGCTTTAGTTAGTATGAACTGGAAACAGCCTGTTTTGCAGGGTTGGTTTATTTTTGTTGAAGGAAGCTGGGTGTCTGACAATGATGTTTACCAGTGAATTTATTTCTCTGGTATGCTCCTTACAATTCTTAGGGGTACGAAAGCAGTCCTCCTGGCCTCCCAGTTTTTAAATTCCCACATGAGAATGAAAATTTTGTCTACAATACCAGACTTGTTTGTTAAACATAAAAGAACATAAATCCTCCTGGGTCCCCAGGGGTATGTTAGAGAAAGGGAGTGATCATTATAAACCACTTAGCACTGTGTGCTGTGTATCATGTTGCCGTGAGAAAGTGATGTTTGATTGGCTCATAAAATAAGTTTAGTAAATCCTTTAAATACTGATGTGAGCAATTGTGCATGTTGGAAATTAATACCTAAGAGTGTATTTTAAGATTACCATGTCTCCAGAACAGTCAGTCATCTGGGAATGCAGAGATTTCTGTATTTAAGGATGATTATGTTTTGTGATTTCACTTTTCTGTGTCAAATGGTTTTATCACCTCCCTTTCATTTGGCAAAGGCCTATAGAATAATCTTCTGTCATTGGTTTCTCTCCATTTTCCCCTTGATGATTTGGACTATGTTATAGTATGTCAGCCAACCAGCTTCTGTATTGAATCCCACATTCTGCAAATGGCATTCTATCAGAAAAAAAGAAAAAATTCAAATTGTTAAGGATGGTGACTGGATTTAATTCATTAGTCTTTTTCTAACCACAGTATATTCTCAGACAAGTTAGAATGAAATACAATATCAAGTGTCAATGGTTTTTCTTTTGTTCTTTTGTATTTTGAAGGCTCAATAGCAAAAATTAGGCCTGCAAATACTTTTTGGTAGATCTTCATGTGGACCATTTTATGTGATCTTGAATAAAATCTAAATTAAAAAAATGCTATTTTTTGTAACTATGTTCTTTGGCAAGAAGATTTACTATTCAGATTAAGAGGGAAAACATAAGCTTAGTAAATAATGATATGATTAATAATTTTCAATTCCATAGACATCTAAACAGGTATTGGGTGTGATCATAAAAATTAATGATAGAATAATTGGATGATTGTTACATGATACCACTTCTGAAAAAAATTTTTAAATGCCTAATTTACTATAAAACAATTAGTAGTATATGTTAAGTTCTACTGTTTTATAAGCAAAGAATGCAGTACTTTTTTTAGAGGTTCATTTCATTTAACCTTCATGGAATGAAAAACTAGTTTTTAAAGCACTCTGATAAATGTATGTGCCAGACTTGTAGGAGCATGTAGAATTAATTGCCAGCTGTCTACCTGCAAATCCAGAAATTGTTATAAAGATTAGTGGGTTTTTTTTTAAACAGCATTAAATTTAGTAGGAAACTCCCTGAAAAAATAACACTCTACCTGTCCCTCACCTCTGATTTGCAGGACAGTGGTTTTTATATCAGGATATAAGTTAGATAAGACTAACTGTAAGACTTATTTGTTTCTTAATGAACTCTTAACATTTATAACCCAGATATTTCCATATATTGTCAAAAAATCCTTTTTAATTTACAATAGTAAAATAAATAGTTTTGGGAATTGTTAGTTTTTGGGTTGTTCCATATGGTACACTTTTCTTTTAAAAAAGCCTCTATTAGAAGGATTATAGTAGTTATTTTGAAAATGGTGTGAAGAAAAATATTGGCTCTGTGTGTCTTGCTCAAGCAGTTTATTACACATGACTTCGTAGTGGCCAGATCTTTGGTCTCTCTTCATTGCCCAGCTCTGCTCACGGCAGGCAGCCACCCTTCGCCCTGTGCCACCACTCACGGTGGCTTTCTTCCTATTGCCCTGTTCTCCTCTTCAGGATGTTTTTGTAAAGGATCTTCCCTTTCTACCCACACTTGAAATATTGGTCCCTGGCATTTCTCAAGCATGTGATGATTCTATGTTCCTCCCTTGTTGAAACTTCATTACTATGTCTCATGTGCTGCCAGGGTGATGAACTTAGATAGATGTCTGCGTGAGCAATTAAGGTAAATAAAGGAAGACCTGGGTGTTTTTTTTAAAACAGGATAGAAAGTATATGGGGGTCTTTAAAAACTAGAAAGGGTATGTCCCATCAAAAGTTATTTCTCCTTGGTTTCAGCCTCAGTTGGTATGAAGAAAGGAAAGCTCAGTGTTCATTCCTTCATTAACTAAACACTTATTCAGTGTTTACTATGAGCCCGGCACATCAATGCTCAGGATAATACCGTAAATTAAACAATATACCTCTTCTCCTGGAGATGACACCATTTCTGGAAATCTGATCCCTCCTGGTCACAGTAGATCTAATGATATTCACTATTTCTATATTTTTAAAATTTAAAAAAAGCCAGATTTTTCAGTGAAAGTTTACATTTTTAAAAGTTGACTTAATTTTTTTAAAACATACTCCCTATTAAAACTGTGCTTACCTGTTTGCAATATTGACCTACAAAATAATATTCAAACTTCTGACTCTAAAATACCTTCTCACCTACACCTATTTTTCCAGCTTGATCTCCATCTACCTCTTTGTTTCCTATCCTCTATTCACAATTGACCAGGCCTGGCCCCTTCTTTCTTCTGTTACATCTTAGGTATCGTACCTTTCGCTAGAATGCATTTCCATTTCCCCGCTTTTCACCTCTGGTCAGTCAGTACTCATTGACAGCCCAAATGTCTCCTTGTAAACTGACCCTAATCTTGGTGTATAGAATTACCCTTACTCTGCCAGTAGTCCACAGGTTCCCTACATTCGCTTATTAGAGCACTCACCGAAGTGTTCTATGCACCATGAGCCCACAGAAGCTATAATTTCATCTCTATAGCCTGAGAATCGAGCACAAGCCCTGTATACCAAGTCAGGGCTTCTTAAATGTAGAATGACTGACCAGGCCTGAAATTTGGCTCTCTGCAAACTCAGCAGTGGTGGCAACCTACATCAGGTGGGCACAGAACAAACAGAGAATTCTGTGAACAGAAGCCTTATTTCACAAGTAAACAATCTTGACATAAAAATTACCCTTTGGTTCAAAATGGTAGTTATCAACCTCTGTGCCAGGTATATCTGAAGTAACTAGTTACGTCTGTTCCGTCCAGCTCTCCTTACCCCTGACCTCATTCCCCTCTGGCCCCACCACTCACATACACCAAAATATCTGAAATGGTTATATTGGCTAGCTGATGCGTCTGTCGCCTATAATGCCAGCCTTGTCGCATGGTGTAGCAGAAATAACTTCTCCCCTTTGTACTCAAGTTTTCTAATTTATTTGCTTGCAAACTCCCAAGGTTATATTAAAAGAGAGGTGTGGGGTAGGGGTAGCGGTGCGGTATAGAGAGGAGAAGCAAACTTTACTGAGTAGCAGCCGAGTGCCAGCAATGCTTCCTGTGCTGCACATGTACTGTCCCATTTTTCCTTTTTTAAGGTGTCTCTGTGAGTTATCCTCAACGTAAGGATGAGGAAAATGAGGCAGAGACAGGTGAACTTATGTGCTATAAGAGAAATATGGATATTTCTTTAGGACAATGAGTGAGAAATATAATTGGTTCATTATATACGTTGTCCTTTTTCAACAATTTTCCTTCTGTTAAATTCAGTAATGCACAAAATATAGTTTTTAGTTGTATGGTAGCTACTGAATTTAGTCTTTTAAAAGAACCTACCAATGGTTTTCAACCGTGGTCAGACTTGCTTTTTAACAAAAGTTTTGCCCTGTTCTATTTAGTATTCTGAAGTATAATTAATACAAGTAATAATCTATTTATGTGTGCAGTCATTTTTAAAAATAAATATAATAGCTTATATGCTATATAAACTGATATAATAACAAAATAACCTATGTTAAAATCATATATTTAAATATAGATGCATAATTACATTAGAAAAATAAAAGGAAGTAGACATATATTTGTATCTTTTATGTAGATTCATTGTTATAAAGGCAGCAATTAATATAGACTAATATGGGTGTATGTAATTGTGTTAACTATGATGCAAGTAGTATAAGGAGAGTACCTGTTACTGATATGTTTTTTTCCAAAATAGTGAGTAACTCTTGGTAAAGTTCCAAAGTATTGAAACTTTCTTCTGCTTATTTGAATCTCTGGAAAGTTGGCTTCAACTAAAACTGCAATACATATTTGTGTTTATATGTAAAGCAGTATTAGGTTCCAGACTCAGATGAACAATAACAGAAATATGAAGTCCTTGAAAAGCATGGAAGATGTGGGGCAAACACTCCTTTTGGGGACTTTCCATTGTTGAACATCCATGGACCTTGCCCACTACGTTTCAAATGCCCTCTTCACCCCAGTCATTGAGATGACCCAAAATGCCTGGGCAAACTTCTTAAACATTCTCTAAAGGGAGTACTGCTCTTGATGATTACCACTGCTCTAAACCTTCCAAACCGAAGTTAGCATTTGCTTAAAAAAAATAGATCGCTATTTCTTACTTTTAAGGTTCTGCGTGTGGTACAGTGTAACATAAAAGTATGTAAGGACTGATCTCTTTCTTCAAGGATTTGACAGCCTAAGTAAGAAAATGGATCAACATTTAATATTAAAAATGTTTCTATCAAAAATAGAAAGAGGATGGGTGAGCCGAGAACACCCAGAAAGGTCCCACAGAGGCAGCTCAGTACCAGCTGAGATTTGAAAGATGCGTCTGTAACAAGGTGGCTCTGAAGAGGCTTGAATCGCACTGCGCCACAGAGGGGTAGAGGGAGCCAAGGAGCCTGACTGGGATGAAAGAGCTACTGTCAGAAAGTAGTGGGTGGTAATAATAGGAATTAAGATTGGAGTAAGGCTGCCATGTCCAAAGGGAAATGAAATTGAATAACTCATGAATTGAATATCAGAGATGGTTGCTCCATACAAAATATTTAAGTTTGCAGATGGCTATTCAGTGAATTTGAAGTTCATTAATAGTAAAATGAGAGGGCTTAGAAGAAAATATTCGTATTTCTTTAATCGGGATGCATTTTTAGTGTGTCTCCTTTTTGGTGGCATTTGATTACATCTACCCAGTTAAATGTGAGACAACTCATAGCTATGGTCCATAGACTTACTACACCTCAGACATGGAATTTGAATTGTGAAATGGACAAATTATGACCTTATGTCTCTCTTCTCTTTTTCTCTTTGCAGGTATGATTTTGTAGAAGTTGAGGATCCCAGTGATGGAACAGTATTAGGGCGCTGGTGTGGTTCTGGGACTGTGCCAGGAAAACAGATTTCTAAAGGAAATCAAATCAGGATAAGATTTGTATCTGATGAATATTTTCCTTCTGAACCAGGATTCTGCATCCACTACAACATTGTCATACCAGTAAGTACCACTCAGTGATCTGCTTATTTAATTAGGTCAGTCATTTGTTTACTTTTTTTTTCTCTTTTAAACAGGAGAATCAAGCAAAACAAAAACTTTCTCTAGCTTGATTTTTTAAAAATAATTGTCACTCTAGTTATCACAGGTTGAATTTCATCACTGTAGATCATTAGTCATGTTAAATACGTTGTCAATAAATAAAATATCTTTTGAACATTTAGAAGATTATAACAAATTTGTCATCACCCAACTCACTGTCTGATATTTCAATGTTGATGGTAAATTACCCAGGGTAGGTAGAATTTTCTTTGGAACAAATGAAGAAAATCAGTGTATTTATTACACTTATCACTGGGATCACCATCTAATTTTGGAATACAGAAAGTCTTCCTGAATTAACTTTAAGTATGGTCATATTAAATAAAAATATATGATTTGTTTTCTAGCATTTTTTTGTGACCCTGTCTTATATGATAGTTTTCTTCATTTTGGTAAATGTTACTCTTACTTTAAAAATGGAAAATTTCAAGCTTACACAGAACTCTGATGATTCTTCTTTTTAAATTTATATATATATTTGTAATGAATATATTGCAAAGCTAGAAAGCCAGCACTATTTGGTATTAATTCCATTTTAATAAAATTCATGTCTGTATTGCCTAAAAGTCCATGCTATTACATGTTTTACTCCCCATCGGTAAGGTAGCATCATACTTCTCTGCATCCACCAAAATTTAGTTTTTAGTTGTGTTGTTTACAAATATGTACAGAGCATGCTTCTTTTTATCTTTTTCTGGAGAAAGGTAGACTTATTAAGTATGAATTCTTTTCAAATCAATGTTTCAGTATAAATACATTTTAAAAAGTAGATAGCTTGATCTTCCTATTTATCTTACTATTTATTCTGATTGAGGAATATTTATGGCTTTTTGTGCCTCTCACACAAAAAGAAGAAGTTTGGAATTTCTCACTGGGATTTAAGAAATCTATTTTTTCTGATTATAACAGTTATATTTTTAGTTGTATCATGATTGCTGTACCTTTTATGTATTATTTCAAATATTTGTATCTCTTTGCTGCACCAAGAGAAATTGAAAGCCCTTTTGTATTTTTATCCCATTCTGCTTATAATAGTAATTCAGAAGTACTTATACAATTATGATGCTGTCATCTAATATAATTTTAAATAAAATCAATTATATCACCATTTAAAATAATATGAAAATTGATATCTTTAATGATTTTAGAAATCAGTAGGTATATTGGGAACATGACATGGTGTGGGTTGCATGCATTAACATGTAGACTTTTGGATATAAAACATTTGCATGCAGCCTGCTAGTAATTCATGAAAATTCATGATTCAAATCAGAAAATATGAAATCAGTGCTTAACTTTCTTTATCACATTCATATTGTAATGTTAATGGAAATTTCCATTTTGATTGCCCAAACTTGGGTCTATGGAATATTTTTTTAAGTAACTGATCGATAAATGTAATTATTGTTTAAGATGCAGCCAAAAGGCAATAATAAAATGCAAACTGAAGTTTGAAAATGATAATTTATTAATTTGCTAACAGTATAACTGTTTATTGTGCACAATCGAAGGTAAGGGAGAGATCTCTAAAATGTGTGCTATAAAGTATATTGTGAATCTTGATCAATATCCTTATATAGGTTATTTTAAATAGATTTCTATTCCATTGTGAAATACTTTTGCCAGTATATATAGATTTTCTACCATTTTCTTTGTTAATTTCCACAACTTTTCTTAATATTTTAATCTAAATGTAATAAAATCTAATATTTCAATTAAAAAAGTGGTATTAGTAGACAAGGATTTTTAAAATATACAATCTCTACGTGATTCTTTGATAATGATTATTTGTTTGAATAAAGCCATTGCAAATCTACTTAAAACATTTCCAGAGTATCATGCTTCACAGAATTTATGTTTTATTGTTGTTGTTTGTTTGTTTTTTAAAGTCTAAGATGGCCTTGGGAGCCATCGCTGTCATTGTAGAGTCTGTATTTTCAGTGTGGGTTTTAGCACATCCAATGTCCTTAAATACTTAAATACAAAACAATTACATTTTACCCTAAAACATAATGGTAGGCCTTGTGTCACAGAAAAGGTTTTATTTATCCCAAACCTGTGGCAAAATAAACTTGAAACTGAGATTTTTATATTTTAAATGAACTACTCTCTTCCTATTATATTAATTAATTAATTTATTTTTAGAGAGGGGAAGGGAAGGAGAATGACAGAGAGAAACATCAATGTGTGGTTGCATCTCTCATGCCCCCTTCTGGGGACCTGGCCTGAAACTCAGGCATGTGCTATACATGGGGAATCGAACCATCTATTATATTAATATAAATATGTGTAACAACCTATTATCATGTTATAGAATAAGACATGAAAACTAAAATTTAAATATGCTGACACCAAGGGTTGTTCTTTTCTGATTTTATGACCGTGTGGATTATTTGGTATGAAACCCAAGAAGTTGTGAGGATTAAATACAATAAGTAAAAATAAAGAGAATCATTTCATATTGCCTAGGTTAGTTTTAGGTAAAGTATAGGTTCTGAATAAATGCCGGAATGCTGGGTTGATCATACAATTCACTCACACCAGTTTAACTAACAGAAGATTCACTGACACTGTTTTTATCGGTATGTGTATCAAATTCACGAGCCTCTAGATGAGATAAAGACCATAAGGATCTAAGGTAAGGTAAGTGCCATCCATCTCTTGAGTAAGAAGTGCCCTACCACCTCGTTTTGACCTGTTACCAGAGATTTACTGCAACTAACACTGGAAACTGCCTGCATTTGAAAGACTTTAGGTGAAATGTGTATCACTGATTATGCCATTGAAATTAAACTCAGTGCGCTTGTAAGTAGTTACTGAAATAGTTTGATAAATTATAAATATGGACTTGGTGGGCTGAGAATTGACATCATCTTGGCATCTGTGGAAACAGGCTTTGCATGGCGACTAAGTCGACCTGCGACGGGCTGCAGGGAGTGGAGCCATGCGGGGGCGCAGAGGACAGCTGACACTGAAGTGCCTTATGCTTAAGAAAGCGGTAGATTGTGGGCTGCAAGAAACCAGAGACCATGACAGCAAGGTGCCACATGGCATAATAAGTATGACTTGGTGACTTTAATTTGCCGGATTGCTTTTTGGAGTACTTACCGATACGTGAATTTCACAGTCTCACAAGTTTCCATTCTTCTGGGTTTAAATGAGCTTGGACAATTTATCTCCCGTTTCTTCACCTATCCTCGGCCTTGATTCTATATATCCGTCTCTCCTCCCGCACAGTCGCTGTCATTCTATACTCAGTAACTGCCCACAGACAGAGTTGATGAGTGAAAATTTGAAGTGTGATTCTGCTTTTAAACCTTGCAGAGTGTTTTGAATTATCATTGTGTATTGCTAAATGACACCCTTGCCTACACCCACTCCCCCCAATATTATTACTATCAGGACAGCAATCCATCAATCTTATCTGTGTATCAATGAGTGAAAGCCTAAGGGAAGAAAGTTCGCCTTTTAGAGGAGACTGAAAAGTTCTTGTGTCATTGGCTTAGGGGCAAGTGCCCCACCAAGCTCCCCCCACCGAACCCCTCATCTCTGAAACTTTTTTTTTTTTTTAGGCAAGGATGAACTCCACACTTAGTACACCCGGTTCCCCAGAGGCAAAGGTCTCAATGCAAACCCACCATGGCAAAATGGGACCTTAGGGGCCCCTAACCACAATGGTTTCTTAATTTTGTAACGATAAAAATGATATTAACCACAAATTATTAATGGACTCTTAACTTTCTACTTTGAGGTTTGTTACAGAATGCCTAGTACAATACTAGATACACATTGCAGCTGCTCGTTAATATTGCATAGACATTCCGCTGTTTTCCTGTGGAGATGTCTGAACCCTAGTGGAGCTGCACTAAGTTCTCACCTACTATGTTCCCTTTGTTGCTATTGCATAATAGTGATGATACATAAACTAGAGAACGGAAGAATCACATACTTTCCTGGTCCTGTTATATTAGGCTCTATTATCAGGAGCACATTCTTACTCTACTTAAAGAACTGAATTGTTTGTTTGTTTGTTTTGTTTTGATCAGGAGTCCAGATACCTAGACTACTTAAATTAGTGCATACTTAATGACATTGTAACTATTAATGCATGTAATAATATTTACCTGCCTTTTATAATGAACTTTATGAATATTTTGCACCTATTCATATGTAGAAAAAACTCTGAGTGTAGTCAGTTTTTTGCTGGGATAATTATGGAGAAAGTTGATTTTAATACTTTCTGTATTTTCCAAGTAAAGGAGATAACTCTGCAGCCTTCTTTGAGAGCATACATTTTGATTCTTCTCAACCTTTAAGGCTCTGTGATTCTGACTACCGTACATTAGTTAAAATTCTCGGAAACAGCTTTTGCATATGGTTGCCATTAAAAATTATGTTCATCTTTCTAAAATTATTTACTCTTTTTCCTTCAACTAATGAATGAGAGAGCATATAGTTAAACGAGGGATTACATATTATTTTGAATAAAGTGATGCTAACCTAATACTGAAAAGCTATTTGTATGTTTTATATAAAGATATGCATTCCTCAGTAATGTTATGATTTCAGTATCATTTTCTTTATTCCCAGGCACCTTAGATATAAATAAAATTTATCCTTCAATTTTACTACTTCAGGTTGATGTTATAGGCAAAGTTTTATTTTAGAAAAAACTTTAACATAAGATGTTTATATAAAATTATAGCAGTTTTTTTGTACCTTAAATATCGTGCTAGATTTACTACATTAATTAAAAATTTTAGTATTTTAATGCTGTTTTCGAGATTTATGGAAATACATGTATTCCGTAGTCATGCTCCATTAATAAATAATGAAAAATAAATCCATGTAAATTGATGCCAAATGATATATATTCAGGTTTTATGATTGTGCATAAGGAGTTAATAATGTCTTTGATTTTTTTTTTCCTTCATGCTCAAAGAGGGTAAAAAAAAGACCTGGTAGATTAGCAGTGAGAGATTGTTTGGGAAGAAATGAAGCAAAACTGAAATAAAACAGTGCAAGCTTGTTTCTGTTTGGAGGCCACACACATTGAGAGCCCAGCAGATCTCTTAGAAAGAAAAGAAAATTTCTTGTTTAATTTTGGAGTAATTTATAATAGATTGTGTATGTTTTACTCTGTGTACTGTAGCATAAGCACCATTATTTAAGAATGTTAAGAAACCTACAAAGGCTGAAAAAATAATTTTTTTCTTCTAGTATAAAACCTTATTAAAAGTTTTATTTTTTAAAATTTCATCCCTAATGGAAAAACTATTGCATATTTTTGTCAGTTACTTCAAAAAATTATGCCCATTTTTGAAATAAAAATATATACCCAAATCTGAACATGTTAGTAGTTTTACTCCCTATTTATAGAACTATTCTTCTTGAGTATAAAATTACTTGTATTTACATATCTTTTAAATAGTTATACGATTTGAGGATTTTCTCTTTCTCCCTCCAATCTGGTTAACATTTTGAAGGATGGTTAAAATACCACTGATTTCTTTTAAAATGGATTTATTGAATTTATTTATTTTTTTAATCTGAGCTTTCTGATCAGAAACAATAACATAATATTTTTAACAATTTATTTACTATTATTTTCCATTTAGTGAATGGATCAGTTTAGATTAAGTGCAATAGATGTTATAGCCACCATACCAATTGCTCCATATATTTTTATCTATTTTTTTATTCCCTAAAAATGGGTGTAGGGTGATGAATGAACTAAAGACTAACTCACAATCATCCAGTGAAACTCATCTTTTAATTATTTTTATAATTTTACCTTTTCTTTTTTAATGTGTATAATCAGTGACACTTGTTTGGATATCACATTATTTTAATTCTTGTCAGTAAAAGTATTTTATTTAATCTATAAAGAAATTATATGATATTTGAAAATAATATGTAAGTACTGTAGCTACTTTATAAGCCGAACTGTGTGTTTTCCTTAATAGTGATTTTGTAAATGACTTGTCCAGAGTTAAGTCAGTGCCCAGCCAGTGCACACTGTAGAAGGGTGTATGGTTTCTGTGGGGGAAGCTTACAAGGACACTTGATGCCTGAGGTGCCATTAAGGAATGCATGACTGATTGCCAAAGTAGTTATTAATTATGCAGGATACAGAGAACAAAGCAGCTCAGTGAATGTAGAAGTTGGAGGGAGAAAGGAGGAGGGCAGATATTTTTTCCATCCCTTCTAGTATTTGCCAGGTTATTTTACTGTTAATATCATGTAAAGAAAAGTCTTAACTGAAGGCCAAATTTGCTTTTATGTTCAGGTTAAGAAAAATTCCAACTAACTCTCATACAAAGCATCAAATTTATTGGTTTACTTTCTTGGGGGGGGAAATGGCCTGTCTGGAATAAAAATACCAAAAGCAATATCAAAAAACTAATCCTATAGAAAAAAAAATCAGTGTCAAAATGTACTCAAGGTTTTAAAAAATGTTGTAAATCTTTATAACACAAAGTACGGCATTGCTATATTACTACACTAAACTGATTTGAGCAAGTGAAAATTTGTTTAAAACTTTCAAAATAAATTCTTATTTACTTTAAAAGAGAATTAAGAGAAAAATCAGTTCTTACAATTTTTTTTAGTGTTTAGAGAATGAAAGAAGTATTTCAAGTACTGTGTGTCAATACTATAGTAGAAATACTTTTCAAATGATTAGATTTTTATTAAAATATACAATGTACTTGTATATTTTATGCAGGATGTCTTGAAATGACATTATTTTATTGCATCAAAGAAATTATACAATTGCTGCAGAGACTAAACTCTTACTTGGCTGAGAGCTGTTTAATATATTTTTCCACCTAACTTCTAACCCATGGATTCATTGCTCTCTTTCCTGTGAAGATCATGGTCCCTCTTCCATTTCTCCTGATTTCTTTTTGTTCCAGTAAATCCTTAGCTATCTAAGAAAGAATTCACAGATGGTATGATTTGTAGTTAGGAAGAAAAAAGCAGTTGATACCACTGCAGGAATGGTAAAAGGCAGACAGACCATTTTAAATTGATATCCATGGATGTTACAAATAAGAATTTAGACTAATTGAAAGCTAGACATTTTATTGATTCATATTTTGTATCTAAAGCCACAAAGATTTAAAACCTTGACTTAATGTGATTAGCAACCTAAACCTAATGGAGAGAATTGTTCTCCAAAGGTAAGTTGGTTGCAATTTAAAATGATAAAATAATACTTTTCCTTCAATGTACCCATCTATTTTCCTGTTAATTCTCTCAACATATACTGAAGAATATTTAATGAGCCAGTTTGTTGTGAAAATACTCCAAGATGTATTTGATGTTGCTCTGGGTTTCTAAGAACTTAACCTTGTTTTGTAGGAAAATATATATACATACCTATATAAACACAGGCTGTGAATAAGTGTCATATAAGTGGTTTGGAAATATTTTGAGAAGAAAGAGAGGCAATGCTTGAGAGCAGAGGGATGTCATAGCTCAGATTAAAGAAAAAAAAAAAAACAAGTAATCAAACAAACAAAAACCCTGGGAGTTAGCTAGTATAAATTTGATATCAAATATATTATAAAAATCCTCTCAAGAGATTATTAAAAATGCATATTATCAGATGTCAGAGATTATGATTCTCTTGGTCTGGAGTATTGCCCAGTTATCTGCATTTCATCAAACGTTCTTGGAGATGCTGATACAGAACGTTCCTACATTGAATTAGAATTTGCTCTAAACTATAAACCGAGCAAGATGCAGAGAGTTTTGCTACAAGATGTTGGGGAAATATTTTTCATATTCAAACAAACATGAGTATTTTATGGAACAGATTGGAGACTGCGTGCATATTTAACAGCTAACGTACCCATGTGTTCTCTATTTTTCAGGATTACAAAAAGAGTAGGACTTTCGCAGAGAATCAGATGGATAGATTTCAACTTTTAGTACTTGCATTTATTGTACCGACTTTTCTAAGCTATATATTAAAGCCTATCAATTTTGTCAACTGTCAGTGTCTGTTACCCATGGAACTAGGATAAATGACAATCTGCCTTTTCTAGTTCAATGCCAAGCTTGTCTGATAATTCACAGATGGCATAGTTCCAGCAATGAGGCACAGTTCTAGACTAGATACTCATTCATTCTACAGTGTGTTAAGGCACTGTCAGTAAAACAAGACACTTCCAACCATCAAGAAATAGCCTTTATTCTCTTCACACTCTTGTTTTTTTACCTGTAATTTCAATTTCTGTCAGAGTTATAATTGCACATAGTTTAAAAGGCAAATATTTTTTAAGGTTTACAAAAATAGAGCTTGCCCCTGCTTTCCCTGCCTAAACTCTTTTCCTACCGCAGAGAGGCGAGCACGTCCAGTCCTTTTAACTGATTCCTTCAGAACTGACCTCTATACTTTCAGATAACATGCTTTTGTTGCTATTCCTTGATTCCTAGTTTTAAAATTACCTATGAACTTCACTCACTACGCACCCTAAAAGGTGAAGTTTTCACTTTCTTTTATCGTCTTGCCTTTACCACACCTGTACTGCCCATCAGCGCATCCTCTTTTAGGCCCTAATTACATCAAGATCCAAACTCACTGTATACATTCTGGTGGCCCTGTGATCGTTTTCCCAAGCTGAGCCATGAAGTATATACTATGACTACATTTCCTTTCCTGACCTATTTTTTTTTTGTTTTGTTGGGTTTTATTTCCCCTAGAGTTGTGTGTGTGTGTGAGTGTGTGTATTTTGTTGGCTTAGCTTTATATGTTTATACATTTATATATATTTATCACTGATTCACCCTCATTCCTCAAGTTGTATGACTCGCCTCTCAGCACAGTCAGACACATTAGGATTTCCAACGATTTCATCTTCCGCAAGCAATTTCAGGTGAAACACTCTGGTTGACTGCAGTTTGGACTGGTTGCCTTTTAGACCTGCTGCTCAGCTGTCATCCTCAGTATTTCCTTTGCAGTTTTTTTGCACTTGATTCCTTGTTTGCAGGATTTTGGGTCTTGCTCGCTCTTCGTTTACTTCCTTGTTTGAGAAGAGAGTGAAATCTCCATAAACTCACTGAGATAAAGGAGCATCAGAGAGAAAGATTTTGTGACCTTGCGTAACTAAAAATACTTTTCTTTACCTCTGAAACTTCAAGGAGTGCTTGGTTAAGTCTAGAATTTTTGCTGGCCACTTAGAAGCTGACATTATGGAGAGTATGTGCATGCGGACGGGTCTTGCTACCCATGTTCTTTACTGTATCATGAGCTGCCTGGATCAATTCCCCTAAGATCCCCTGCTTTTCTTACTCTCTTTTCTAAAGGCAGAATCCTGCTTACTGGTTCTCTAAAATGAGAGCTGGGTGGATTAAGTCGGAGAGTTTCAGCGTTAAGTATAAAACCCCACCTCTTCCATACCCCTCTGTTCAAAATAATAGCACCACTCCCAACTCACTTGGGTTCCCCAGTCCTTAAATCCTTGGTTTTATTCTGCTCAGGAAAGGAATCTGAATAGGAAATGTCAGTCTACTACAACAGTGGGAAGTAGATTGTGGGTGTCTGAGAGCTTCATAACGTTCAACCAGTCCTCCTGTTCCTAGCCCCGTGGTCACCCCCACGTCCTTAGGTACATAATACGTGATGCCACGAGACCCCAGAGCTTTTTGGTTGTTCTTTCATGTAAATCAGGTTGCTTTTTGGCTTTGACCCCTGCTGAACTTTGTCAGGTCCACAGATTCAATGATTACATATCCACCTGCTTTTCATTTTCCAAAATTTTATCGCTGTTGTCTCCCATCCAATTTCTTTTGGCTTTAAAGGACTATGCATTTAAAAAAAAAATATTTTTAGAATCAATCATTTAGGGAGGCAAAAGAACTAAAGTGATCATCTTTTCAATTTTTTCCTTTATTCATATAGCAGTGTCGTTATTAAACGCTAAGTTTATATTTGACTTAAAAATATGCAGATACTTTGCAAACAGTCGAGGATGTGGTACAGTAGTCCCCCTTATCCATGTGAGATGCTTCCAAGACCCTCAGTGGATGCCAGACACTACAGACAGTACTGAGCCCTACATGCTATGTATTTTTCAATACATTCATACTTGTGATACAGTTTATAAACTAGGCACAACGAGAGGTTAACAACAATAACTAATAATAAAACAGACAATTATAAGTTATTATAATAGAAGTTACGTGAATGTGGTCTCTCTCAAAATATCTTACTGTGTTGTCTGTATAGCATAGATACTGGACAAAGGGAATGTTAACATCCCAGGCAAAATGGCCTGAGATTTCCTCAGAATAGCACACAAATCAAAACTTATGAATTGCTTATTTCTGAAATTTTCCATGTAATGCTTTTGGGACTATGGTCGATCGCCAGTAGCCAAAACCACTGTAAAGGAAACTGCGGATTAGTGGGCACTGGAAGTGCCAGGTGCCATGCTCTGTCATTGGCTTTCAGGAGCAACTCTCCATTATTCGCCCACGTCAGATAAAATAAGTCCCTAGAGAAGCGGTTTTGCACAATTATAGTAATATTATGTTTTCTTTTTAAATGTCAAGATGCAGAGCAATGACTAGATATTGAATAATTATTTAACATATCCTGAACTCTGTTTTAGCATCATGACGAGTAATGTCCACGAGGACACCAACCGTGATTCATTCATTATACATGTTAGTTGTAACCTAACAACCTCCATGTGACCCATACATTTGAGAAAGTGACATCTTCATAAATAGTCTCCATATATTGATTTATTGAGTAATGCTATTAGTTTATTAGAATGCTTTGAACATTAAAACTAGAGCTTTCAAAAATTTACCTGTCTCTTTAACTAAGATCGCATACTACCACTGTATATTTAAGGTTACTTTGAAATCAAATGAGTCTGATTTTATCTATAACCATCAATTTTACATCTTCTGACAGTCTGAGGAAAACTAAGTGGTAAGTGCAATTAGTGTTAGGTACTTCTGAAGAGGCTAAATTTTGAAAGTCAAGTATATTCTAAACATATTTGAGAAAGGAAGTGCTTAATGATTTCAACTTGGAAATAGCTGAATCAGGCAGAATAGAATGAACATAAATGAAAAGAAGTGCTAAATTTGGTGGATGCTTTCATGCCATTTCACCCCACCCCCATAATGCAATATTATAACCATTTTACAGATTAAAATACAGAGAAAGTCACACACTTAGAAGTAAGGATATTAATTCATGTTTTCCTGTTTATTTAAAGCCAAACTGCCTCTGCATTAGTTTGGGAGATAGGAAGATCATTGAGGAAGGTAAAGCAAATATAAGACTTTATCTCACCATCTTTGTTTTCCTTTTTCCATACTTAAGAAATCATATACTTAGGTATGAGTTCTGTTGATTGTGATATCATAGACACTTGAGAAACTTTGAGAAGTTGGTGAACTAAATTTGAATTTACGTTTTTATTTTTTAGTGATAATGGTAATAAATATTGACAGTTATATTGTACTTTCTTCATTCACCTGTAAAATGCAAACAAAACATAAGCTCCTCTAAAAGTCACTTTCAAAATAAACACAATGTTTTAAAAAAGAATTCCTATAGTCAGTATTTCACTGATAATGTTTCACTTATCAGTCAAATGCTGTCGCTATTGAAAAATTACAGGGTTATTTATGATTTTTCAGCTTCAGCTTCGAAGAATTCTTTGGATTGTGTCATTAAGGAAAATTGAAAAAAAATTTATACAAGAAATAGGAAAATAAAAAGGAAACAAGACTTAATTGGAAGTCTATTAAGCATCTACTTAATGTGTCACTGAAATACAAAAAGACCCACTGCATCTTTAGTTTGAAATTATGCCATTTGTGCAAAGAATCTGGAATGTAATAGGCACTCGATCATATTTAAAGTGAATGGAAGAGAAAACACACATCTAAGGAATAATACGCATGGGGAATGTCATTTCACAGGTGTTTGCAGGGTGACTGCCTGTAGGCCACCAAAGGGCCCCGTGAACTGAGCAAGGAAATTCCTGCACCAGGTTGTCCTTGTGTCATGGCTCCAGGGCAAAGGTCCTGTGTCTGCCTAGGTGTTTCCAACTCTAGCTAAGTCAAGTCAGCTTTTGTTTAAAAGTGAATAAAAGCCATTATGGAAATACCTGGCTAGTACCTTTCCCTGCAAGTAGTTATTCAGAAGAGGGATTAAGCTTGTCATCCTTGCTTTAAATGACTGTATGAATTATGTTTAAGTACTTCCAAAGCAGGTTTGCTTAAGAAAGCCAAGGTTTATATTAAATTTTTTTTCCTCTGTAGAAATAATAGGAAAGCATTGAAGTGGCAATTATCTAAGACTGTAAAATAAAATCTGAGATAGGAAATGGAAGTAGGTGTGGAAAGTGGCTATGCAGTGTCTGATACCTCCTCCGAGAGCCTGCTTTTCAACTTTCAAAGCATTGCTAAAGAGGAAATGCCTTTTTCCAGAAGAATAACATTCTGATAGGGCAAAAAAAAAAAATAAAATAAAATAAAAAAAATAAAGGCATTTTCCTGCTGGGTATAAGTTAATGAAATAGCATTGAATGTAATCAGTTGTTTTAGGTAAAGACATGCGAAAGACACTGGGTTGTTAGAGGAGAGACACTGCATGCCAAAACTTGACTTCCAATGCCTGAGTGAAGCGGGTTTTAAATCATGACACATCCTTTGGATGAGATTCTTTAGATGTCATCTCAAATAATCTGACACAAATATTTTCCTTTCTTTTTGGAATATGGTGAGTGATGCTTTGTGGTGCTCCAATGCCATTACTGATAAAAGGAATAAAAGAAACTCCCATGCCTACCCAGGCATACAGTGCTTGGTTTTAAAGTCAGTTTCCCTTTCAGACTGGGTCTTCGGCAGAGTACTGACTTCTCTCTGAATTTAATGTTTATGTGCTGCTTAGTCACTTTCGAAAACACCAAAATAGTTTAGTATTTTATGCCTACATGTCAAGAGGGGTACATTTGACTAAAGTGTAGAACTGTAAAAACACTGATTTGAGGGAATGTATTCTTATCGCATATTTAAATCAATTGGTACAAATCTTGGGGTCATTGCTTTTCATTTATCCCCAGGTTATGTTTTCTCTTCCAGGAGAATTCCTAATTACAGAAAGGGCTTGGCGGTTTCCTCTGGCTTGCCTTAGTCTTTATCTGGCATGAATGGCCTGGCATAATTCCATGTCACTGAGCAATTTAAGGGTATTAAATCATTAAAAGGACATTTGATCTTTTGATAAGATCTTGGACCTTCTGTTGTGTTGCCTTTTGCATCTGGTTTTTACTTTTTTATTTATAGTGCCAAAACTGGCAAGATGCAATTTAGCTTAAATGAGTATTCAGTTATTTGACTTGGAGATATATGTAATTTCGTATTTTAATTGTAAGTGACAATAAAACCCCCAAAACATAACACCCTAAATCAGCCTACCTGCATAAATAACAATAGTACACACCATTCCTTGAACATCTACTACTATATTGTGTTCTTGATATTTGTCATCTCATTTAGTCTTTACAATAACTCTATGAGAAATTAATACCATTTTACCTAGGAGGAAGTATGCTCAGAGGAAAAAAAAAATGCAACTTGTCTGAGTTTTGGAGTGAACAGGAAAAATTATAGTCAAACCATGAATTTCAAACATGCTATATAATATCTTCTAATCAACTTTTGCTCAGTAAGAACATTTTTAACATTTCATTTTGAAATTATTATAAATTGACATTCATTTATAAGAAATATCCAGTGTACCCTTTACCTGGTTATTCCCAGTAGTAACATCCTACCATAACTATATGTAGTACGATAGCACAACCTAGAAATTGACATTGATATAATCCACCAACCTCAAAAAGAAATTTTGAGAAAATAAAAATGTACATCATAGAAGATACTAAATAAAAGCACTATGTGAAAATACTTCTATAAATAAAAGTCAAGAGGGTGTTTAATTAATATACAGTTTATTTTTTTTATGGCATAACTAAGAATAACAAGAGCATGCATTTTGTATCAGGAAATAGCTTCAGAATATCAGTTTAGGTTAGGAGGGAAATTCTTAACTAGATGAGCTTAAAATCTTCTTCATCTAATATTTTAGAGCATGGTGCAGAACAATTTTTGCAGCTTAGAGTAGAACATCTATCATAAATTAAAGATTACAAAATCAGAAATAATACCACAAATCACTTTTCTTGATGTGGGATTCATAGTGGATATGTGAAACATAAATAGACACTATAAATAAATGCATGAATAAGACTTTGCAGCTTCTGGGACAGAGATTAATGAAGTTTTAGGATGCTAAGAGCTCAAGATACAATCTATAGCTTTAAACTGATGTCAAGATTTAGAACTGATTGCTTAAAAAGCCCTTCCTTTCTCCAGAATAGATTGATGACTTTAGTGCCATTAAATCTCCCCTCATGCAAAATGTATATAATTTGCTTCCAACAGGTATAGTATGTAGGAATATTTACAAATATTGTGTGTAACTATAATATGTAAAAGTTAAATTATTTCAAAAGCAAAAGATAGTAATATGTGTGATTTTGTTTTCAAGCGTTTTTTTGTTTGTTTGTTTATTTGTTTTTTTACATTTAGAATTCAGTGGAAGCCAGCTCATGAACATATTGGGGATTGATAACTGGTTTGTTAGTTGACTATTCAGGTAGAAAAATTATAAAAATGATACACATACTCTGTAAGCATTTAATTAATTTTAATGCTTTTTAGTAAGGACTAAGACCTTTTCTTTAAGTAGGGATATGCTGATTGGAGTTCTGTTGTATTTCTTCCAAAAGTCGTAGCCATAATGCCTTAATTATGAGATTCAGTTTAGGTTTCTTTAAGTAAAAATGAGAACTGAAAGATACCTATTAAAGCAATCTCAGCACAAGATTCCTCTAGGATTTTATAAGATTTTCCCTCCTATATTTTACAATTGTCTCTCATACCTAAGCAGTTTCTTTTTTAATAACAACTCATTTTCTATGGAGTCCTTCCAAAGCAATCATCTGTTTTCAAAAAGACAACAACTCATAATTGATTAGATTACATAATATTTAAATAATATTTAAATTACAGTAACAAATATACTGATATAAGTAGTTTGAGGGACAAATATAATTATGTCTTGGTTAAGTGCTAAACTCAGCTGGTGGATGCAGGAAAGGTAGCATTCATTGGGTTGTGGGTATTGTGGGTCAGCATGCTTTGCATCTATAGGAAAGTTACCGAACCAGGAGGTCAGTTAAGTGAAGGTCAGTTAAGATAATGGCTGTTGTCCTTTGATCAGTGTTGATACTGATACTTCCTGATAGTGTGTCACTGGAAAATTGTAAATTAAAAGCATATGGTCAGTAGAAAGGTAACTGGTAACTGCATTGGTATGTATATCAAAGTAGCTAACAATATGCCTGGCATGGTAGACTTTAATATATTTTTATTCTCTTCCTATATAATTTTTCCAATGATTTACTTGTATTATTTTTCAACCTATAGACTATAGTGTGGCTACCTGGAAGTTACTTGGAGTTTGGGAGAGTGAGTTTTCTACTAGTGGATTATCCTTTATATAGAATTCCAGATGAAAATGTATGAAGAGTTATTTTTATCTTATTGAAAAAGAAAAATGGCTTATGAAAAACATTTAGAATTCACTGAAGTAATGGAGGATCAGGGTCCTTTCTTTCCCTCATTCCCTTTCCCATCAGTCTCTCCCTTCCTTTCTCCTTTCCTTCCTTCTTTGCCTCTTTCCTTCCTTCCTCCCTTCCTTCCTCTTTCCCTCTTTATTTATTTTTTCCCTAAATATTCCTTATCCTAATCTACTTCTGGACTTGTGTTGTTTTGTTTATACTTTACCACCCCATGCTTACTTAGGGAAATGCCTTGCTTTTTGTTTTTTTAATTCTTCTTTAAGTTAACTTCAGGTATTTTGCTATTAAACAGCATCCTCTTCTAACAGTTTCTGCTCTGATTTGACCATCTTCTGCACTAAGGGTAAGGTATGGTCCAGTTTGTAAGCTATAAGCAGCAAAAGCACATCAGCTTTCCCAGTGTATCAGCCCTCTCCCCGCCTGCCACCCCTATGACCATGAACAGGTCAAGCTTAAAGTGAGCTTTGGTTTATTTGCCACACAAGCTATCACAACACACAGTCATGAAGGCTTGAATATAAGTTCTTTAGGATACAAATTATATCTTCTATGTTATCAATAGTGTTTACTCCTGTAAGATCTTGGTCTCTACTGAGGTGTCCTTAGCTTCTTGATTATTGACCTTGACCAAGGTCTGTTACTGAGGCCTCACTTCTATTTTTCTGGCCTTGAGTGCTCCAGATCTGACTTGAATCTCACTCTCTGCTAATCTACCTGAACAACCCTGGGCAAGCTTTCCTAACCACAGACTCTGAATGACAAAAGTTTCTGCCTTACAGCATTGTTGTGAGGATTAAATACCAAATGCTTAGCTCAGTGTTTGGCAAGCAGTAGTGAAAAAATGTTACCTTTTTTTAAAGGTCAGATTTACTGGCCTGTTCTGATTCCAAACCCTCTCTCCCTAAATTAGTATTTTTAAAACTTTCTGACCAAGACCAAGACCCCACCAGAAGAAAAAATGTTAGTATGATTATTAATGCATGTGCACACACACATTCATATACACACGATCACATTTTAAAATGATATATGTGCATATGTGTGTATTATGAGATAATACTTAATATATGAAATCAGTGTTATTTTCTTTTCATTTTTTTTTTAAAGAATGCTAGTCACAATGTATTAGATTGATTTCATAATCTACTAAGTATGTCATAACTTCAGTTTGTAAAGATCTGACCTAGATTGTAAAAGATGGATCATTTGTAAATGAACGAGTACATATTTTGTCTATTTCACTTGCTTTTCTGGAAAAATATCATATTATACTTAAATATGTAAAAATTCATTTGTAACAGTCCCCCAAATTAATAGTTAATATACTTTCCATTATAACCTGCAAAACCTAAAATGGATTTTAGAAAATCTGGATTGAAGGTCTTCTACCTACATTGGCCTATTCAGAGCTTACTCCTTTTAAGAGCTTGTCCTTGATGATCAACTTTCAGAATTGTACTGATGTTTTAATGATCATAAAAACTATTTATCAAATGCTTACCTCTATACTCTGATATTAAAACGGGCAACTTGTTTGCGATGAAGCATTAGTGGTTAAATTTGCTCACCCACCAATCTTTTGAAGACACACCAACTTTTTAGCGCAGGAATTAAGGTTCAATTACTGGTGTTTGAATCAACAGCCAGAGCCCACCTGCCCTCATGACTGTTTGGTGCCAGCGGCCAAAAGCAAAGGTGAAGGAGGTTGCTTCCTGCTGGCCCTCCAGCTATCCTTACATCTTTTGTGAAACCAAAGAAGAGGCTAGACAGTTTATGGATAGTTGTCTCATGGTGGTGCTTATCAAACGCAGGAGTGTGAAATGTGTTCTCTGTGCTCTCCATGGTATAAATGGAAACACAGATTAAAGGGTTTAGTAAAGCACTTCTTCATTGTTTGGACAGGTCTCTGGGCTTCCTGAACTATGCACGCTACATGAAATGGGGCCTTTAGCGGTATTTACTCTCTGTGTACTAATGACATTTCTGCCTGAAGATAAAACATCTTTGGTAAAAATAACTTGTCACTCAATTGAGACATTTTGCTTGAGAGATGCTGTAGTTTCAAAATGTTTCTCTGCTCGTGCATGCTCACCTTTTCCCCTGTGCTCCTTATGTTTGCTGATCTTGACATGTTTGTTTTTGTTTTTAAAAATCTGCTGTGATTTTCACCTTTGTATTGCATCTGTGTAAGGTTACTGCTACAAACATGTTTTATTACTTTTAGAACACTTAAATTGGGATATACGTAATGCTAAATTAGTAAAGCTAAATATTTTCCATGGAGTGCTACTTTTTAGATTTCAATATATTCCAAATTGGTTCAAGTATCTCACAAACACACTGCCATTTTATTCATATTATGAACGCATTGTATTAATACATTTGTATTTTCCTTCACATATTTGGAGGTGGCTGCAGTGAAATCTTTATTTTTTAATCTTTTATACAAACTGTAAGTTATTAACATTTATTAACATATATTAACAGATATTAACATGTATTTAATTGTTTCCTCCCCACCCACCCATCTCAAATGTTCTACTTTTGAGAGCTTTAAGAATTTCAGTCTGTTGTCACATTTGTTTTAAGCATAGACAAAGACGCTAGGCTTTTTTTCTTGACCTGCGGGATTGAGAGAAAATATTTACAGATGTTAACCATAGTGAAACCACTTTTGATATATCCCTTTTGATCTCTATGAATAATAAACGGGAGGCTTTCATTAGGTATATCAAAGTTTCCAGGCCTTCCCAAAATAGATTGGAAAAAGTTGATGGCCAAATGGAGATTAGGCTTTCAGGTCCATTCTGAGCAGGTGTTCCATCGTTGCTACCATAGCCATATGTATTATGCAGTGCATACATGTTTTTAATGTTTTAGGACTTGCTTCTGTGTTGCATCTCTGTAACATTACCGCCCCTAACATATTTTATTACTTTTAGAATAATTTCGTTGGAATATACATAATGCTAAATAATTGATATGTGGAACTTAGTTTTAAAGCCTCATATAACTAGTAGGAAGTGTTTGTTCGCCCCCCTTTGTATGTGGCAAATTTTCCCCAGTTAACACATGAATCAGTTCTTCATTATTCAAGCTTTATTTAAAATAACTCTTTTTTATGAACATGAACATAAACAGTAGTAATTATATTTTTGGCAGGGATGGCTGCAGTTCATCTGCATGCCTTGCAATGCAACACTGTCTTCACCATTGTATTCTCACTTCCTAGCAGAGTACCTGGCACATAGTAAACGCTTCAAATTTCAAGCAAATGAAGGAGTGCTAAATAACTTCAACGGATGCTCTGGGGGCAGACAGATGTTCCTGTGGCAGCTAATAGCACCGTCTTAAGTAGCACTGGCTGGAAACTTGCCAGCCTTTGCATTCTGTGTGGTAAACCGAAGTCCTAACGCCCGAAGCCAGGAGCGGCAGCCCTGTGCCCAAGTGAATGTTGATCCTGGGAAAGCCCTTGGTGGTTTGCCTGAGAAATCGTTGCCACCTCCATGATGTAAAATTGATGCTTGCATAGGAACTGCACGTTAAATGTGGAAAAAAGAACTCAGGCCGTGTGAAGTAATAAAAAACGTCCAAGTTCCCACCCTATTAATTAATTTAATTACCCATTTCTTAGCATCACAACATAATATCTACACCTAAGTTTATATCATGCCTTTCAAATTACACGTACTTTCATGTGCATTACATGTTTATTTTAATAGGTAATTATGGTACAAAAACTCAATAAATAATTAGTATAAATTTCTGTGTTTAATGCTTGAAGTTACTATTTTTATTTAGAAAACATGGGATGGGTAAAATTTGCAATACACAAAGCAGTGGAACCTGGTGGCCAATTTAGGGCAAAGATTTTCTTTGTATTATTGATACTTGAATATTTTCACTCTATTAGAATCTATAGAGTTTCAAAATTGGAAGAAACCTTTAGCTTTGCATTTTTCCCATCTGATTCACAATCCGTTTGCTTTTCAGACAAAATAACTTTGTGACTTTGGCACAAAGCTTATGAATTCATTGTCTTTTAGCTATGGAGGCCACTCCATATGTAACCAGTATTGTTTTTAGGAATTTATTTCTTGTATTAAGCAGAACTCTTTCTTCTCTTAACTCCCTCTTACTGGTCTTAATCTTTCCTTTGAAACTTCATACAATAGTTTTATGACTTTCTTTTAAAACTACATGCCGTTATTTTGACATTCTCCATTACTAATCACTCAGTACCATATAAAATGTATTTATACATATCATCTAACATTTTTGAGCTTCAAAACAGCCATATAAATTAAGTAGCTTACATATTATTATCTTTGTCTTACAGATAAATACTCTAAAACACAGAGAAAATAGGTAATTTGCCAATGATCACACATACAAATAATGATTGGTGGATCCAGGGTCCCTGCCCAGATCTCTGATTCAAAATTCTTTCCATGATCGCACGTTGCCTCAAAGTATCCTTTTCAGTTTTAAGTTCTTGATTACTTTAAGCTATATACGCTCAGTTTCTTCAGTTTCTCCGTTTTGTCAGCTATTCTTCAAGTGACCTAATTTTCAGTATGAGGAACTGTTGTGGAGGGGGGCGGTGCACATGTCCATATATGCCCATGCAGAGCTTAGAAAATGTTCATAGTCTCTGCTGGTTACATTCATAACCTATTTTGTAATTATAGCCAGTCTTTGCACCCCCTCCAATAAACACTTTTGTTTTATCTGCATCTCCCTGTCTGTAAATATTTACATAATTTGAAAAGCAAACTTGTATTATCACTTACCATTTCAGAGTCCATGCTTTCCAAGTGAAGAAATGTGGGACTTGTCCTTATTTTGTACATTATTGTTTAGTGAAATCAGAAAACCTTACTTGCTAGACAGCTGTTTAAAATTCAGAAGTTTTTCTGTCTGCCCTCCATATTTGGTTAAAGGGAGAACCTCACATCTTACCGACTTCACCCAGCCTGCTAGCATAGGAAATAAATGCTTTCAGGTTGTAGCAGTGGACTCAGTAAAAGCTAAGTATTTTCAAAGTTCACTGAGAAACTGCTTTACCCAGTTGACACAGGATTATACCATGTGCTGAATATCAAAGAGAGAGGTTAGCCCAGCATCAACAATTATATAAGTCTGTACTTTAAACCCCAAAACAACACTAACCACTTCCTAGACTGTGAAAAGCAGTAACACAAGCTGAAACCACAGTTGATCAGAGCATATAAAACCACAGTTGTGCTGGTACTAGTATATAATTATTTCCATATACTCTGCATAAAATCATCAGAAGCCAGAAAGTATTTCCACAGCAGTGAATAGAAAAGACACTTAGAAAGATAAAGTAACCATTTCTGAAAAATAGTTTAAAAAATGTAGCATTGTATTTATTGCACGAATTTTCATGTTATCAGAAGATTAGTTAAGTCTGATAATAATCTTTAAAACTGTGCTGCTTGTGCTGAGAGTTTCAAGTTACTCATGAGGTTAGTACTTTTAACCAAATATTCTTCTTTCAGGCTAGTGAGAATTTTAATTTCAGTTGTTTGGTTTTTTTTTTTCCACATTGAATAGGAAGTAACATATTGAATTCACTGTGGAGACTAAATTAGCCAAATGCTCAATTCAAACAAAGATTTTTGGCCTGGCTGAGTTTCTGATGTTGAAACTTAACTTTTTTTTAATAACAATTTTTTGTATCAGTTTGTCCTTTAAAATCTCTAAAAGAAATTAATACAGACTCCTGTTGAATCTCTCAGTCAGGTTCTCAAAGGGTCTCCACAAGCCCCACTGATCTCAGAACCCTTTGGAAATCCTAGGGACTCTATCGGTCCTGCCGTAGTCTTCCCTGAGCTCACCTGGTAGCTTGTGCTCAGTGTTTGCTCTGGACTTTTCTTTGCCTCCATCACCATAGCGTTTACCTACTTTGAACCCTCAGTTTTGGGTCTCTTCACCTGAGATTACCGGCAAGGTCATCAGAATTGTGAAAGCTCTGGAAATACCCAACCACAGAGTCACACCCCCACACCGTGAGTGGTGTCCACAAATGAAATCCTGCTGTCGCTGTAACGGAAATTGCATTTATTTTAGATTGAAACATAGCGTGGGGCTGCTGGGCAGTCATTCTACCATTTCTTTGTCCATCCTCCTTCCTGCTCTCTGAGACTAATCATTTTACAGTTCCCTCTCTCTCTCTGCAAACCTCTAGAATGATTTCTCCCATCCCGAGTCTCAGATGATAATGTTGCTTCCTTTATCACAAAGATACAAGCAATGAGCAAAGGACAGACACACGCTCTCACCATGCTCTTTTCCCGCTCTCTCATCTGTGCCTGAACACTTGACCTTCCTCTCTGCAACCTTGAGTGAGCCTTGGGGAATGAGCGTTCCTGCCTAATTTCCTCTTTTCATTCCCTCTTGCCTACTTCTCCTCAAGGGGTGCTCCACTCTCCTCTCTCCTGCATCATCATAACTTTTTTTTGGCTTTCTATCTATTGGTCAGTTCCCCTCAGCATACACATAGGTTGTGATTTCTTCTATCTTAGAGAAAAAGAGGTCCTTCTCCTGATCCCACAGCCCCATTCTACTACCATTCCTGTTCTCTGCTCCCCTTGTCAGCAACTCCTCAAAGAGCTTTTTTAAAGTATGTTCTCTGTCTCTAATTAGTCTCCTTTTATTCTCTACTAAAGTCATACTCATCAACTGTTAGCTCCCACCGCCCCACCAAAATTGCCCCTGTCACGGTGTCCAGTGATGGCATACCTCTGCCAGACCTGTCACCGGTGTCTGACACAGCTGATCCTTTATTGCCTCCCACTGAACACTTTTCCCCTGGTTTCCAAATCATCAGCTCCCTCCGTTTTTTTCCTAGCTCACTGACGCCTCCTTCCCGGCCCCTTTACTGAGTTCCTCTTTCTTCCTCTGACCTGGATTTATGGGAAGGTCCCTAGGGTTGTTCCCTTTTTCAATCAAGACTCCTTTATCTAGACTTGGAAACCAGGGTACTAACCTCTTCTTAAATTAACACCCACTCATTTGGTGATCTCATCCAATTTCTTGGCTTTTTGTACTATCCATAAACCATTGGCTCCCAGGTGCATATATTCAGCCCTGATATCTAACCTGAAATCCTCGCTTGAATATCCAGTTGCCTCCTCAACCTTTCCATTTGTATTATTGCAACTACCTCCTAAGGGCCTCCCTGTTTCCACCATTGCCTTTTTGCAGTCGAATTGCCAGCGTGTCAGTTGGTGGGCCCCTTTTCAAACATAAGTGAGATAATATCACTCCTTTGCTTAAAACTCTTCAATGGTTCCCCACTGGGGTTGCCAGAGTTAGCAACTAAAAATACAGGATGCCCAGTTAAATTTTAATTGCTGATCAACAGTGAACGATTTTTATATCTTTTGGACCATACCTATACTAAAAAATCCTTTGTTATTTACCCAAAATTCAGATGTAACTGGGCATCCTGTATTTTATCCAGCAATTTTACTTCCAACCCACCCAGCTCTCCGTTCTGACCATGACCCTGAAAGGTCCCACGTTATCTGGCCTCCTGCTATCTCTGGCCTCTGATCCTGCCACAAGGTTCCTTCCTTGCTGTTCCTCCAGTGTATCAGATACACTGTCTCCTCTGGTTATTGGCCCTGCAATTCCGTAGGTCTAGGATAACCTTCCTCTGATAGCCTCCTGACTTACATTCTCATATTTTTAAAGTTTTGCTTGAATATCACCTCTCTCTGAAGTCACCTATGTCTCTCTTGTCCCCTACCTGCTTTACTTTTTCCTATAATACATTCTGTATGTTTTATTTTGTTTATGGCCTTTTTCTCCCCAGTAGCACATACACTCCGTAAGAGCAGAGGTATGTATTGACGTTCCCTGCTGTGCTGGGCCCATCTTACATTCTTGGTACACTGAATAATTAAATGAATATATATCATGCAAATGACCCTTGGATAATTAAGAGCCTATTAGTTATGGATGTATCTACTTCGCTATAAGGTAACGGTTTCACATTTTTCCCTCCTCATTACCCTCCTTGAAATCAGGTGAAGCAAAGAGGATTTTTAGAGAACAAGGTAGGAACGGGAAATAAAAATGATTCCAGAGCATTGGACATTTAGAACAAAGTATGGCAGAATACAGGGGTAGGGTAAAGAGCAAGGAAAAGGGAAAAAAATGTGGAAAGGCACCTATAAATTGACCTTGAGCTTTAGTAAACTTAATTGTGACTTTGCATCTTCTGAATATTTTAGCCTTCCCTGATCTGTGCTTTAGATTCTACATGCAGAAAATACTGGTTCTTTTAATAATCTGATTAGTTGATTCTGGTTGGGAGAATTTTACCTTCTGTTTTTAGAACCATGACTTTCACTTGTTCTGAGAAAGCTGCCCAGTAATCCCTTTACTAACGCTAGTTGTTCTCCATCAGTTGGTGCCTGGAATATCAGAGAGAGGACTGAAGGGCCTATTTTTAGATGTTTATTAACCTTAAATTAAGGAACAACAAACAAGACCTTAGGCTGGTTGTGCTTTAGTCTCTTTCCTTATGCACGATGTAAATGTCTTGTTAGTTTTATAATTTAGCTCACAGGGGCAATAATATCTCTAAGCTGTAGGAAGTCATTCCTACATTGTTCTCATGTACACGGGAAATCATTGACAGTATAATGAACCGTTGTTGGTACGTACAATGTAATCATTTATTTAACCACCTTCCTTTTATGAACAGTTAAATTTATTTTAATTTTACTCTTCTCTATTAAGAGTGTTACAACGGATATTCTCGAATTCTACCTGTGATTATTTTCTTAGGATAAAGTTCTGAATATGAACTATAAGAGCTTTGAAAGTGGGAATTTTTAATGTTTGTGGAAAATATTGTCAGGTCGTCCTTCAGAAGTGCTGTGACATTTTTCTCTTCCATACAGTGTACAAGCAGGACATTCTCGCTGTACCTTTGCTACAGTGCTTATTAACTCCCCTCTGTCTTCGAATTCCTTTTCTTCATTAGGCTGCTTCTTTTCCGATTGCAAATATACACAGATTTATCCCCTTATTATATTAAGCCTTCTAATCTTCCATCTCATTAACCCATTATTCTTTTTTTCTTCCTTTTTCTCCCTGTCAAACTTAATGAAATAAGCTCTACTCACTTTCTTCACTTAGCCTCTTTTTTCTTAAAGGCCCTCTTTCTTCCTTTTCTACTTCAATGAAACCTCAATATATCTAAGGGCACAGAAGACCCCTCATAGTAACTACAGTGGCCTATTTGTGTCCTTCTCCCTTCCCGACTTGTCATCGCTCTGATGTTGCCATCCATCTCCACGTCTCAGAACGTACCTCTCTGACTGCAGACTCACTAATGCTCCCAGGGGCTGCGGGCTCTCCTCTAGCCACTTTGATCTGTTTTGGGCACCAATGCCGGCTCTTTTGCCTCGGCCCAGTGTTTCAGTACTGGAAAACCTAAACTTCTTCTCCTTGACTATCTTCTCACATTATTTGGACTCTTAGTCCATGGCACTGAGTAACATATATATGTTAGTGACTATCAATCCCTCTCCCTAGCAAGTCCTCAATATTTAATACTAGGAAAGTACTTGCAGTTGTCCACTGGACATAGCCATGTAAATTCCCCACAACGCTCTACCTCAATAACCCAACTTGAACCTTTTTCCTTCTTCCATACTTACTTATTTTGTCTATATTGTGTAATTATGTCACTGTCAACCTATTCTCTCATATAATGTCGTGCTGGAGTCTTCTCTCCCTTCCTCTGTAGTCCGTCAACCAGCGATTCCTGTTGATTCTACCGGCAGTTACATACTTTGGCACCCTCCTCATGGTGATCATACAGAATACCTTTTCAAAAATTTCATTAATATTTTTCTGCCAGATCCTAAAAGCTAGTAAAGATGAAAAATGACCCAGGAGATGTAAGACTTGTCCTCTGCCCTGAAAGATCTTACAGGCAAGTGGGAGAGAGATGTACAATGAATGATTTCAATACGAGGTAGTGCTAGAGATATCAAACAGAATTATATAGAATCTGAAAAGATTAACTAGTTGGAGAGATAGGTAATTTCTGACAAAGGGAGGAGGCATGGCCAAAGGTTCAAATTCCAAATCTTTATTTATGGCTCCCACTAGAGTTTGCATACCCTTTTTTCGTAATCTAGAACATGTCATATAAACTAGATATAGGGAGACAAAAACATAAATAAAACTTGATTGTATCCTACCTTCCTTAAAATTTCTTTTGACTCTCCTGCTGCTGTGTGAGTAAATCCTAATTCCATAGTTTGGCGCACACAAAGCTTCTGGGCAGACCCCAGTGTGTCTCCTCAGCCTCATCTCCCATCATTTGCTCTCCCAGCCAATGGCAACGCTTGAGCCACACTCTTCCTCTTACTCCTAATTCAACCCTGCCCCCGCCGCCAAATTTAGGTTCTTTGTGAATATTTGAAGTGCTTCTCCCTTCTAATCTGTATAAGTACTTTCTAGTTCTCTTAAGTTCTAGGTCACCTTTTACCTCTTCTTTGTGAAGTCCCCTAAGCTCTTCCAGCAGGATTCGTTGCTCTCACAGCACTGGCACTTCTCGCCACTGTTGTAGTCATTACCCACAGGGCACAGCTTGTCCAAGAAGACAGAAGAACCTCACAGTGGGTTGTTCACCTTCACCACCTCAGTGCAAGCATGTAACAGCATAATACAGTTTACAGAATGATTGTACTTTTGTCTGCCCCTGTTTTACAAGCCAACCTTGCTTATATGAACAAAAGAAAAGCACGTCTCAGGTGTGTTTGTGGATGGCAGCCACAACTCTTCACAAAATTATTCTTTTTTTTTTTTTTTTTTGCACCTTAGGGTTTTTTTTTTTCCCCACCTGCCCAGGATTCTGATCATTTGGCACAATTTTATTTTAGTGTAGCAGCCAACATGGAAAAACATTGTGAAAGAACATATAACTGCTTACACTTTCAGTTTCTGGAGGTGGCTCACATTTGTGGATAAGCACTGAAGACTTTCTGGCATAAAAGGAATATCACAGAGTGATTAAAAATGTAAAAGAAAATGACCTAGCACCTGATAAAAAAAAATTGTCATTCTTATTTTCCTCCATCATCAAAATGAGCACTGCATGCTGACAGTTACTTTATAGAACTTTATTTTAGCACAATGCCGTACGCTGCAATTAAAGTGACAGTTGCGCATGAACCTGACTATTGCCATCCTGTTATTTTGGTGGGGTTTTTGTTTGTTTCATTTCCTATAAAGACTTTCTAGGTAAGGAATAAGAATTTAGAAAACAAATTAAATATGTGAGCTAAGGATATTATTATACTTTTTAAAAAGTTCCTCAGCATAGCTCATTTTCAGCATAGAGATATTCATGGCATAAACGTACCTAGACTTGCATTTACTGAACGTCTTGTTGTGAAATGCTCATTTCTCCCCCCAGAACATCTCCTGAATATAAATCTGTTTTAGCAGAGAAAGAAGTTTGAACAAGGATTTCCCCTGTGGGGCAGGACAAGCTCTGATTTGCCGTATCAGGGTTAGAATGTTGGGCGGGGATATCAACCAACACTGACTAAGTAGGTAATGTCACTCCTTGCAGCGCAGAGCAACATCAATCATGAACTAGATTCTAAAAAGTAATTTTTTACCTTGACTAAATTTGATATAATGGGGATAATGACATGTGTATCATTCTTGTGTATAATGCTTAAATGTTTATTAAAATATTCGATTATAATACTTTACTAAATCTTTAAAAAATTCATTCCCTCAGTTTAAACCATCAACCATCATTCCTACTTTAAACATATATTCTGACAGACACATGTACATGAGGTATGTATCATGTAATGTACAGAAGTGCTTAGCTCACCTTGGCCAGTGGGCATGGCTCTCCCCCTCTGAGGCAGACAGCACCATCAGTGGCATCTGTGCCATCCGCGGGCTGAAGGAGGGCTGGTGGGGCCTTCTGGCCACTCAGAACGGGCCCCAGGGGAGAGGGGTGGCAGAATTCAGAAGGCGCAGGGTTAGCAGAGATCTATCAAATCTATGCAAACTTCTTCCGTCAGGTTCCATTGTGAGTGAGCTACAGAATGTGTAAAATAAAGATCATTTTCAAAATGTGTAATGTTTAAAGACACATACAATTTTCTGGAAAAATTAAACAAGTTTTTATTATACCTTCTCTACCACTTGCGCTAGAACGTGTAAAGTTCTATTATTTCACTCAGCAGAGGCAGAAGCAAAACAGGGAGGCAGTGAGAAAACTATTGCCGATGGTGGCTTGCACTGTAATACAGTGTCAGTGAGGTGGTGAAAAGTTGTCAGATTCTCTTTTCAGTGTTCTTAAACTGATGTCAATGTCTGGGGCTGAGGTTAGTGTTCCCCTACCAACAACAAGCACATCTCTGGACACCACCAGCTGGGTGCCTTGTGATTCAATTCAATTCGGAGGACTCTCTCTACCCAGAGACAGTCTGAGATTCCACAAGCTAAGGATTCGATCCTACCGGACTGCCCCCTCACCCACACTTCAGACCCCAGCCACAAGCCCAGGCTTTTTATCTGGGCTTCTGACTAACCAATTACAAACTGGGGGTTCCAGTGACCCTCCTCCAACTCAGGAGGCCCCTCACAAAGTCCAGCTTATTACCTGAACTTTTGACCGACTAGCTGTAAATCAGAGGTTCCCATAACCTCCTCCCTGGGTTTGATTAATTTGCGAGAGCAGCTTACAGAACTCAGAGGAACATTTGCCTTACTAGATCTCCCATTGATTAGAAGAGGATAATACTCAGGAAGAGCCAGATGAAAAGGTTGCACAGGTATGGAGAAAGGATGCAGAGCTTCTGTACCACGCTCAGGCACGCCCCTCTCCGCAAGTCTCTACTTGTTCACCAAGCTGGAAGCCCTCTGAACCCCATCCTCGTGGAGTTTTCTGGGGTCTTCGTTACATAGGCATGATTGACTCAATCATTCGCCTTTGGCATTTGGTTCATCCTCCTGCTCAGCTCTCCCCTCTGCAGGTTGAGGAACACAGAGAGTGCAAACCTTTAGTGTTCAGATCTCTGGCAACCACCATCTTTAGGTGGGGTCCCAAAGCCACCTCATTAACATAACAAAGGCCATCTTTATTGCTCTCATCTCTTATGAAATTCCAAGGGTTTTAGGAGTTCTGTGTCAGAACCAGAGACAAGACCAAATACATATTTCTTAATATAAATCACAAAGTCACCGATTTCAACTGTCTTCTGAAGGTAGAATCTGAAGATAATTTGGTGTGGGATGTGGGGTGTGAACAAAGGAGATGAATAAAGGATGTCTACAACTAATGGCATTGCCATTTACTGAGATAGCAAAAAACGTAGGTTATAAATAGGAATTTGATGGTTGTCAGCATGCAAATCACGTGCAATGCTTTGAAACTAGATGAGATCACAAAAGAAAAGAATGTAGACAGAAAATAGAAGAGGTCCAAGCAATCAGCATTAGATCACTCGTGCTTGTAGATGGTGATCAGGAGGAACAAACTATCAGCTCAGGAGAAGTGTCTGTGGGGGTAAGAAGAAAACTTGCAGAGTCACTTATCAGTTAGAATACAGACTAAGAAAATGAACCATACGATTCACCCACAGGTGTGGTGCGGGGGGAGCAGTGGTCACCTTCATACCTTCCGTGCATGCAAATCATGCAAGTTACTGCCATTAGACTATCTCATGTTTCTCCCCAAAGGAATCTCCTGAAGGGTGTTCTGTTACTATCCCCAATTTCAACTGCTTGCTCCCACTCTTTTTATACTGTCGAGCCATTTAAAATGAACTCTTAATTATTGTTTCTTAACCAAAATAAGGTCTTTCATACATTCAAAATTTGAATGAAGTTGAGGATCTTATCTGACTATTAAACTTATTGAACACATATTGAAAATATCTACCAATGTAGGCACCAATTCTTGGCTACAGCACCTCCCCACCAAAAAATTCACAAATTTCCCTTAATGGCTGTTGAATGATACACTGAATAAATATTGAACCATAAGGTAAATTTTTGTAAGAAAGAGCGCTTAGGGTTTCTGGTTCGAGGTACACATTAATTCAAGTGTTATGTGAAGGTGTGTTTTTCTTCCAACAGTTTACATTCCCTTTCACTTAAAGTTCCTGACCATTGATCATTTCCTTAGCATTGTAACAAAGCGAATCTGCAAACATTCAATATAATAAAATGAGGAAAAAGTCGTGTGATGCTTTTGTGTCACACACTTGCAGCTACTAGACATTGTTTCAGCTTGTGAATGCCCTTGTCACATTTTCGATTAGAGGAATCATTTTAAAAATCTTGGTAGGAAAAAAAATCCCTTAATTTTGGCTTCCCAAAGATGCCATTGTAAGAAATGTGCTTCTTGGGACTATGTTATTTAGTTGTCTCATGAATTTCAGTCTTCCATATAGGCTATTACTGCTAATCCACAATTTTACCTGGGAAGTGGAAAACTGTGGAGACTGATTCAGCAGCTCACACTCAGCCTGCGCCCTTGATAAAAGGTTGGCTACTTCTCCTTTGAGACCTTCCAACCTAAGGCATTGGCACTAGGGTGAAAACTGTAACTGGGGCGACTGCAGACCATTAACACGTAGATGTGGAGGATCTCAGGGTAGCAATATCGTAATTTATAAGTGGAGTCAGATTGAAGGAGTTCTCAGGTTTCCTGCTGATAGGAAAATTGAGCCAGTAGCAGTCGCTTCATCCAGTGATTTAGGAAGAAGCTGTGCTTATGAACATAAATACTATTTTTTTCTTAGGGCAACACGTTTGGCAAAACTGGTCGTCTCTTTTTCCATATTTGGGCCCAGCCAGCATACTGCTATTACTCAGGGTTTTCCTGAGACCATGAAACTCATGGCATTTGAAGTTCAGGTTCAGGTTTGAGCCTTGGAATTACTGCTTTTAAGTGCTGGCTGATAAACACTGTTCACTTTTAATACTGGACTGTCACGGTGATGGGTTGCATAGATATGTCAAGTTTTATTCAATTACCATGCTCTTTCAGCAAGAACCTCTCAATATTAAGATGCGGTATGAATACAATTGGCCACCTTCCCTAAGATTTCTCACTTAAATATATAATCCGCATTACCCACACAGTATTAAAACATCTGTTCTTGAGTAGGAATGCAAGCATTTGCTTTTCTTTGCTGGCTTAAAAATAATTTAAAAACATAACCCAGATAACTTTTTGGATGAATCAGATAAGAGCAGGGGGAAGGACAAAGAAGCATGTTTAAATGAATTGTTCCAGGGCATTCTTGTGTCTTTACAGAACCTCCCGTCAGTTGTTCCTGGCAGGCATTTCTGTCTGCATGCCCTGTCTGCTTCTTCAACTCCTTAGAAGTCACAACTATGGACAGTATATCAGCTTGACATTATATAAATGCTATTGGAGACACCTTTAAGAAGTGATGTAACATAAAACTGGACTTCTTGTTTTTCCTTTGCTTACAATACCTGGATTATTATTGTGTTGTTCTTTTATTTTTAATAACTACAATGATAAAACCTAGTCTGCATTCCTAAACCTTCTGATAGGTATGAATGAAGTGAAAGGCTCCTTATCAGTTTGAAATGTACTGTATGCATTTGGCCAAGAAAACTGAAACATAAATCTTTGTAAGCACTAGAAGTTTTGCAACAGTTGCTATGCTACTCAAGGTAAACATTTGTATGTGTATATTTGTCCGAAGACGATTCATTGTAAATGTTGTATTTTTAAAATTGCACTCACCACAAAAATTCTAATAAAAAGAGAAGCTATGGATTTTCAGAGATAACTATTTATTGTCAAATTTTAAGCAGTTCAGATAGTGCTATTCCGAACAGGAAGTCAACTTCTCTTTTTCTAAAAAAGGGAAATTTGGTGATAAGTGCATAAAATATTTAAGGTAGGCATAATACAATACAAAAACACTAAGAGGTTGGTCTTTTTAAAAGTAGCACTGCAGAAGTAAGTAAGGGAACTTACTCTTGCAGTCAACCTTGCTTTCTTGAGCCTGTAACACAGATTCATGTGGTTATGATTTTGTCCGAATGCATAGGCTACCGCTTATTTTTCAATAATAAAAGTATATTTGTTTTTCAGTTATTCTTTTATATTAAACTCAACTTTCTATTGTCCGCACTTATCAGGATTTGTGTGATACTTGGGTTACTTATGTGATTCATAATAGCAAATTCTCAGTTTGGCTTTGTTTTTGGCCAGGGGAAAAAAAATCTCTCCTTTGATACAGAATACTTGATTTTTAAAGGCAAAGCTTCACAAGGGTGGCAATTTTGGCCTGTTTTTTTCACAGTACTTACCTCATGGGATTTGCAATAAATGTTTGCTAAATGATTTAACAGGCATAGTATGATATTAACCTTTCTTGCTGCTGTAACAGATTTTAAGTTGAGAAGTCCATGACAGCATTTATTAGTTTGCTAGGGCTGCTGTTACAAAGTACATACCACAGACTGGGTAGCTTAAGCAGCAGAAATTTATTTTCTCAAAGGCCTGGAGGCTAGAAGTTTGAAATCCAGGTGTCAGCAAGATGGACTTCTTCTGAGGCCTTTCTCCTTGGCTTGGAGGTAGCTGTCCTCTCCCTGTGCCTTCACATGGTCTTTCCTTTGTTCTGTGTCTGTGTCCAAATTTCTTCCTTTTACAAGGGCCAGTCAGATTGGATTAGGGCTCATCCTAATGACCTCATTAGACTGAATTACCTCTTTTCATGTCCTGTCTCCAAATACAGTCTTATTCTGTAGTACTGGGGGACAAGATTTCAACATAAGAATTTTAGTGGGACACAGTGCAGCCCATTACATGGCATGTATCTATATGTATTTGAAACATGGTGATATTAATTCTCTAAGCATGAACCTGTTTTCTTCTGATTTTTTGAAACACATATCTTTCATTCATAAGCTAGATATGTCTTTCTAGGGATACTTGTATTCAGAAAAGGTACGGTAAACTTTTATGCGTTCTCAGGACAGAAAGAAAAAAAAACTGTTGTAGTATGTTAGTTTTACCAGATGATAGTGTTTCCCAAAATTCACTGATAATCTAAAGCAACAAAGAAAAAATAAGGGAAAAAATAGAGAGACCTCAGCCCCACCAAAGGCTTACTAAGTAGTACATCTGTTTTTGAAGCTCCAGAGTGTGCTGAAGCTCTGTTGGACCCTTTAAAAAAATTGAGATATAATAGAAGTATAACATGTAAATTTAAGGTGTAGACATGTTGATGTGATACATTTATATATCGTACCATGGTTACCACTGTAGTTAACACCTCTATCAAGTCATATAATTGTAACAATTGTCAACCCTATTTTGCGTTGAGACTGTTTAAGATCGAGCCTCTTTTTGCATCTTTGAAGTATATAATACAGTGTCGTTGACTCTAATCACAATCCTGTGTATTAACTCTCCAGCAGTTTTTACCTTTGAACTGAAAGTTTGTACCATTTGACCAACATCTCCCCCATACCCCACCCCCAGGCCCTGGTACCACCATTCTACTCTTTGTTTCATGAGTTTGGCTCTTTGAGATTTTACATATGAGTGAGATTATACAGTATTTGACTTTCTCTGTCTGACTTATATCATTGAGCATAATGCCCTCAAGGTTCATCCGTGTTCTCATGGCTGAATAATATATACTATGCCACATCTTCTTTATTTATTCATCTGTTCATGGACACTTAGGTTGTTTTCATATTCTGGCTATTGTTAATAATGCTGCAATAAAGATGGGCATGCAGAGATATCTTTTCAATATCCTGTTTTCATTTCCTTTGGGTATATATCCAGAAGTGGAATTGCTGGATCATATGGTAGTTCTAATTTTAAATTTTTGCAGAACTTTCATACCACTTTCTATAGTGGCTGAATAAATTTACATTTCCACCAGCAGTGCATGAACATTTTTTGGAAATGACACCAAAGCACAGCAATAAAACCAAAAATCAAACAAGTAGGCCTACATCAAACTACAAAGCTTTTGTACATCAAAAGAAGCAATCAACAACATGAGAAGGCAACTTGGGGAATGTAACAAAATATGTGCAAGTTATATATTAGATAAGGAGTTAGTAGCCCAAATATATAAAGAATTTATACATCTCAATAACTAAACTGAATAGAAGTTTTTCCAAAGGAGACACGCAAATGGTCAATAATATGTGAACGTGCATGAACAGATGCTCAACATCACTAATCATCAGGGAAATGCAAATCAGAACCACAGTGAGATATCCGCTCACCCTTGTCAGAATGCTGTCACTGAGAACAGGGACAGAGTGGTGGCGGAGATGTGGGGGAAATGGACCCTCTGGTGATTACATAAGATGACCTAGAATTCTGAAATTTAAAAACTAAAAAGAAACTTAGCCACTGTGTTTAGCAGCCAAGATTGACAGAGGAGGAAAGGGAGGCTTAGAGGGGTTACAGTATTGGCCCAAATTTTCTTCCCTGAATGTGAGCAGCTCCGGGATTACAGTGCAGGCTCCGTGACTCCTGATCTGGGTTCTTCTCTCACACGGTGCTGTCATTCATAATGAATTTCACCAAGGAGTTTATAAGACCTCATTTTGTATAAGACCCTTAACACATGATACTGACAGTTTAGAATTGCATGGTTTGAGAGGGCACTTCGTTGTGCTGAGATTTCAGATTCCTTTTCTGCTCTTTCCTGATCTATCCTTCCAAAGTAGTGCACCTGAGAGGCCTATCTAGCTGAGAACTGGGTGATCCCCCCCCCCCGCCCCCGTTCTGCTACCCTGAAGGTAATAGCAGAAAAGCTTTGTTTCTGGCTTACTAAAGTAGGGGGTGTTGATTTAGTTGTTTGCATGATAGAACACAAAGAAACTGCTTTTTTTACTGACCACCATCACCCACTAAATAGTCTTAGAGCAAATCATGACTTAGTAATAAGTACCTATTTTCAGGGTGAATAAAATAGACAGGGAATGGGGGAATGTGAAAATCCAATTCAATGTCAGGCATTTAGCCCAATCATAAGTATTGTTAGAATTTTCTAGACACTTAAATAAGGGGAAAAAGCTTTGAGCCTGTACTGAAAAGAGTTTTTGCATAGAGGAAAGATGAAAACTTAAAAAAAAAGGAGGACTTTTTGTCCTCTAACCTTTTTTTTTTCCCACTGCTCTTCTTCTTCTTTGAAAATCCCCTTAAACAACTTTGAAAAGCAGAACTTGGAAAGCGAAGGGCTTGGTTGTTCCTTGAAATGACGGGTGGAGTGACAGTCACGAGAAAGCCCTGAAATAAAAGCGCCGCTTCCTCTGCGCTGTCCAGGATCGATTCTTTGAATCTAGGGGAAGTGAGTTGGTTTTTCCTCTTGTTTTTTGGGTGGATGCAAACTGCTGTGTGTGTGTGTATATTTTTTTAATTTATCTTATTTTAATTTAAGTATGTGAAAGCTTGCAGGTTTATAATATCAACTAATATATGCATGCTGAAACACGTGCCAAGTTGTTTTCGCCCAGAGTTTGTCATGTGCGGGGATTGAAATTCTGATACTTCATTGAACCCAAGGTGTGCATATTTTGTTTGTCCAATGTTGCTGGCCTATATATATTGCTTTAGTTTCTTTTATATGAATACTTTAACCTGTATCTCAGCAATATTGATTTCAGCGGGAACATTTTATTGCTTCAAAAAGAATGCTGTACACAGAGTCTAAACACATGAAACGCAAAAGAAGCTTGAAAATAGCTTAAGTAACAATTTTACATTACGTCTACCTGTACACTCTGACACTTTAATGAAGAACATATACTTTCTGTATTAGCTTTCTATATATATTTATTCTCTGTGCAGATTATGATACATTCAATTTGTTTTACATTGTCATAGTCATGCGTAATACTTAGGTAGTCCTTGAGTACTACTGACTTTTAATTTACACTTTATATAAACATACACATTTTGGCTTATTTTTTTTAAGTTGCAAATATTTTGCATTCATGTTTTCATGTTATAAATTCAATCAGTATTAACTAATTTGGTTAAATTAGCAATGGGAATTCTTATTAGATAATTGTTCATTTATGTCTGTAATATAGTTACCAATCATAATTGTCCTCTGTATAAAAGTAATTTTGCATTTCTTGAACAATTTAAAAAATAATGGTAGTAAATAGGAATGCATTTTATTTAGTTTCTGCTCTCAAAACTTAGATAATAATTGGAAGCATCTTGTACTAATATTTTAGCCACAATCTCAACATTATGGAAATTAGATCTTTAAAATAAGGATAAAATCATTCTTGACCTGAGGCTGCCACATTCATTTCTGCCAATTATTCTTTATAAAAGTGCACCCTTCCACCCTCTGAGTACAAATGGGTCGTTACACCCGCAGAGCTGTGAGCCTCAGAGGGGCTGTGCCTGCAGATAGCGACTGCCCTTTTTCTAATTTACGGAGCAGCTTCTGCTTTTCGAGCCATGCGCCCACAGGACAGCCCAAAGAGGGCATGTTTTTCAAGTTGACACATTTGAGATATACGGGACAATGATGGCCCTGTTGTTGAGGAAGTTTTCATGGATGAATTGGGTTTCAAGAAAAGCCATTAAAAATGGTACAGATTTATTATGTGCATCACAAGAGGGAGAGTTTTGCATAGGGGAGAAGGGGAGCAGCGATGAGCAGGGGTAGAAGTACAAGGTCGGAGGGGAATATGACATGTGCCATAGTTAGTGAAGAGTCGAGATTGATTGGAACAAAATGTGCCTGTCTTTGATGAGTAGAGGATTAGAGGAGAAAGTTCAGCAAAGATCAGATTGTAAGGATCCTGAGTACAGTGTAAGGAATTTGAATTTCATCCTCCAGATGAGAGATCACTTTAGGCATTTATCCAGATTCATCACATGATCAGTGATAACTTGTTTTAGATAAATTAACCAAGGGTTATGCTGAATAGAATAAAAGGAATAAGAGAAGATTAAAGGCAAGGAAACAAAGTTTGAGGATGCTGTATATAGTACATGGTTTTCTGCATCTAGCCCGGGTTCCAATGAGGATGAAAAGAAAAAGTTGATTTGATAGTTTTTTTTTAACTATAACAAATGTTATTATTTTTAACTGATCTCCAAAAGGAGACCATGTTTATTATAGTAAAATGTTGAAAATATGGTTATGTATATGAAAGAAAATTAAAATCACCCATTCTCATTTAAATCATAGATGAACATTTGGCATTTTAGGCACTGTTGATTTTTTGCTTTGTTTCAATTCATGTATGTTGAAATTATAGTATGTTAACACTATTTTTATGTAGCTTGTTATTTTTGTCATTTACTACATAATAAGCATTTCTTTTGTTAATAAAAATGTCCAGGGGACCTCATTTTTTATGGCTGTACACTATTTCAGTTCATGAGAAGTGTAATGAACTATTCCATCTATTGTAAATTTTGATTTTTTCCAACTTTTTGTTATTATAAATACTACTACAGTGACAATCAATTGACATAAATGTGTTTTTTCATACTCTTGCTCTCCTCTTCTCTGCAAAAATTATATTAAAAAATAATAAAAAAACTAAGTTGAACATTTGTTAATTTATTTATTTTGCCTATTTTGATTTCTGTTCTGATCTACCACTTAGTACATGTTGAAAAATGGGGGGAGGGAGTTCCTTCTTGAAGATTTATTGAAATTATTGTCCCATTTTGTTACTTACTATTTAAAATGATATATCTTGATGCACTGTTCTACATACGGGCATTTAGGTTGTATTCAATTTTTTTTTAATTTCAAACAATACTGTGATTAATATCATTGCATATGTTTTCATGTGCAATAAATGAAAATGTAAACCTTAAAAGTAAACTACAGGGATTTGGAATATATACATCTTCAACTCCAGTATCTTACATAATTTATTACCAAAGCAATTTATACTCACTTTTGCGTGAAGAGCAGAGAAATTCCAACTTACTCACATCCTTGGAATCCTTTCTTATTTAAAACTTGAAATAGTATCTCATTTTGTTTTGCATTTTTCTAACAACTAACAAGTTTTAGCAAGTTTTTATGTCTGTTGGCCATTCAGGCTTTCGGTCTGGAATTTGCCCTTTTTCTGTTTAGTTGTTTGTCTTTTTTCTGTAAACCCTGGACACCAACCCTGTAATAGTTATATAGTTTGCCAGAGTGTTCTTTCAGTATCTGTCTTTTAAAACCCGTTTATTAAAAAAAAATAGGCGAATTTATCAAAGTTATTGTTTATAGTTGGGTGTTTTCTATCTTGATTAACACCTTTTCCATTGTCAAAGGCATTTCACCTACATTTTGTGGCCATGCTTTTTTGTGTGAAATTTTTAATTCATTTGATACTCATTTGCATAACTACATAGTGTTTCCAGATTAAGAAAATTAGAAAGTGAAAAACAAACAAGACTTTAGTAAACTGTATTTCAGTTTCCATTGTAAGTCTGTAATTGAACCACAGAGATTTTTTTTTTTAATTTAAGTGACATATTTTGTTTTCATTTTGTTTTTATTTAAGCAACACATCCACCATAGCTTGTGGTAATGATGTTAATGTCTTTCTCATTGACTACACAGAAAACCTATCAAGAGTTCATCTACATGAAGACTTGCAAAATAATTTATTTTAACTGGAGTTGAACCCAATTTGACATCCCATGTATTTACAACCTTAGTCTATCTAACTTCTTGCATAAGTCCAGAAGGAATACAGTCATTTGTAAAACAGTTAACATAGTATTCCTTTTACTTTCAGCAATTCACAGAAGCTGTGAGTCCTTCAGTGTTACCCCCTTCAGCTTTGCCACTGGACCAGCTTAATAACGCTGTCACTGCCTTTAGTACCTTGGAAGATCTTATTCGGTATCTTGAACCAGATAGATGGCAGTTGGACTTAGAAGATCTATATAGGCCAGGTTGGCAACTTCTTGGCAAGGCTTTTGTTTTTGGAAGAAAATCCAGAGGTAAGCTCTCTCTTCAGATTAGAATCTTATTTAATTTTCTTAGCAGCTAATGTTTCAGATGATTCTGCCATAGCTTCTAATGAGAAGAGTTTAAAATTCTGCAGTAATATATTGAAATAATCCACTTTAATAACATTTTAGCATATTTACATATTAAGTAAGAAGACATACAAAAGAAGTCAATTATAACTCAGTGGGTTTGGAAGGTTAAAAGAGATACTTTTAAAATACATTTTTTTAAATTTAAAAATATCTTTTTTATGAAGCCCTCTATTATATTTCATAAGACTTCATCATTGTTTAAACCTAGTATTCATTCGTCAAACCTAATATTTTGGGGTATATTGATACAGAGATTCAAGAGAGATCATCATAGCTACTATGAAATCAGGTTTGAGACTAGAAAATGGGAAGTTCTATCAAGTTTACTATTTACCATGTCTCTTAGCGTCAGGATTATATCAATTTTTATTTCCAATCCTAGAAACTTTTCTAAATAACATGAGAAATTACACTGGCTCACCATAAAATAAAACTAGTAGTTTCCAAGATAGAATGCATAGAAGAAGGATATATACCTCCACCATATACTTTTTCTCCATATAAACTTACTTCTGAAATTATCCCTCTTTACCATAAGAGCATATCTGCCTTCAAGAGTGAAAGTGTTGATCATAAACTTAATTCCACATGGTGAAGAAATTGAAGATAATGTTAACTGGGTCTGCTGTAAGGTTAGCTAATTTCCCAATGATATAAGAATTGGAAAGCATCCATATCAGACACAAATGAAAATGTAGTAGAAATAACTGAATAATTATAATGCACTCCAAAAAAATCTGTTGCAGTCTGTCAGGAACATTGAAATCTACCCAGTGTCACTTTAGAGAATGGAATGACGGAGAAGGAGCAATATTTAGTTAATTTGAGCGATTCACAGGGGCAGATTGCACCAGACTTGTTCTTCTAAGTCTTGTCAGGAAGAAACCTGATTCCTGCCCTTTCCTGCTGAGAGTTGCAGCCCTTCAGGATGAAGAGCTTTAATCTCAGCAGGTCATGTGCAGACTTGCCCAACCATGGTATTTTGCTATGCCAACAGACGAGGTTTCCTTTCAGCGATATTTGAAAGCGGTGTTCAAGTCCATGGGCAGCCGAATCTTGTCCAGATGCTGAAAGCTGTTACATATTTATAAGATTTGATCTTGATGAATAACTGACGAACAATACTTCCCTTCCCTCCCACTTCGGAACAGGAAAATGAAGATCTACAAGTCTAGCTGAAACACCCATGAATAGAGCCTTTGTTAGCAAATTTGAAGTAGGTTATCATGTTGATCTGTAAAAAGCAGAGGGAGTAAACCAGGTTCTAAGCTCAAGTCTAGTTTTTTGACAGCTGATCTCAGGATTTGAACCTAAAAATCCTCTGCCTTTATATCCTGTACCTCTCCATGTGGCGATCGATGAAGATCTGGCCAGCGGCTAGCAGATATTTAAAAACATCCAGCACCGAAACATCTTTCAAATATTCATTTAGCACTTTCCAAATTGAAGCACTTTGCAGTTTGCCAAAACTATTAACTTTTTAAGCATACAGTAAGTGTGAGAAAAGCAGTGTATATTTTTGGAACTTTACATAAACTAAAACGCAGGTGTGGGATAACATCTATATAGACAAAACCAACTTCCCTCCCAAGAGTCTTTCTACAAAGGAATGAGGAGTAAAACGTTTAAAAGCTTCTAATTAGACATCGAAATAGATTTTCCACAGAATAAACATATCACAGTGTTACCACATTCATCTTAGAGAGACCACCCTCAGATTGCATTACAGTAATAGAATATTCTTGGGCTGAATATCTCAAAAGAATGAACAACTAACAAAGTTAAATGTGAGCATTTTTTTTTCCAGTCAGTACTACTTTTGTTTTTCATAGAACTTACACTATTGATGAATCTAAACAAGAAGATTTGCATTAGAAAAACTTTCATTGGTGTCATGCTCAAAATCATCCTTCTGAAAGACAAATTAAGAGGTAGTTTTATAAGAAAATAGGAATTTGCTGAGTTTTACTTTACAAATATTTTTCAGAGGGAAACTTCCATAATATAACAGTTAAGTTTAAAAAATGTACATGTTGGGGCATGATCTTTCTTTCCCTGTTCCTTTTTTTTTCTTTTTGCTTAGAAATTCTACACAGTGTTTAGAGAATGTGTGATCCTAATTTATAACCACAGGACTTATTTTAATGAAGCTTAGATGGATTTGAAGCCTTAGAAGTAGGAAGCATAGCTTTCACTTAAGATTACCAAATTTAAAATCCTTAATGTATTTTCAGCCCAGAGTGGACAAGACTAATGTTTTTATGTTTGATTATTTTTCCCTTTCTTCTTCTGGTTCAGGCTTTTCATTCATACCATGCTACTACAGAAAAAAAACACAACAAAACCAACCATATTTTCTAAGTCAGGCTTAACTAGTACTTGAAAAGGGCTTTTGACTTTTGTGTCAAACATGATAAATGAGTGGAAGCTAAGTTGAAAGTGTGTTTAAATTTTCACATTGTAGCAGGTATCATAACTTAGTTCACTTGGGAAATCTATCTAACCTTTTATTGTGGTTAAGTAAACATTTTAAAGCGAACATATACAGTCTCATTTTCTAGTTTCATGAAATAGTGTGTTTAAAACTATTTGAGGTAGACGAATATCCTTTCTAAGCTAAGAGCTTCATTCACATTCTAAAGCAGCATAAATCTTAAATGAGCATTGCCAGTTTTGGCAACTGACTTGTGTGTGTGTGTGCATGTCTTAGGTTTTCTTCCTTCTTACCCAGACAGGGACTTCTACGGAAGAGATTCAAATGAGCTCATGTATAGCTTAAATAATAAAAGAGCAATATGCTCATGTTCCGTTAGTTCAGCAAAATGAATTGGGTAAAATATGTGACATTTAACCTATTTATCTCATTAATTTTATTAAAGATAAATTGGTCTTTTATAACACTCAAAAGAATGAACTCATTTTCCTTAAATATTCAAAAGCTTTACTTTCATAGTATCATTTTTCAGATTAAAAGGAAACCTTTAAATACTCAAATGAAATAGTGATTTTTCTATTGAGTCGGAAAAAATAATTTTTAACTAAATAAGGTGTTGAAATGAACCTATTGAATGAGCATTTCTTGGTGTTTTCCTAAACTTGACCAAGGTTTTAGTCAACCGTATAGTTTATATGCCCTATAATTTATGATTGCATATGCATAATTTAGAGTACATTTTTTTGAAAATACATCAGCTTCCTTTGATATTTTAGAAAAACTTGATCACATACACAATATAACATAGCCAAGAAAAATAAGCATTTGATTTGTAATTACCTAGTGATTGTAGAATTGTTTTAAAATAGTGGCACAATTTTTAAAACTGAGTTACAAAGTTATGATTATTATTTGAGGCAATCTGTAACCAGAAAATAACTTTTATTTTATTTCAATTTATGTTATAATTTGTGTTATTAGCGAAAGGTATTTAAATAGATTTATTATATTATAAATGATTTCCTAAATTTTAATAAAACCTAGATTTTCTGATGGAAAAAAAGCTCTGATGAATTATTATTATCCAAAACTCTTCAATTTTGTTGGAATTGTTTTTATTTGGCTATTTCCAGGGGGAAAAGGGCAAAGCTATAAAGCAGAAATTAAAATTATATTAGAGATGCTTATCCTAATAACAAACTACTATTTACATATTATATATTAATTCATATTAAACATTACATGTTATTTTGATATAATTTAACTAAAGCAGTATCATTTTGTAGTTAAAAACAATGGTTCTTTGAGAATTTACTGCGTTAATCTGATGAAAGGATATTTTGTTTGGTCTTGACAAATAGGTATTCTTTTAAAGAATAAAGCACAACATAGTTAGCCAACTTGTTAAAAGAATAGAGACAATGGTTATACATTAGACATTTCTTCTGTCTTTACTAAGAAGAATAGAAATCTGAGTTAAATTTCAAAGACCAGAAATTCTTACTGCACCAGAAACAGTACTTTCCAACAACCTCTGCTCTTTTAAAATGTTATCATTTTTTTTTTCATTTCATGGTCCACTCAGCTGTCTTCAAAATTTCATTTTCTCCATTTCCTTTTTACATTTTATAATTCTTTTTGTCAGAAAGATTTAAGAATTCCTGTTGACAAGTTTCTGTAAGTTGTTCTTAATTGCATGAGCTCCTAATGCCTTTAAAAATTGCATTTATTTGTTAATGAAAATACTCATCATTTTGCATTCTGTTCTTCCCTCCAATAGCCTCCTTGTTTACTTTTTTTTTTTTTTACTAAGGTTAAAAGGTGTAGCCCTCTTTTTCCTCTGTAGTTTCCTATTTATAGCTTTCAACTGTTTTGTTGGCTCTGTTCTTAATGTTGCACAATGACATCTCTTTATTGGTCACTAAGTCATAATGAAGCTTTGTTTACTATAAAATAGAAGGTCCAGCTTGCAAGCTGCATAGCTTCAAAACTTAGTTAAAATAAGGAGAGAGATTGTTAGGATTATTTTTCATGAAATAGTTAGATTTCTTTATGAAAAGAGCTTAATAGAATACATTCAGCCTCCAAGCATAAACATCTGTTTTTTCCTCTCTTCTATGCCATGTAGTGGTGGATCTGAACCTTCTGAAAGAGGAGGTAAGATTGTACAGCTGCACACCTCGTAACTTCTCGGTGTCCATAAGGGAAGAACTAAAGAGAACCGATACTATTTTCTGGCCAGGTTGTCTCCTGGTGAAACGCTGTGGTGGAAACTGTGCCTGTTGTCTCCACAATTGCAATGAGTGTCAGTGTGTCCCAAGCAAAGTCACTAAGAAATATCATGAGGTAGGTCTATCACATTCTTTTTGGGTTCCTTGGGGTGATTTGTTGCTTTAAAAAATAACAAAACAGTGTATATGAAATGGATCTTTGAGATGATGTAGCAGTCATAAAAGAAAGGTTTACAAAATACTTTGTTCATATTTTTTTAAAAATACGACTTTTAACTCAAAAACCCAGATATTAATGGTTTTGAAAGCTTATCCTGTGATAGTACATGATGGAGGGTCATTGACGTTCTTCTCTCTCATACAAAAACCAAAATGTATCTTTTTATAGGGTGAAATATGGGTGAAACTTTTCAACTTTTAAAAATATGAATGGAATATTTTAAAGAGAAACTTGAAGATAAATTATTGTCTATTTTGGAGAAAGCAGATCTTTGATATTTATTTTTCCATTTGGGGCGATGTGGGTCCATAAATCCCAAGAAGACATATTCATAATTATACCAGTCTTTCTATAAGTCATGTTACCCCAAATAATGTATTAAACCTTTCACGGATTTTTTTTTCCCCTTTATCTCTTTACAAAATCAAGAATAATTGAATACTTAATCTTAGTCACTTTTCAGAGCCTTGGGAACCTTAGAACTTACATACTCTAAATTTTCATGAGTGCTAAATTATCCCAAATTCTATCCTACCTTTCTCCAAGAGCACCGTGTAGCATCCTACATCAGGAAGCATTCCCTTGCTGATGAGTCGCTTGGATTTTTATAAAACATTTACATTAGCAAGCCAAAATCTGCTTTCCTGACTTTATTTCAACAGAGCTTCATTTCCTTAGTTTTTATTTTTTTCTACTAAATAAAAGAATAATAAAAATAAATATCTGATTAATGAATAAAATGACTATTTTTGTCATTGCATAAAGATATCTGTGAAACCCTTATCTGTTAGGAGATCTAAATATGGACAGTATCATAAACTGTACTGCATATGACATGATTGTCCCGTCCTTCAACAATACTGTGTTGGCAGCTGATAAAATGGAAAATGGAGCACTGGATTCCAGAAGACAATGGACCCTGTTTCCATCCTAGATCTACCATTAACTTGTTGCCACCATCAGCAAGATACTTAACCTCAATAAAATAGTGTAAAATATGATAATTCTCTCATTTTTTCCTTGCCATTTTATTCCACAAAAATTACTGGATAGCAATTTTTAGTAACTAACATTCAAAACTAGAAGCCTCTGATGAGAAATAGGATGACTTACTGCCATTACTCATGTTCTGCGTTTATTTCTAACTACATTCTTCTAAAGAGCCTTGTGCTGGGAATAGCCTCCACTCCAGTTTCATTAAGTAGGTAACAGGAGCGTAGGGGCTGAAGAAGCTCTGGCCAGGCCATGCCCAGAGGCCAGCCTTAGTGCTACTCCAGGAACTGAGATAGCTAGTCAAGGAGAATCTCTTAATATAGTAGTTTGAAAACAGATTAACTTAAAATACCTTAAAGGCTAGACTGATATTAGAGTTGAATGGTCTAACATAAGTATGTAGTGAGAATAGGAATTAAACTTGAGTGATCCTTTCCCATATAAAAGCATTCAATTTTGAACTTTCTAAAGCAGGTCCTTACTAAACAAAGTGTATTTGGAGACCAGATTTAGCCAACAAGTTTTGGGTCTATAACCTTCGTTCTGAGAGCTATAAACTCCAGTGCAGTTGTATCGGCTTTCTTAAACCAGCTTATCACATGCTATTCCATATAATGCTTTTTATCAGATAAATCGGTCCTCAGGTGAAGCCAATCCTCCTCCATCCTATACTTGTAAAAAAAATTTTCTAAATAACTTTAGTTTTAAGGTTATGCAGGAAGTTGCTACAGAATTTGTAATATCTGGTTTAAAGTCTCAGGTAAGACTCGTGTGGGGAAAGGTTGTGGGCACCGCTTGTGGCCTCACTGGCCTTCCTCCAGAATGACATTAATCCAGTACTCTCTCATCTTTGGGTGAGGCTGATCACAGTGCATTATATAGATGCACACAGATACTTTAGACATGTAATTATATGGCCATCTAGTGCAAGCTTCCGACATCTCTAATGTAGGTATGTAGAAATATTACACAGTTACCTACTTCACATTTCTTACAAATATCTCCAATAATAACCATGTCTTCATTTTTTATCATTAATTTTTCCATTAATGATCAAAGTAACCTGTAAAAAAAAAAAAAGGTTTCTTATTTGGTGTAATTCATAATTTTGGAGGCCTGACTTTTTCCCAGTCTTATATTTTGGAAATAAGTTCTTAGTCTAATATTACACCTGAATAAATGAAATCATTTTTAAACATAACTTAAAATATTACCAAAGGCATTAGATCATTAAATTCCTTTAATCTGGATCTAAAGATTTAATTTATTTAAAGTGATGCTCATCTTGGGCTTTAATTCTTTTTGATGAGCACTGTTTCCATTTTCACTTGAAGATCATTCCATCTCAAAGAGAAGACAGAAACAAAGACAGAGCTTAAAAGTCCTAAGTTTTCTCTCCTTAACCTATCTCTACTGTACCAGCTTCCCTAAATATTAAGCTAAAAATGTATGTCATGTTCCGACAAATATAACTGAATTAATATTCTCTTTTGGTTTCCTCTAGCATTGTCATTGGGCTTTGTTTAATCCTGTATCAAAAATAAGTTTAGAAAATTAAAAGGCTCTACAATATAAGAATATTATTGATATAATGTTTTAATGTAACATTAAAGTATAATAGTATTATTAGTGATTCTTAACTGCTTTTGCATCAATCACCAGATACTTTTTAATAGAAGACATTTTAGCATACATAATATATGTATTTCCTTAACGGTTTTGCTATTTCCTGAATAACGTTTTTCAGAAAAGCAAGACAGGAACTTTATATATGTACAAACCTAGATACTTCCTCTTCCTAAAACATTTTTTTAGTTTCCTTCCAACCCCAGTATAACTAGTCCATTCATCTTCAGGCATATGTTGAATTTTAAAGATCTCTCTGTTAGAGAACTTTTACTACTTCATAATTATTATTTTTCTTTGTTACTACCAAATTGAGAAGTAAGGAAGAGCGAAGATCACATTGCAGTGTAGTGCTTAAGAGTGCAGACACGGAACCAGACTTCCAGAGTCTGAATATGATGTTTGTTAGCAATGAGACTTGGAGCAAATCCTGAATCCCCTGGGCCTCCATTTCCTCACCTGTGACGTGAGCTTCCAAGCCTCATTCCTTATTGTGAGGATTCAAGGAGTGATATTTATAAAACACTCAGAACAAGGTCTAGCACATCTCTAGCCCTTAATATATACTAGCTTTTCTCTCCTTCATCTTATTTTTTTTCTCTATGCCTAGCCTTATTCTTCAGTTATAGCAAATGATCTATAAAGACTTAATGAATTTTGCCCAGAGGTAGGAAAGGTATTCCCTTTCTGGCAAAATGATCAATAAGGGACTCTGATAATAAGCCCTATTTTTTTCCTTTTTTCATTCTTAATCGGCCTAATGATTTCTACCTTGTTTTTCTTTTCATGTACTTAATTTCATTTTTTCATAATATCAACTACAGTCTTACTACTTTTTTTGTTTGTTTGCATAGATCTTTTCTTTTTGGAGGGATATATACCATTTAATTGACTTATTCTAGTAATGAGTCCTGTCTATGGCATCCAAAAATGTAAGGGCACTTTGTACCCTTTGGGCGATGGTACACACACACCTATTCCTGGATGCTCTTTCTGTACCTAATCTATTCTTTTCCATACTCTTGAGGTTTAGCTTTTCCCTGGGTTATTTTATTGTGAACTTGCAATTTTGGTTTGAACTTCTCCCTCAAAATTTTGTGAGACATGTTTTTTTCCTGGTTTCTTGTCTGGTGTCATAAACTACATCCTGAAAATCAAATTATCATCTTTAATATTATCCAGAACTAAGTCTATGTTCCAAATCTAACTTTCTCCTCTGAAGTTAACCTGTTTCAAACAGGTTTAAGAAGGAAAACAATTCTTATGGTCCCACCACCATGTCTTAGAATTTCTTATTCAGGACTTCGACATCACTAGAACATAAAAGAGATTCTTCGGCTCTTTGTAAATCTATACCAACCTCTGTGGACAGAGACTGGAGGATGAGAAGGGGGTTTTATTTGGTGACTGCATCTTGACCTAAGCGCTGCTAGAGGAAGAAAGGGTTGTAGGACTGTAGCCCAGCAACACTGACAGGGCTGTGTCTGATAGCCTCTCTAACTTTTACATTTCATAGTGATTCCTTTTTAAATTAAAGGCCTTTAAAGCCTTTGGCTATGCCAGTATTGCAATTTATTTGTTTATCTAGTCTCATCCCAGAAATAATTTGTAACAACAGTGTGATTATAAGATATAGCACCAGTATCTTAGGAGCAGTTAATTTGGATGACATCTCAACTTGTGCCAAAACAGTAAATACGTACTAACACATTAAAAAAAGAAGAATATTCGATAATCATTGGGTTAAGTTTCACATTAAAATAATACATTTTAAGTAATTTTTATCCTGGCATTATGAAATGTAATAGAGAATCTAATTTAAAAGTTGACTATTTGTTATAGTTATTGCAAGACTTTTCAGTTTATCTTTTTACAAAGAAAGTTACTAAAGGAATAGAATGTATGACTAGTAAATGTGTATTTTGAGTCTTTATATAATTAGTATCTATTACTCTAATAATTCATATGGGGCTGAAGTAAAAATACTGACAATGTCACTTCTCTCTAAGCTTCTATCCACTCGTGTAAAATAGGGGGAGTAGTTGTAAATTACTCCATAGAATGCTTGTGAGTTAAAGTATGTAAAAACCTTATTATAGCAGCTAGCACTCATAAGCATTCAAAAAATGTTAGCCAATTAACCTTTGATATGCCCACATTCTCCAAATGAGGTATACATTCTCTACTTTTTAAAAAAATCTTCAAGGAAAACAGTCATAAGACTTGACTCGTGCCTTTTTAGATTAATGAAAATTTTAGGGAACTTTTAAAAGTTGCTCTATGAAGTTATCTGTGTCATACCCAGAGAGCCAGCAAACAAGACAACTTCATGTTATTATGTACTCTAGTGTTTGTTTATAATCCAAACAATTTATCATTTTGATTATAAGAAATAAAACATAATATGCATTAAATAGGTAGTTCTTTTCTAGTACATCAGATAGTCTTTTATAGAATGCATAGCTATGTCCTTTTGTCACACTGTCGAAAGGAAATTTTAGCATCATTGTGTATTTTGCTATATATTTTATTAAAAATCCCAGCAATCCAAACTGTAAGAAACTTCATAAAATAGAGCCATTATTGTCATTGCCAAATCTCCATAGACTGCACAGTAGGATCCAGCTGCAGAAAGTTAGCTGTGACGGAGGCTGATGTCTATGAAGTACATCTAATCCATCTCATCAAGTTTATAGAGGACTTGAAGTATAGCCAAGAAAATTAATGAGTGGCGTAATTGAGCTAACTCAGCTGCAGAGTGATCATGTTTCTTTTCACAGTATAGCAGTACTTGCGTGTATTACTTCAAGTATAAATATTTGTTAAATGTGTGAATAAATGAATGAGTGCAAGAAACTAACAAACAGAAAAATTAACAGTGCAGTAGTGGTTCCAAAATACTTAAGGTGAAATTCTCTCTAGTATTGTTAATTGAGTAAAATAAAGAGTGTATAGTGAGTCTTTCCATTTAAACACCATTCTTTATTCTGAGGCATCATCCTTCCAAGTTTCTGGTATTAAACTAATCTTTTCTTTCATGAAAAAAATTTATCATTTATGATTTTTTTGAGAGGTGGGGGAATGTAATGTCTTCACTAGGAAAAAATAAAATGTTGGGCCTCACATTTGTGTCCTGAAATTATACTTCCTATGAAAACATAAATGATAGACATGGGTTGGTTGTAACAGTGGCTTCCATTGTTTCCTTCAGGTCCTTCAGTTGAGACCAAAGATCGGTGTCCGGGGATTGCATAAATCTCTCACCGACGTGGCCCTGGAGCACCATGAGGAGTGTGACTGTGTGTGCCGAGGGAACGCGGGAGGATAACGCATCCCCACACGCAGGCTTCCCCCAGAACAGTCCGGCTCAGCGGCTGCTTCTGTCAGAGAATTGATGCGCTATCGCCATCCGTAATCTCAGTTGTTTGCTTCAGGGACCTTTCATCCTTCAGGATTTACAGTGTGTTCTTAAAGAGGAGACACCAACCGGAATTAGGAGTTGTGCAACAGCTCTCTTGAGAGGACGCCCAGATGACAGGAGAAAAGGTCTCCGGGCGTGGAAAAAATATTAAATGTTTTAGATCACTAGCTAGTTACAGAGTTACCATGCACTTACTCAGCTGGCTGTGTTCTATATTTCAGTTGTCTTGATATGACTTAGGTTAATGTCAGTACAGGAAAAAAAAAAAAAATGTGTGCAAATGAGCACCTGATTCTATTGCCTTGCTTATTAACTCTCCAGCTCCATGTTCTGGGCCTAAAATCACAGAAATCTGGAATTTTTTTCCTTATACTCACATATATAAACAAGAGTGTTCTATGGTCTACAAACCTGGTTTAAAAAAAAAGAAACGATGTTGCTATAAATCAAACTTGTGTCACGCTGATAGGAAAGACTGGATTTTCCATATTTCTTATAAAAATTTCTACCATTTAGAAGACAAGAACTACATTCAGGGTTTGGAAGAGACAAACCTGAAAAGAAGAGTGGCCTTATCTTCGCTTTATAAGTTGGTTTATGTGTTTTATTGTGTACATTTTTATATTCTCCTTTTGACATTATAACTGTTTGCTTTTCTAATCTTGTTAAATATATCTATTTTTACCAAAGGTATTTAATATTCTTTTTTATGACAACCTAGATCAACTATTTTTAGCTTGGCAAATTTTTCTACACAGAATTGTTATAACCAGAGGAACAAAGATGATATAAAATATTGTTGCTCTGACAAAAATACACACATTTCATTCTTGTATGGTGCTAGAGCTTAGATTAATCTGCATTTTAAAATATTGAAGTGGGAAATAAATAGAATTTGGTGAGTTGCAAAGGCTTTTGAAAATAAGTAAGTTATCATATCCTCCAGTCCTATTATTGAAGATGCAAATAAAAAGTGACGAATGAGAACAGGCATTCAGATCCAGTCATTACTAACCCCTCACCCTTATTGTGGGAAATGTGAGCCTAGCTCAGAAGAACATGAAGCACCTTGAGAAAAGAGACTTGACAGCTCCCTGACAAAGTGTGCTCTGCTGTCCTGTAGGAACACATCCTATTTATTGCGATGTTCTGGTTTTATTATCTTCAAACTCTGTTCCACACACTTGTATAAATACATGGATATTTTAATGTACAGAAGCGTATCCTTTAACCAATTCACTTATTGTACTCTTTGGCAATTGAAAAGAAAATCAGTAAAATACTTTGCTTGTAAAATGCTTAATATTGTGCCTAGGTTATGTGGTGGCTATTTGAATTAAAAATGTATTAAATCACCAAATAAAAGAATGACGCTATTTTGGGGAGAAACTGAGTGTGTGTGTGTGGAACATTTTTCTCTTAAACTCCCAGCAAATGAAAAGTAATAAAGTTTTGTGTTACCATGAATTTTCATTATGCAGAAACTGATGTCCATTTAAAAGACAGGTAGTAAAGTGAACATTTCTGTTGAAGATTCTCTGCCTCTTGTCTCCAGTGCTTTTGAGCAGTAGTTTTCTTTTTCTCACTGATCTGGACACTGATTTCTGGTAAATTAAATTGCAAATGACTTGAAAGTTGTTATGTGATTTATGAGATGCTTAATGATAGATTACATGATAGTATAAAACAGGGGAAAGACAAACTGTAACTTTCCACTCATGATTCATTTTCAATGGCAAATACTAAATGGGGTGAGCCTAAATTGATTTGGCATATGGATTAATGTATTTTACATAAGACACTTCAAGGTGTGAATCCTCAATTTCAATTGTAAATTTCTATCCAGAACTGGTGTCTTATCTCTGCCTTTCAACTTGCCTGAGACCCTAGGGCCCAGGGCCATGCTGTCTAAGACACTTCTAAGTAGTTCTTTTTTGGGGGGCGGGGGTATATTTCCATCTGGAAATCCTACCTCCCGCCCATCACATGAGAAACAAATGAATAAAATGAACATCCATGTTCTGCGCTATTGACTTACCTTCTCATTGTTTTGTCCCAGCCTTATAATGCCTGCTAGATACATCTAAAGTGTGCACCTCTGAAAATACAATACCCTGGGTCTCCCTCTTGGTAATTCACAACTCTTCATTAGCGTAGTAAAGACTCTAAAAAAATCTTAACAGTAAAGGACCTGCATTAGCTGTGTTTAAACCAGCATTTCCAAACGTTGAATGGTGCATCTTCTTTCCCTTTTATTTTTTCAATATTTATTTTTGTTTACTTATAAAATGTTGAAAGCCAGAAGAAATTACTCTATAAAGCTAGCAGCCCCACACACTATTGCCAGTCAGTGAGTGGGAAGGGTGTGCGGCTTAACTGCTTAATACTTACTCATAGTTCTTACTGTGCATTTTACTAAAAAAGTCAACCCATTGATGGCACATGTGATGATAAATATCTCAGAATTCTAAAAAAAGTATTAATTATATTTACACCAAACTGTTTTGTATCTGTGATATGTGCCTTCGTCCCTGAAGGATGAACTGTTTTGCCTAGTGATTTTTAAACAATAAAAGAGGAAGCTTAACTGGCATAAGGCAGACTTTCCAGTCTATATTTTTCATTTCTGTGTCTCATTTTCTTCCTCATCTAGTAATCATATGCACAAAGAAAAGGTACAAATAACAGTAATGAGATTATACACTGTGAAGCTTCACTCTATTTCTTTATGCTTGTGACTGGATTTAAGGAATGGCAGAAAATACAAGTCTTAACATCACTAAGTATCATGCATTTAACATTATGTAATACCCTTACCTCCAGAAGGATTGTGATATTTTTAAATATTTTAATTATTTATTATAAACACATTTACAACTCATAAATATTATGATCCTTTCATTCATAGGAAGAAGCAGAGAACCAAAATATTGTGCATTTGCTTTACATTCTCTTTTCCCTTTGTGCTCCATATGTAATTATTCAGCAAGTCCCATCGACTTTGCCTTTTCAGTTTCTCCTGTATTTGTGCCTACCTCTCCATTTCTGTAGCTGCTGTCCTGATTTAGACCCTCATGGCTCACCCTAATTTTAATGCAGTAACCTTTTTCCAGTCTTCCTGCCTCTAACGTCAACTCCCCTCTGACTGACCGTCCACACTTACTAACAAAAAGGAAACAAATCCAGTTGTGTCAGTAGGGTGACACCTTACAATGGAACTCTATAAGATTAAAATTTATTTTTATTTTTTATTTTTTTAATCTTTAAATCATATTTATTCTATTAGAGTTGTCTCAATTTTTCCCCCTTTGCCTTTCTACACCCATCCCACCCAGTCCCCTGTACCCACAGTCAATCCCCACTCTGTTGTCCATGTCCATGGGTCATTTATATATGTTCTTTGTCTAGTCCATTCTCCTTCTTTCCACCATTGTCCTCCTTCCCCATCTCCTCTGGTCACTTTCAGTCTGATCCATGTTTCCTTGCCTGTGGTTCAGTTTGTTCGTTAGTTTATTTTGTTGATTAGATTCCACTTACAGGTGAAATCATATGGTATTTGTCATTCATCAACTGGCTTCTTTCACTTAGCATAATATTCTCCAGTTCCATCCATGTTGTCACAAAAGCTAGGAGTTCCTTCTTTCTTTCTTTTAAATGCAGATTGATTTTATTTATTTATTTTTTAAATGTCAAAATCCATTATAAATTATTAAAAAATTTAAATCTACTATAAAGTCTTAGCAATTAACATGACACCAGCACAGAAATAATCAAGTAGATCAATGAAATAAAATGAGCACTCTAGAAACAAATATATATATATATATATGTCTAACAATGTAATATATGATTAAATTGATATTTCAAATCAATGGGGAAAATAAGGCTTATTCAACACATAAGGTGCATAGACCACTATTACTTGAGATAAAACAAATAGAGCCCTATTTCACACATTATACAAGAAATATTCAGGTGAGTTAAAAATCAATATGTAAAATCTAAGGAGTTATAGGAGAAAATACAGAATAGTCTTTTTCTTACCCTGAAGTAAAATCTTCAAACCTAGAAGCTGTAAAGTAAAATATTGACAGTATGACTGTATTAAACATTTAAGACTATACAGTTATATATATATAATAAAATGTTATTATTGTATATTATACAGTTATATATATTATAAAATGTTAAAATGTTTATATTATATATAATATGTTAAAGGACAAGTACTAGAATAGGAAAGTATTTGCAACACATCTATAACAGGGTTAATAGTTTTTCTTTTTAGGGGAAAAATTCTACAAACATTTAATCAAAAAATGGATAAAGAACACCAAAAAGTCATTTAAAGCTTTTTAAAAATAATAGAAATTAGCAAAAAATATACAAAAACAGGTTTAGTTTCAACAAATAATAAAGTAACAAAATAACATCATTGTCACAATCAGATTAATAAGTATTAAAAAATTGGCAATTTCAAGTATTGGTGACTGAAAGGAACTGGGCATTCATAGACTCTTTTTGTTCATCTTCTTAAAGCAGTTCCTTTAGCATATCTTGCAATGCTGGTTTGGTGGAGATGTATTCTTTTAACTTTTGTCTATGAAACTCATTTTGCCTTCCATTTTAATTGAGAGCCTTGCCGAGTAGAGCAGTCTTGATTGCAGGCCTTTGCTTTTCATGACTTGGAATATTTCTTGCCATTCCCTTTTGGCTTGTGGTGTTTCTGTTGAGAAGTCAGATGCTAGTTGTACCGGGGCTCCCTTATATGTTACTACCTCTTTTCCCTTGCTTACTTTAGGATTCTCTGTTTGTCTGATATTTGCTATTTTAATTATGATGCATCTTGGAGTGGGCCTCATTGGGTTCCTCTTGAATGGAACCCTCTGTGCTTCCTGGATTTGTGTGACTTTTTCTCTCCTCCAATTAGGGAAGTTTTCCATCATCACTTTTTCAAACAGGTTCTCTGTCCGTTCCTCGTCTTGTCCTTCTGGTGTCCTTATTATATGGATATTATCATGTTTCAGGTTGCCCTGCATTTCCCTAAATACCTCTTCATTTTTTTTTTAGTCTTTTTTCATTTTCTTGCTGTTTCTGGGAGCTTTTTTCTACCTTGTCTTCCAGCTCGCTGATGAGATCCTCTGCTTCACCTAGCCTGCTTTTGATTCCTTCTACTGTGTTCTTCAATTCAGAAATTGTATTCTTCATTTCCCCTTGTCTCTTACTGATAGTTTCTATGTCCTTTTTCATGCTGATATGGTTTGCTGTAAGTTCCTCATAGTTTTCCTGCAGTCTTTTGTAATTCTCTCTTAGCTCACTGAGCTCATTGAGTTTCCTAAGAACCATTGTTTTGAACTCAATATCTAAGTTTACTTGCCTCTATTTCATTTACATCTCTTTCTGGGAATTCCTCCTTTCCCTTTGATTGGGGGTGTCTCTTTGTCTTCCCATTATTTGTGAAACACCTCTTTTTTGCTTCTGCATCTTAAATTGATCTGTCTTGATTTCCTGACTGTGGTGTGAACTTGTATGATAGGAGGCTGCTGTTTTTTCTTTCTGGATCTGCCCCTGATGATGTCAGATGTTGACCCCATCTGACCTTAGGCAGACTGTTTGAGACTTCCAGGAAGCTACTGTTTGTGGCTGTCTCCTTCAGTTGTTAATCTAGTTACTCTTCACTCAACAGTCAGGCCTAGACACCACAGGGTGGAGCAGAGTCACTCCTGGGGTTGGGGTTATTGAGTTCTCTCATGCTGCTGTGGCTCAGGGGAATGGTCTGCCTGAGCAAGATGGCTGGTGCCATATGGGGGATTAGTCTGCACTGGGATCCCTCTGGCTGCTTTCTCAGTCATCTCCACAAAGCCTCCTTGCCGAACTTCTCCTCAAGTGTCTCTAGACCACTCTGCGCCCTGTTTAGCCAGGGATCTACTATCTGCGGCTGCCACTCTGTTCTTAGCAGTCAGGCTTCAGCACCACTGGGCTTGGGCATATTCTTTCCTGGGGGCGTGGTTATTGTGTCCTGTCACACTGCTGCTGCTCAGGGGAGTGGTCTACATGAGCAAGATGGCTGCTGTCATATGGGGGATGAGTCAGCACCGGGACCCCGCTGGCCACTTTCTCAGCTCTCTCCCCAAAGCCTCCTTCCCCAGTTTCTCCTCAGTCGTCTCTAGCCCACTCTGCCCCCATCTTTTCCAGAGACCAGGGTAAGTGGCTACAAATAAAAATGTATGTGTTGACCCTTTAAAAGGCTTTTTGTATATCCAGCCGCCTGTCTCTGGCAGAGAGCAACCCTGCCACTTTTCACCTCTGGTTGTTATCTGTGTATCTTTTGGGCTCTGGTGTTGTAGGCTAGAGATCCCCACTTATGGTTTAGACCCCACTCTTCTCAGGGGGTTCCAAATGGCCATTTCAATATCATTCTGGTGCTGCCACCCATGGGCACCTCGATCACCTTCTCGAGTCTCTACTGCACTCCTTACGAGTCAGGTTGTGCTAAAGCTGATTTTTCTGTCTGAGTTTATAAGGCTCCTCTCTCACTATTGTTCAGTTGTTTGTTCCAGGTGATTTCTCCACAACTTAGTTGTAATTCCAGGTTGGTCCTGGGAGGAGGTCAGTGTGATTTCCATTGACTCCTCTGCCATCTTGATTTTTCCTAAAATTTAACTCTTTGCATGGCACTCAAAATCCATTAAATCTCATTTCTGCTCAGTTACACCATCAAGCCTAATATGCAGCACTGGTGATGCTTAGTTTCCTGAAAATACCGGCGTTCCCTCATACCCCTGTACTGGCATGTGCTGTGTTCTGTGGAGCACTCCTACACTTGCCTACATAGTAATTGCCTCTGAAGTCTCAGCCACTCCTCAGTGAAGCTTTTCTTCCTTATTCCCCACCAGCAGCCTTAGGCACCATTTCTTATGTGCTCCCAGAAATGTATCAATTGTAAATATGTCATACTGCAATATAATTTACCAGCCCTCATTTCGATCTCTCATTAAACTTCTAGTCTAATGAAATATATGATTAAAAAAATACAGCACTGAATATGACATTAGAAACACTGGAGTTTCTCATCAGAGACACACTGTCTCTGAACTTCAGCTACCTAATCTGTAAAAGGGAGGAGTTAGTGGATGGGAGCTGGGTACACTTGTAGTTTTAATCACTTCAATCTACTCCAACATGACAAAAATATCTATTCCTTGTGATGAGATACAGTGTTTTTCCTCTTTCACAGTGCTTTGAAACTAAATGTTAGGTTTTCCAGTTAATGGCTTCCCTACCACCAACTGTATCTCATATATCACTTCTTTTCAAAGTTAAAGAGATTCAATAATTCATTTATATTTAATCATATTGGCATAATTATTTAATGATATGATTAAATTCTGAGGCAGAATTTAAAACAGCCTTTAAAATGTGAACATATACACATATCAGTAATTGATGATTCATAATCTCATTTACATCTGGACTCATTGTGCATCATCAAACTTAACATAAAGTTCTAGTGAACACTCAGAGTTTTCTGGAAACACCAGTACAGTACTCCCACACATCCCTGTGCCAGCACATACTGTATTCTCTGTTATGGAGCACTCTTCCTATATTAACCTATTTCAATCATTTCCTCCCTATTACATTGTTAATTATATCTTTTTTGTACTCTTCCTTAGCATTTGCACAGCCACCTACACCAAATCCACTTTGGTTCATTTCTGGCAAGCCATTAGAGTAAATCTATTCAGTATAACCCTACATAAAATTTAAGAAAGAGATTAGTATTTTGATAGAAAGTATACCTTCTAAAATTAATAATTTTATTAGTTTTTAAAAATTATACATTTATTTCCAGTTAGCTTTTCTAATGAAGAAATTGCAAAGCTGATCTTAAAATTCATATGGAAATTCAAGGGGCCCAAAATCGCCAAAAAAGTCTTGAAAAGCAACTACAAAGTTGTACGAATCACACTTCCTAATGTCAAAATTTATTACAAGGTTATAGCATGGTAAAGTTAATAAATTTAAACATTCAGAGCAATGGAATAGAATTGAGAGTCCGGAAATAAACTCACCATTTGTGCTCATGGTAAAATAATATTCTTTTCAACAGAGGTTGCTAGGACAACTGAATAGGTAAAAGAATAAATTTTGATTCTATCCTCACACCATATACAAAACTTAACTCGAAATAAATAAAAAACCTAAATGAAAAAGATACAACTGAACTCTTAGAAAGACACGTAAGAGTACATAGGTTCTTTTGAATTGGTGTATCAGGATTCTTACGGTGTATTCCCAGCAGTGGAATCACTGGGTCAAAAGGCAGTTCCACTTTTAGTTTTTTGATGAAATTCATGCTGTTTTCCACAGTGGATGCACCAGTCTACATTCCACCAACAGTGCACCAGGGTTCCCTTTTCTCCACATCCTTTCCAGAACTTGTTGTTTGTTGATTTATTAATGATGGCCATTCTGACCAGTGTGAGGTGATACCTCATTGTGGTTTTAGTGTGCATCTCTCTGATGGTTGGTGATGTTGAGCATCTTTTCATATGTCTATGGGCTTCTGTATGCCCTCCTTGGAAAAATGTCTATTCAGGTCCTTTACCCATTTTTTTCATTGGGTCGTTTGACTTCTTGATGTTGAGTCATCTGAGTTCTTAAATATTTTGGAGATCAAACCCTTGTCTGAAGTAGCATTGGAAAATATGTTCTCCCATATGATTGGCTTCCTTTTCATTTTGCTGATGGCTTCTTTAGTGTACAGAAGTGTTTTAATTCAACATAGTCCCATTTGTTTATTTTTTCCTTTATTTTCCTTACCTTAGAAGATATATTGGCAAAAATATTGCTGTATGGGATATCTGAACTTTTACTGCCTGTGTTTCCCTCTAGCACCCCTATCTTCATAGTAGTGCTATTTACAATAGCTAAGTACTGCAAACACCCTACATGCCCCTCCATATATGAATGGATCAAAAAACTAGTGTATTTACAGAATGGAATACTACTCAGCAGAAATAAAGAAGGAACTCCTACTTTTGCAACAGCATGTGTGGAACTGCAGAATATTATGCTAAATGAAATGTCAGTCAGTGAAAGACAAATGCCATATGATCTCACCTGTAAGAGAAACTTAAGGAACAAAATAAACTAATGAGCAAAATAGAACCAGAGTCATGGAAACAAGGAACAGGATGACAGTGACCAGAGAGGAGGGAGAAGGGGGAGAAAGGTGGAAAGAAGAGGAAGGGACTAGGCAAGGAACATGTATGAATGATCCAGGGACATGAACAACAGGGGGGGAGTGACTATGGAAGGGGAAGGTGGGCGGGGCTGAAGAAAGCAAAGGGGGAAAATTAGAACAACTGTAATAGAATAACAATAAAATATTTAATTAAAAAAGATATGTAGGAGAAAATTCTGGTGACCTTAATTTAGGCGATTATTTCTCAGATATGACATCAAAAAGAAAAAAAAAACTGAACACCATCAAAATTAAAGACTCTTGTGCTTCACGAACACTATCAATAAAATGACAAAGATCACCCACATAGCCAGATAAAATATTTGCAATTCATATATCTGATTATAGTCGTGTATCCAGAATATATAAAGAACCCTTACAACTCAATCATAATAAGGTAATTACTCAACTGAAAAGTGAGCCACGGCTTCCAATTCCCTTGCAAAGATGCATTAGTTCCCTTTGACTCCTGCCATCACTGTGAGAGGAAGATGCTGCAGAAGCACACTGGTCTCAGAAAACCCAATAATGCCATGGACTCAAATCCTGCTGCACCCAGGGAACCCCACGGATGCTTGGGTGAGAAATCATTGATTCATGTAGTATGTTGTTATGATTTTGAGGGTGTTTGTTACACAGCCTTGTTTGGTAGTGGTTGACAAGTAAGTATTGATGCACTGAAAATGAGGTCCTATCATACATATTATTCTTTAGTGAAACTTTTCACTTTACTTGGAACTTATATATTATTGATTTACTTTTAAGAAAAGAAAGGAAATAAGCTTTCTGAAAATTTAGCCCATCTTTTCAACAACCATCCTCCATGTTGTTTATTATATTATATATTTGTGTTTTAATAAACATTTAATTAATGTAAAAACATTAAAATAGTTCATTAAAATGTTTTATGTTTCTATTTTAGTAAACTCTTTTTTAACGTGAAGTACATTGGTAATGTCCTTGTGTTCTTTAGGCTGTTTTTCTTTTCAAGCTTTGTTCTCTCTCTTTCTCTTGTTTACTTGCATAATTTTCATACCTTTAATTTTTTTCTGATCATTTCCATAATGCATGCATTGCTGGTGTCCAGGCTACTGTTTACTCTGATGTGAGAAAGGTAAATTCTAGATTTCCTTTTCATTTTTCTAAAACTTGTTTACCAAGGGGAACTACAGTATAAGGATTAGATAATATACTCTATTTAATTTTCTGCTTCTTTGTAAGAAGGAATTTGAGAGCACTTGTATGAATATTCAACCTTTGCTGAAAGAAATGTGCTTAGCTGTCTTGTTAAATGTCTTTTGCTAAGATTCACTCTGATAGAAGCATGTAGCTATTCTTCATGGGGTGGAGAAAGGGGACAGAAAAAATAGTTTTCAGATCTGACTCATAACTCATTGTGAAGACCTTGAGGCCATACTTTCATTTCTGGGCATCAGTCTCCACTTCTCAATTTCCATGTTTCATTGGAATCTCCCAGAAACCATTTTCCCTTGTCCTCCTACTCACAACAAAGACAAGATAATGCTATCTCCTCTGAATGCTTCCCTTCAAAGTTAGACATACTCATGAGGATGCTTAGAATTTTACTTCAGTATTATATCCAGAAAGAAGATGGGAATGAGGATTATCCTAAGACCTCCTCTGAACTATTGTTTTATTCCTAAATTCTCATCCTGCAAAGTTTATGGCATAAAGTGTGTCCCTTCCATTAGATGTTATAAGCAAATGAACTTTAGGTTAGAATTTTGTTTCCGTGATTTAGCTCACCCTCACTATTTTATCCCAATATTTAGAAACTATTTTAATGTCATAGGTTGTTATGATTCTACTAATAATTTCCATTTTGCTTGAATCATTATTCTTGACTACTGAAATAAACTATTTCCATTTTTACACTTACAAATTAAATATTATGAGATTCTATAAAAGTGTTAAATCTTGTTACAGATTTAATGTGAAAGTTACTACGACTATTCAGCACCAGGTGGGTCGAAGAGATTCAGCCCATTTGTAGAGAAAGTTAAGTTATTTCCCTGCTCTCATTTGTTGTGAGATAAGGCCTTCCACAAAACTCAGGTAGAAAGTGCAATAATTTCTTAAGCTAAATTTAAAACAATTCTGTACAAGTTTGTTTTTTTTTAAATTTTCTGTTTTGGAAAAAATTAAAATTTTGTAATGGTCTTAAATTTGTTTAATAAGTAAATAGTTTACAAGATGTACAAAATTTACTATTTAAAGAACTTAGTATTAGTCTCTTAAGTGATAATTCTAATATAACTCAAAATTATGACAGCCCAGTAAACACTATTTGAGTTTCCAGTTAACCAAAAGAGATCATAGAAAAAGATGATCAGCTTAATACAGTTATTGAAAAAAAGTTCCTGATGGACTTACTGATAGACAACCAGCTCCAACGACATCTTCAGATAGACAGATGTATATATAAACTATATATTGTATGAAGTAACCTAGTTTCTGACATAATGAAATGTCTACATATTTAATAATAAGCAATAAGCAGTTTTTGAGATACAACCAACCCTTTCCAAAATCTAAAAAATAAGATGTATTCTTATTGTTTCCTATAATTTGATCAAGGAATAAAATCAACATCTCCCCATCTAGATTTTTTTTCATATTTTACCTGTTGTAGTGGTTATCTTACAAATTTCCAGACTGGAAGTCTGAATTTCAAATGATCACTCACAGATCAATAATTACAAGTTATATGTATCTATTATAAGGAGAGTAGAAATTACATGAGTAATTTATTGACTGGAGTTGAATTTACTTTGTTTTCTGTCCTAAAGCTGTGATCTAAAAACTTGACTTGCCAGAATTTGAACGCAAGCATAAGGGAGGGGGCTGAGTGTACTTTTTCAGCTTAGCTCATCAGAATCCTGGAGCCAGAAAGGTTATTGTACTTTACCACTGTGAGAAGAAACTAATCTTAAGCAAAAAGTACAAAATGAAATAGCTTAAACTGACCAATTCTATGTTGAATATCTTTGGAAGTCTTCTGAAAGAGACAATAATTCAACCAATGAATTTTGATTACCATATCTACTCAGATTACTTAATGTGATTTGCAAAATCAAAATCTTACTGTATTACATAAGAGTTATCTGTTTATTGTGTCATCATTGTAGAATAAAGGCATCAAATTATTCTTAACAAGACTTAAGTCTTGTTGCCATCTTAACCGGCATGGTAATAAATCATAGTGATTTGTTTTTAAATGGCTTTTCCAAAGATATTTAAATACTTTGTAATGATTACTTTTGTGGGAAGTTTTTCATCTTAATTTTTGCAGCTGAAGATTGAGTCAGGAAGTGGGAATGTGACAGGACTGAATAATTGCTCAACATCACACACAGACATGTAAAAACATTTGAAGGAAAGCATGAGGTTCATATTTGGTTTCTTTTCAAGGGAGAAGGCAAACTATTCTGCATGCCCATGCATCTGCTTTTAGGATTAGCCTATAGATAAACAAAGCTTATGTTCTTCTTTCCATAAAGGCAAGCTTCATTTTCTTCTTGGACCATATCAAAGGTGTTTCCCAATATCTATTTTGGAAACCCTAGACCATGGGTACCCAGCCAAATCCTGGAATCAAAATAAGTCAGGAATCCTTCTACCCTCCATCCCCAAACCAACTTTTTTCATCAGGCACAGTGAAATGTATCAACCTGTCATCTTGCAGTTAAAATTGATCATCTTTGATTTCAAAGATACTTAAATGCTCTGACAAGGAATGACTTGAACCTTTCAGCCCACCCCTCTCCTCCTCAAGTTTCATAGGCAGACCTCAGTTCCACAGTCATCCCATAGAGGTATATTCATCAATAACCAACCTAAGATCTCACATTCAATAACTGTTCAGTAAATTTTGCATAAATAAATGTTAAGCCAATATCCAAATTACTTTTCTAAGGCCTTTCAAGATTTCTTGGTCAATGAAATGATTTGAAATGATCTACAGCTATTTAGTTCTGGGCAAACCATGGTTAAGCACCTGGATAGAGTCCTGATATCATTATAAATGCAAATTCCTGATATGTCTTAGAGCCCATGACCATGGAGGGGAAACACTAAATTTCTGTTTTGTTTGCTTAACAAGTTGACCATAAAATTAACCTCTAGAATTAAGATTTGTATGTAATTACTTCAGTTTATGAATGTAAAAGATAATTGCAGTTAAAAATGGCAATCATCAAGGCTTTAATGCAGTAACCAGTTTTACAGTATAACCTTAGTGTTACATATACATTTCTACCTCTTTTCATCATCTGTTACATCAGTGAGTAGTTTAAACCAGATGATCTCTGAGATTCCCCCAATACTTACTTTTAAGCCTTTGAAAACATTTGCAGAGAGGGGAAACACTAATCAATGAGTCAGAATACTATTGAACAATTCAAAGGACAAGGCTGCCTTCCTATAACTTGCATACATCAGCCCAGGTTTTGACTTATGCAACAGTTAAGATTATCTTCTTCGAATATTAGAAGGCAACTTAAAATTCCTTTATGTGTTACCTTTTGCAAGTAAAGCTTACCAGTGTCCATCCCCAATTTCCTATGTCATGGCTTGGTTATTGTGTGCTGTGTATTGACCACTTCTCTTACAATTGCATTGAAAATCACAAAGAGCACCAAGACTAGAACCTCCTTTGATCTGCATGTGGTGTTCTTCTTAGGGCAGCCTATGTTTGCATTAGCTGGTCCCTCACCTTGTAATAAAATGAGATTCACCCATTAATATCAGTATTGCCTGGAGTTTATTAGATATGCAGAACTTTTGGCCTCATCACGGACCAACCGAATTGGAATCTGTATTTAACAAGCCTCCTAGTGATTTGAGGCCAACTTAAAGTTTGAGAAACACTGATAGTGTTGGTGTACACTGAGTTTACAGCCAATTACAACCACTAGCTATTTTACAAGTCAGAACTCTGTAGTCCCTTGCTGATAAAACTGACAAAGAAATGTATGATATTACACTGTATGATGGTCAGTAAATGTGTGCTGCTACTAGCCACCTTTTCTTGAAGCTCTTTCACTTTTTTGTTACCCAGTGTGCCTTTATTCTTGATTCTCTTCCATGATTGGAGCATTGCATTTGAGTCTCCTGTGCTGATTCCTGTCTACATACTCTCGGTTTGTTGTGTGCTTCTCCTGACTCAACCCCTATACTTCCATGACTTTAACTGCCACTCATAGGCTGGCCACTCCACACTCCCAAACTCCAAGCCCACTCCTTTTTCTGAGCTCCAGCTCTGTTCAACTGAACACCTACCTGAATACTTTATAATTAATAGTAAATGGAATTCACCTTACCTACTCCCTCTCTCACACCTTCTGTTAGTTAATGGTATCTGTCAAGTTAATAACTTGGGAATGATCCCAAAACTCCATCTCCCACCCCATTGTACATCTTACCAACCACCTAGCATTGTCAATTTCATTGTTGAATCCACCGTTTCAGTACCCACTCTTGCTGCCTCAGTTTAAACCAGCATTGTTTCTTAAGCTTTGTTATCGATTTCTTAATTGATCTTTTTTCTTATTATTACTCTCTCTGCACTATCTCTGTCCTTTCTGTACTCCCTTCTCCCACCAATCACACAAAAGACTTTTTATTTTTATATACATGCATCTAAAACACATTTTCTCTCCCTTTCTCAAAAATCTCCTGTGTCACATCATGCAACATAGCTTTATGCTGATCCTGGTTCCAACACTCTACTGAATGTACTCTCAGTTGCTTCTTCAACCATGTGTTGCCTCAGCTCAGTATATTCATAGGGTGCCATTTATTTAGACTTAAATGCTTCTCTTCTTTTCTTTTATTGCAAAAATTGATTCATCCTTCCAGACCTGGCTAAAATGTCACTTCTGCAATGCCTTCACAGGTTTTTAATGCCTCTATTGAGTGTATGCTTCTTGCATGGCCTTATACAACAGTTGTGTTGTTTTGCAGGACTTTGGAGTAAACTCTCAGTTCTGGCACTACTTGCATGACCTTTGGCCATTTGTTATTCATTTTGATTCCCCACTTTACTCAAGTGTAACACAGAGATCAGAGGACTACTACTGAGATTAGATTACGTAAGTAAAGTGTTGAGTGAAGTGACTGGTACAGAGTAGGTGTTAACTAATCATTTGTGCTTCAAAGGTACCTGCATCTACTATATTAAACTTTTTCTCCACCTAGCAGATGCTGGCCAGTCTCAAGGAGGCACTGGTCTTACTTTATGTGTAACATTTGCAGCTAGGTGGAAATGAGCTTACCATAGATTACGTACCCAGTAAATGTTTCTTAAATTCAGATCCTCCTCAAATATGTTTTGCCTCAGTGTCTATTTAGAAACTATGTAAGAAAAACATTTCCAGACCTTTTAGATAGTATGGTAATCTATAGTACAGTCCAGTAGCATGTTTCTTTTGATCTTCTTTTATCTAAATACTCTGTCTTTTTTGCTTCTTTAAACAAAGTATACCCTTGCATTTTCATGCTCTCTCATCAGTATCATTTACTCATTGTTGACATGGTATTAGAATTATTTCTCAGTCTTTCATTATTTCAATCCTCATTTTGTTTACTGACCACATTCTGTGTATTCATGTGTAGATATTTCAGTTGTAAAGATAGTGTGTTCCTGAGCACTTGCTCCACTGAAGTTTTTTCTAAGCTACACCTACATTTTTCAAATTAAATGTAATTTTTCAAATTACATTTTCTATTAAATTTCCTGCTCTCTCACATTGCAGCTATTCAACTGTATTGCCAAATTACCTGCCAGAGATTCCTTTCAAAACTTGTAAAAAATACATATATCCAGATGTATTTTGAGATAGATTTCCTAAGAGCTATAGGATGAAGAATGAACAAACTCAATTTATTTTTTTTAATCTGTGGAGAATTTCTTCATTAAGATAAATTCCCCATTTTTCATCTCAACAGGGTTTATTGTTTATTGATAATGTGATACTGGAAAGTTACTATTTCAGGGATGTTCATGTCTGAGTGCCATTTTATTATATCTTTCCATAAAAAATTAAATAGGTATCTATGAAATTGCAGTGTAAATTAATGGAAAAACAGGGTTTAATTATAGAATTTTCTCAGAAAATCAGCATAGCTCTCAATTAGAATGTGTTACTATTCTAAAATTCTACTACAGAAATCTGCTTGTATATATTAGTACTTAGGGCAAGAGCTCTTATCCTGGAGTATATGGATGCACTTGAAATTGTGAACTTTATGATGTTGTATGTAGACATTTTGTAAACACAAATGTTGGCACTTTTCTAACACTGTAAAAGAACTTGAATCCCCAAAATTTAAGACTCTGTGACACAACAGAGGGAACTAGAAGGCAAACAATGTGGTAGTGATTTTTTTTTTTTACATTCTAGATTTCTAAAGAATAGTTAGTTATAGGAAGAAGTCTGAGTATGTGGCTAATGCATGCCATCTACTTGATATGTCAGGAAGGGCCACACAGCAGGAAGTGGGATGTTTTACTTAGAGATCATCTCTTTTATCAGCACTGCAGTTGTTAGCTTGTATTTTTCATTCCAGTGAAAGCAGTCCCTACAAATCAGAGCCCGTGGGAATCAGGCTAGCAGCCTAACTACATTTAATATTTAAAGTTCAAGAATGCTTCAATGCAAGGTGAATTTGACTTACAGAACTCCAGGAAGATTCTCATGGATTAAGTTGCCAGATGTATGTCAGTGATAATTACTAAGACAGAAAACAGAAACTTCTTTGATGAAATTATGGGAGAGATGACAGAGAGTACAATAAAAGCTTAAGCACATTAACCTCTGGTCAATTTTGGACTCACCTCCAACATTGCGACCACCTAATTTTTATATGTTGAGACTCTTTTCTTCCAGCCTCCCCAGATCCTAAGAAAGTAACGCTCACGATGTGCTCAGAGAAAAACCATATGGCTCAGGCAACACAGTCCAGGTTTAGAACAGGATAAAACAGAGAAAGTATTCTTGCCTGGAACATGACCCCCATAGTCTCCTAACTTCTTAGTAAGTTGTGTCCCTGCCATTATGTTTTTGAACTTAGAATTTAGTTTCATATCTGTCTCCAAAATTACCCACACATCCTTCAAACAAACACAAACTGTACATGTGATATTTCATTTCCTGACATAGGAAGCATGTATGAAAACAGAAGGAAGAGTCTCCCTTGATAAAGTCTATTACTAACTGCAAATTTCAGAGGAGTTTTGAGTAGATTTTATTTAATAAAACATTTTCCCTCATGTTAACTCTTGGTATAATTCTTTCCCATACCTCTTATAAATTTGTCTTATAATGTCCCTTATTTTTTTTTGCTATTAATATTGTATGATGATTATTTTCCACATGTCATTAAAATTCCATAATTTGATTTATTTAATCATATTCCATTGCATGATTTACCATGACTTAGTTATATCTTCTGTTAAAATTTCATTTATAACTCTTTGTTATTAGGTAAACATCTTTTAATCTATTGATAAATTAACTCCTATGATAAGTATAATGATGACTGGTTAATATTTTAAATTCATTCTAAGTAAATTATAGCAAAATATATGTATGTTATTTATTGGTAACAATAATGATACAAATAATGCAGGTACTTTTTTTAAAAGATGGGGTGCCTCTTATTTTACTGAATGTTTTATCAATCCAAGGCTATGTTCTTTATAGGCAGAAACTCTTTTTCTATAACCTGAAATGTGCACAATATCAAGACAGTGTCAGGGAGGCAATAAAAGTTTAATCTTTTTGAGGGTCTTTATTACACAAAGATTCCATTTATATCAGAAGTCAATGTTTTAAAATAAATTTATAATAAGTGCATAATTCACATGTTTCTTGTATGCAGTATGTTAACTTAGATAAATAGTTGTCTGCTTTTGTCTCATAATAATGCTTTAGTTCAAGTATGGAGCCTATTAAGCTTCAGGTTTATTTTGCTGATTTTTAACTTGATAATTTTTTTTTAGTATTTTAATAAAAGTGGGTTAATTAAATTATCTGATGATATGTATCACTTTGTCATACACACTAGGTTTTCCTTATTTACAGGGGATATATTCAAGGACCCCCCAGGGGATGCCTAAAACAGTGGATAGAACCAAACACTATATAGACATTTTTTCCAATACATATATAACTATGATAAAGTTTAATTTGTAAATTAAGTGCTGTAAGAGATTAAGATCAATAACTAATAGCGAAATGAAACAATTATGACAACATATTATAATAAACATTAAGTGAATGTGGAATTAGTAAAATAAAATTGCCCACAAGCAGTGTGATGGCACAATGGTCTATCTGACGGTAGAGATGGCTGCAAAATGACTAACAAATGCAAAGCATACAAAGCCTCAAGACACTGGGATGAGTCTTGTGCCAGGCTGGATGGCTGGAGACAGTGCAAGGTTTCATCACGCTACTCAGAATTGAGAGCAATTTAAAACTTGTGAGGTGCTTATTTCTGGAATTTTCCATTTAATATTCTCAGACTGTGGTTGACCGCAGGTAACTGAAACCACAGAAAGCAAAGTCATGGATAAGGGAGACCACAGTTGGTTGTACTTAGATATCATTAAAATGGGAGCAAAACTACCTGTATTGTTACAAGAGTTTAGTGAAGATCTTTTCTTTTTCTTATATGTCATGTAAGGAACTAACTCTGTGATTATGTAGCTTATGCAGCAATGGATAGGCCTAACCTAGCCAATAATACTGAAGACTTACAACATGAACTTGAGGGAGCTATCATAGCTTACAAGAGAAGAATTGTAAAACCTCAAAGAAAATGAGGAAAATGATAGTTCAAGCCATAATGAGAAACAGACACTGGTTGTGAAAAATTCTCTTCTAAATTTTGGCAATTTTGGATTCGTAAGTTGTATTTTTCATGCCAAGGACATCTCAGTGTTTTGCACAGGCAACAGTGAAGAATAAAAACTATTTTATGACTGTATGGATTTACTAACATTCCATTCATAGAAACTGACCGGGCACACACATACACTCGCACACATACACATAGCATGCACATACATGCACACCGTATCAGAATACGCATAGTGTGGAGTGTAGAAAGAAGGGGTTTAATATAGAATATTGTTTCTAAAAATGCTAAATACATTTTGGAACTGTGTATCACACTTGAACATTCAGTGAAAATAGGTTGTGGACTGGATGAACAAATATTTGAATACATTAAATATTAACATATACTGAAAATATTATGAGAGTTTAAAAATTTAAATACCCAAGTAAATAAATTAAATGCTCCACAACATTCACATGTTAAAAAGTGGAGAAGCAGGAGGAAAGTTCTGAAGCTAATAGATAAGCTTATTGTTTTAATGTGGCAGTGGTGTCACTGGTATATGCCCATGTTCAATCCCATCAAAGTATATATATTAACTATGTGCAGTTTTGTATGTCAGTTACAAAAAGATTGTTTACAAAATAAAAAATTTAATACCCAAAGTAAATAAATGTAATGCTCTAACAGGGTGTCCAACCTTTTGGTGTCTCTGGGCCACACTGGATGCAGAGTTGTCTTGGGCCATACATTAAATACATTGTGACACCTAATCACAAAAAAATCTCATAGTATTGTAAGTACATTTGGGATTTTGTGTTGGGCTGCATTCATGGCCATTGTGGATTGCATGCAGCCTGTGGGCCATGGGCTGGACACCTCTGCATAAAACACTCATGTTTGTTTCCTTGACAAATCCTCTGGATTCTGGTTTAATCTTAAGTAACTCAATTTTGCCATGGATCAAATGCACAGATTAGATCAAGTATTAGGATACATTTTACATCCAAGATCTATCTATTTGAAATTTTTCATGTTGTTTTCCACAATAGCTACCATCCTGTTCTGTAATATGGTTATATCCAATATTAAATTCTTCTAGCACATTCTACTTCTAAGGCTTCTAAAAAATCAATTTAGTTTTGTATCCATTTTTTTTTAATTCCAATTTCTCAGTGCTGTATAGTATGAGAAGAGACATTTTCTAATTAGGAAAACCTGATATATTTTTTTCCATTATAGCCATTCATTGTACATTACCACAGGGAATGAAATTACTAATACTGTATTTTAAGAGAATTTCTTTTTCTTCTTTGTACCTAAACAAGAAGTGGGACTGCTTCGTTTTCTTTGACAAAAGTTTGGAAGCCAGAAGAGCCTCTGTTAAATAGTTTTCAACTTTGAAATTTACATTTCATGTATTAAGCTGCGTTCTTAATGTACTTTCATGAGTAAATTAAGCTATTTTGCTTTTGTCTAATGGCTAATAATTTCCATAAAATTGATTTCTAGCATCTGTCTATACTACTATCTAATTATTATATTTCTGAGAATGTGTTTCTTGTAGTCATTTCTGCATCCAAGAAGGTATTTCTGGTGACAGTATTTAGAGGCATTGTGAAAGGCAACAAAGCATAGTGGTTTACAGTGAAGTGCTATAGGGTCAAAAAGTAGTTTAAATCTCAGCTACACCAGTTACCAGTCATGTTACCTTGGAAAAGTCTCTTAACCTAAGCCTCAGAGTCCTCAACTAGAAAAAGGAGAGGTATAGCAACAATACCTATATTGTTTAAATTGTTTTAAGGATTAAGTGAGAAAATCCACAAGACACATTTAGCCTAGTGCCTAGGACACTGAGTATACATAATACACATGAGTTATTATTTTTGTTATTAACTGGATTCAAATTGCTATTTTTATCCTGATACCTAACTTTGTATCTCCCTAGTGTATTATACTTAAAATTGCAGATTCCCAAGGCCGATCGTTTCATTGCTTGCTCTTCTCACTGTGAAGTGCAGAACACGAGGTACTCTCACTGAGCTTTAGGGTCCTGGTATACTGAATGCTGGGGCTTCTTGTCTCTACATTCTTAGAAGGGATTTCTTCTGATCATGAATGGTAAGCCACCTGCCCATATCTACCCAAATCTGCAGCATCTGATAGGATGGTATAAGTTCCACATAATGGAACTTTCATTTCAGGATTTTTACAGGTTTTAGTTTATAATCAGTTGTGTCCCAAGTAGCCATAGAGCTATTTGGTCATGTTGGGGGAAGACATTCCAAGGCAGCAATTTGAAGGGAGAAATGAGGCCTTATATCATGAGTTTTGTGTAAAGGCATATTTGGTGCGAGGGAAGGAAGTAGAATGTGGATGAACCCTAGAGAACTCTATACAGTTGTTTCAAGACAAATTGAATATGGAGAGGGTGTCTGGCTCTGGGCTCAAAGAGGAGGAGGGGGAAATGTGAGAGACTACAAAACACAGAAGTTGGTAACATTACCAGTCATGCAATGGTTGGCTTTCTAGAGAACGCGTATATTCTCAGAACCCATTTGAAATATCCCTGCTTTTAACATTATATCTTATTACAATTTTTGGAATTGAAACATAGAGGGTTTCTGGAACAGGGAATTTCTTTAACTAGGACACATAAAGAAAAATGTCAAAAAGGCTTATTTCCAGAAATAAGGAGGATTCAAATTGGAAGAAGCAGTCTAATTTTTTTTAGATGAGGATCATGTGTTTTAGCTTACCTGATCTTTCAGTCTTCAAACAGTACATGATCTGCATGATCCCATTTTCTCCTTTAGAACATTCTGTGGCACCCATTTGTTCTCATGATGCATCCTTTTTTATATGCAGATTTTCTTGAAATTCATTTCTAGGTCTTATTCCAAATGCTGGTCCCCAGTGCCTGGCATGAACTAGACAGGTGGTAAATATTGAAAAAAAAAACCCCAACAAAACCCAATAACTTGAAATCACACTTTGAGTTTTACTCATTAAATTATGGAAAATGCCTCTTCTAAATTTATGATCTTAACATTTCCAACAGTTTAGCTCTACCTTTTGAAAATTCTCCATTCCTGTATGCTGTTGAGTAGATATGTTCAATATATTGTACTGTGTTTGATACTCTAAATGTTCTCTGACAAAAATCATAAAGTTAGAATTAAGTTCAGGATCACATCTTCTTAGGAAACCTACATAAGAAGCCTGGGGTTTCAATAGCAGTGCTGTAGAAACTTACAATGGTGTAAGTCTACAATCTCTTTTCTAAACTACAAGGAGCTCCATATGTTTTGGAATTCTGAATAATTTTGATTTTCAGAAGGCAAAATGATGCAATATTATGGATATTGCAAACCATCCCCATTGGAGGCAACACCCCAGACTCAAGCATTTTAACATTTCTGTAGCAAAAATGTATGAATAAGTATATAATAAATTCTATAAATACCATCACGTAGGCTCACGTTATGTGTTTGTACCTATTAATCTAAGTTCAAGTCAGGTAGCCAAGTGAATTTAAAAAGGTTTCTAGGTTTCAGATCATTTTGGATTTAAAAATTAAAGATAAGATAAGGGATTGTAGACCTATAACGGCTTCTTTGCATAGCTTTTTGTTTTAAAATCTTTTTTCCCCAGAATCAGTGTTTCTCGATTAGAGTAGAATAGTTAGTGCTCTTTTCTAATGTGAATAATTTATAATGTTCACTGTATATGCCTTAAATAAAGCAGAGAAAATAAATCTATCTACAGGAATAATAATAATAAAAAAAACAACCCACCAATGCAGTGCCCAAGTATATAAAGATGAAATAAAAGGTAAGAGATGCATAATAAATTAATGTATGTAACAGCATGTAAATGTTCAGATTCTACATCACTAGAAAATACAATGAAGCAGCCCAATATTTGCCCTTTGGTCAGAACCACTATGACTGTGTCAGCTATAAATGGAGACAGATAAGTATATTTTATTGACTGTGCTTATACCTAATTAGCGTTCCCAAGGGCATGTTTTCTAAAATGATAAACAAGTCTTGGTAAAATTCCTTTAAAAATATATATATTTGTAACAGCTGTTTACTTAAACAGTTTAATATTTTATAAATCAGTTTTTTTAAAAAAACTTTGCAATTGTTTATCAAATGTTAAATATTCTAAGGTCAGATAAATATAAGCTGGCTTTCCCTCCACGTGGATGAGTGGCAGGAGGCTGGACATTGCATGGATCGAGCAGTTCTGCGTCCTGCAGGATTGCTCTGCCTTGAACGCTGCTGAACAGTTCTCATCTGTGGCTCTTTCCACTGATTGTCATCAGTGCTCCCCTAATCATATGGACAACAAAAATCGCCACAACACATTTGCCAAATGCCCTCAGTTTCCCATAAAAACCACTGACCCATCTAATCCTCACAACCACCCAGTAATCTCATCTTCTTGCTCTCATTTTGTAGGTGAGGTAATTAACTTATGAGGAAGAAAGCTGTTAAACAAACGATTGTTTTTGAGTGACAAGGCAGGACTCTACCTAATGTAGACATTTTAACTTCAAGTCCAGCTACCTTTGCACCATACAGGCCCATGCTGATGAGTTTCCATTGCTTGTTCCTTCTCATTTTCACATGCATGCATCTGTTGCTTTGCACTTTCATATCTTCTTCCTGAACATAATTAGTTCTTGATGCTACCTGTTTCAGGTTTTTTAGGTGGAAAAGGAGTTGGTACTTGACTGCCGGTTACTAGGAATGCTAGAGTTATTTGTATTTTTGAGGATTCAGCCTATTCTTGCCTCTATGTTGTATTCTATTTGGAAATAAATGACCTAGCAGTTGCCTTGCCACCTAAAAGAAAGCCAGGACAACCAAGAAAAGACTGAGTTGTTGTATTAATTATCTACTCTTGTGTAACAAATTATCCCCCAAACTTAACACCTTAAAAGAATGAAAGTTTGTTGTTTCAAAAAAATTTCTGCAGGTTAGGATTCCAGGGGTGGCTTAGCAAGCGGGCTTAGGGTCTTCATAAAGTTTTAGCTGGGCAATTGGCTGGGGCCGCATCATCTGAGGATGTGCATGGGCCTAGAGAATTCATACCCAGATTCATTCCCAGGGACACTGCCAGGAGCCCACAGTTCCTCACCAGGTGGCCTCTCTTCAGAGAGAGAGAGAAGCCGTTTTTGCCTTTTCTGACCTAGACCCCAAGTCACAAGCCATCAGTTCTGCCTTATTTTATTTGTTCAAACGAAGTCACCAATTCCTAACCATACTCATAAGAGGAATTAAGCCTTCCTAAAGGAAGGAATAGCAACATTGCGGACACTTTTTTTTTTTTTTTACCAACATAGCAGTTATTTCAGTTCTGAGAATCTCCTCTGGTAATTTGTTTCAGTAGAAAAATAGTACCTCTTTATGTCCGACTCAGAAACCCTCAGTTCTCTCCCTTTAGTCATGTGCACCCTTCTCCAGCTTTCGCTTGGCTGCTAAGGGCCAGCACGTGTCACATTTAGAGTTTGCTCTTGGCCACTGAAGTGCCTCATGCATTTGAAAGCCAGAATACTGAGCAGAGGATGTAGACTGGACTGATCTCTTAGAAGCTGACTGTAAGTGAGATCTCCCGGAATAGGGAGGGAAAGAGGCTATGGCCAATAAAATCAGGACTGATGGAAATTCAGAAAATACAAATTATTTTAATAAAATAATTTAGGAGTCATTATATGCATATCACAAAGTGAGCCTTAACTGAGGTTCAGCAAATTTAGAGCATAAAGGTAATAGCAATGATGTGCAAAGTTAACTTATACACTAACCATATGATCACAGCACACTTGAGTTAAATCCTCATAAGTCAAAGCATGCTTTACTGATCCAAGATAAAAAGGATCTTTAATTTAAAATAGCTCCCTTGGTGCTTGCCCCTTTAAAGCACACTAATGCATGTGCTTGCCCCTATGAAAATGTTAAGCAAAATGTTTGTTTAAAGTACATTTTAATTCCCTTTACCATCATTTTAAGATGGCACTTAAAGAGGTAAGTGCAGCATTCCTTCTAGTACGAAAGCCATGAACAGGACTCATTGTATAAATATTTTGCTCTATGGCTCTAGCATTAACATATCGCGGCTATAAAAACAACACTCAATCATCGTGCCAGAGTTTGGGTCCTGTCTTAAATGTGGTAGCTGAGGTTTAAATGATTGTAAACACAAAAGGATTCCCTTGAATGATATCTGGGAAGGTATCCTTTCAATGTACTTTCTTTCTTCATTCTCCTGACTCAGGAGGAAAGGAAGAGAAACAAGTCTATGAAACACTTCCACACGCATATCCAAGGTGGTCCACATGCACACTGAGTGGTCAGGCCTCCACATATTCTGAGATCTCACAGAGGCACTGTGTCAGCCAAGGTTCTTCCTTGCAAACCACAGGGTCCTTTTTGACTAGCCTCAGTACAAAAGAATTGAACGGAGGCATATTAGGTTGTTCACTGACCCTCTGGAAGGGCCAAAGATTCATATTCTAGTCTTCAGCTTGCTGTTATTGTCATATTTTCTTCTGCAGTTAGCCTGCAGTGGGAGTTACCAATCTTTCTAAAAAGTGAATTTGAGTTATTAACTATGATACTTATTTCAATTCTATTTGTGTTGTTATAGCAATTGTTTCACACACAATCCAAGGGCAATAGTATCTGAAGTATTCCCTGTACAAACAACCTCTTTCTTTTACTTATTTTTTCACAGATTTTTCTTTTCTTTTTTTTTATTGTTCAAATACATTTGTCTCCATTTTCCTGTGACCACTTTCCCCTGCCCCACCCACCCCCACCCGCCCACCTCAATCCTTCTCCACTTTGGCTTTGTCCATGGGTTCTTCATAGATGGTCCTTGTGCTTCCCCTTTTTTCCCCCATTACCCACCTCCCTCTTTCCCTCTCATACCTGTCAGTATGGTTTTTCTTTCAATGTTGCTGGCTATATTGTTTTTGCTTGTTTGTTTTGTTGATTAGGTTCCACTTACAGGTGAGATCTTATGATATTTTTCTTTCATCACCTGGCTTATTTCACTTAGCATAATGCTCTCCAGTTTCATCAATGCTGTCACGAAGGATGGTAGCTCTTTCTTTCTTTCTGCTGCGTATCATTCCATTGTGTAAATGTACCACAGTTTTTGGATCCACTCATTGATTGGTAGGCACTTAGGTTGCTTCCAGCACTTGACTATTGTAAATTGTGCTGCTATGAACATTGGGGTGCATAGGTTCTTTTGAATTGGTGTTTTGGGATTCTTAGGGTATAATCCCAGCAGTGGAATCACTGGGTCAAAAAGCAGTTCCATTTTTAGCTTTTTGAGGAAATTCCAAACTGTTTCCCACAGTGGCTGCACCAGTCTGCATTCCCACCAACAGTGTACTAGAGTTCCCTTTTTCCACAGCCTCGCCAGCCCTTGATGTTTGTTGATTTGTTTATGATGGCCATTCTGACTGGTGTGAAGTGGTATCTCATTGTGGTTTTAATTTGCATTTCTCTGATGGCTACTGATGCTGAGCATCCTTTCATACATTTCTAGGCCCTGTGTATGTCCTCCTTAGAGAAGTGTATGTTTAGGTCCTTTCCCCATTTTTTAAATTGGATTGTTTGTCTTCCTGGGGTGGAGTCATGTGAGTTCTTTATATATTTTGGAGATCAAACCCTTGTCTGAGGTTTCATTGGCAAATATATTTTCCCATACACTTGGTTCCCTTTCCATTTTGCTGATGTTTTCTCCAGCCGTGCAGAAGCTTCTTATTTTGATGAACATGACACTGGCACAGAAATAATCAGGTAGATCAATGACGTAAAATGAGCATTCTAGAAACAAACATATATATTTGTCTAACAATGTAATATAAGATTAAATTGATATTTCAAATCAATGGGGAAAATAAGGTTTATTCAACACATAAGGTACATAGACCACTATTACTTGAAATAAAACAAATATAGAGCCCTATTTCACATATTATACAAAAAATATTCAGGTGAGTTAAAAATAAATATGTAAAATCTAAGGAGTTTTAGGAGAAAATACAAAATAATATTTTCCTTCCCCTGAAGTAAAATCTTCAAACCCAGAATCTATACAGTAAAATATTGACAATATGACTATATTAAACATTTAAGCCTATAAAGTAATGTACATACAAAAAAGTAAAGGACAAGTAATAAAATAGGAAAGTATTTGCAACACATCTAAAAAAGGGTTAATAGCTTTCTTTCAGAAATTCTACAAACATTTAATAGAAAAATGGAAAAAGAATACCAAAAAGTCATTTAAAGCTTTTTAAAAATAATAGAAATTGGCAAGAAATATACAAAAACAGGTTTCATTTCAACAAATAGTAAAGCAACAATTAAAATAACATCATTGTCACAATTTAAAATTAATGAGTTTTAAAAATATGGGTAATATCAAGTATTGGTGACTGTGAAAGGAACTGGGTATTTATAGACTTTCTTCTTCTTAAAGTAGTCCCTTTAGCATATTTTGCAATGCTGGTTTGGTGGAGGTGTATTCTTTTAGCCTTCTTTTGTCTGGGAAACTCCTTATTTCGCCTTCCATTTTAATTGAGTGCCTTTCTGGGTAGAGCAGTCTTGGTTGCAGGCCTTTACTTTTCACGACTTGGAATATTTCTTGCCATTCCCTTCTGGCTTGTGGTGTTTCTGTTGAGAAGTTAGCTGTTAATGGTACCAAGGGTCCTTTGTATTTTACTACCTGTTTCTCCCTTGCTGCCTTTAGGATTCTCTGTTTATCTTTGATATTTGCCATTTTAATGATGACGTGCTTGGAGTGGGCCTCATTGTTTTCTCTTCAATGGGACCCTCTGTGCTTCTGACTTGTGTGACTTTTTCTCTCCTCCAATTAGGGAATTTTTCCATCATTACTTTTTCAAACAGGTTCTCTATCCCGTCCTCCTCTTCTCCTTCTGGTATCCCTATTATATGGATATTATTATGTTTCAGGTTGTCTTGCATTTCCCTAAATGCCTCTTCATTCTTTTTGAGTCTTTTTTCATTTTCTTGCTCTTTCTGGGAGCTTTTTTCTACCTTATCCTCCAGCTCACTGATTCGATCCTCTGCTTCACCTAGCCTGCTTTTGATTCCTTCTACTGTGTCCTTCAATTCAGAAATTGTATTCGTCATTTCCTCTTGTGTCTTATTGATAGTTTCTATGTCCTTTTTCTTGCTGATATAGTTTGCAGTAAGTTCCTCTTAGTTTCCCTGTAGTTTTTTGTAATTTTCTCTGAGCTCACTGAGCTCATTGAGCTTTGTAAGAACCTTTGGAACTCAATATCTGATAGCTTATTTGCCTCTATTTCATTGAGTTCTCTTGTGGGGATTCCTCCTTTCCCTTTGATTAGGGGGTGTTTCTTTGTCTTCCTATTTTCGTGAGACTTCTTTTTTGCCTCTGTTTCTTAAATTGACCTGTCTTGACGTCCTGACTTTGCAGTGTGAACTTGTATGATAGGAGGCTGCTGTTTTTTCTTTCTGGATCTGCCTCTGATGATGTCAGATGTTGACGCCATCTGACCTTAGGCAGTCTGTTCAAGACTTCCAGGAGTCTACTGTCTGTGGCTGTCTCCTTTAGTTGTTAGTCTAGTCACTTTGCACTCAGCAGTTAGGTTTAGGAACCACAGGGTGGGGCAGAGTCCCTTCTAGGGGTGGAGTTATTGGGTCCTCTGACACTGGTGCCGCTCAGGGGAGTGGTCTGCCTGAGCAAGATGGCTGCTGCCATATGGGCGATGAGTCAGCACTGGGATTCTGCTGGCTATTCTCTCAGCTCTCTCTCAAAAGCCTCTTTGCTGAGTCTCTCGTCAACTGTCTCTAGACCACTCTGTACCCCCTTTAGCCAGGCATATACTATCTGTGGCTGCCACTCTGTACTCAGCAGTCAGGCTTTAGCACCACCGGGCCAGGGCAGAGTCTCTCCTCGGGGCGGGGCTATTGTGTCCTTTCACGTTGTTGCCACTCAGGGGAGTGGTCTGCCTGAGCAAGGTGGCTGCTGCCATATGGAAGATGAGTCAGCACCAGGATCCTGCCAGCTATTATCTCAGTTCTCTCCCCAAAGCTTCCTTCCCCAGTTTCTCCTCAGGTATCTCTATCCCACTCTGTCCCCGCCTTTGCTCGAGACCAGGGTAAGTGGCTGCAAATAAACATTTATGCATTGGCCCTTTAAAAGGCTCTTTGCATCTCCAGCTGCCTGTCTCTGGCAGAGAGCAACCCTGCCGCTTTTTTTACCTCATTGTTATATGTGTATTTTGTGGGCTCTGGTGCCGTAAGCTGGAGATCCCCACTTATGGTTTAGACCCCACTCTTCTCAGAAGGATCCAACTGGCCATTTCAATATCCTTCTGGTGCTGCTGCCCATGGGTGCCCAGTCTGCCTTCTGGAGTCTCTACTGCAATCCTTTACCCATTAGGTTGTGCTAAAACTGATTTTTCTGTTTGTCTGAGTTTTTAAGGCTCCTGTCTTGCTATTTTTCAGTTGTTTGTTCCGGGTGATTTCTCCACTTTTTAGTTGTACTTCCAGATTGGTCCTTGGAGGAGGTCAGTGTGACTTCCATTCACTACTCTGTCATCTTGAAGTTTCTCTTCCACAGATTTTTTTAGATAATTAATATCCTGATTATTACAATCATAAACATATTACATACATTGAAAATTTTTATGTATTTTAGTGGATTAATTTCAGATGAATATTTTCAACATATTGTGTTTCTTTTGACATATCCTGTTTTCTACTAACATTGTTTTAATATTTATTTTATTTTATAAAATTGAACATAAAAATTTTAAATTTTAAAATGTAGAAAAATAAAAATACAAGTTTATTAAATTCAATTATGAATCATTGTCAATTTTCCCCTTTCTTTTATCTTTTATTTCCTGCTGTCATTAATACAATGCATGTATATAGTTCAATGCCATTTTTATTCCATGTGAAGAGAAATTCATGTAACCACTATTACAGTCAAGATAAAGAACTATTCTACTATTTTTGAGATCTCCCTCATGCTACATTTTTATAGTAATCCTACCACCTCCCCTTACCTCATCTCTCCAGCCCCTGGCAACAACTAATGCTTTCTTCTCTATCTCCATAATTTTGACATTTTTGAGGTCTACTGTGCTTTTGAGTGCACTTCTTTGTATAGCATTTTTAGTAGTTGCTCTGGGTTTTTTTGTGTGTTTTTCTCTATGTAACTCTAGGCTGATGTGTTGATGCTGAGTGAATTGTCTCTTCTCATTCAAATTGAAATCTCTGTGATTCTTGGGATAATGTATAATTTTTAGAAAATTCAACATGGACATTTTTGGCATTTTAAGACTCTAGATCATGTTTATATCCTATGTTTTAGCAGTTTGTATCCACCCCTCTTTGGCAAGTTAAGAGAGTACTGCTTCATTCCTGCCTGGAGTGAAAGTCTAGGTTCTCCACTTGGCCTCCAGTGACATCTGAGAAAGTAGGGGCTCCTTTTTACTTCTGGAGGGAGGGGGGAATCCATGCTTCCCCAAAAGCCTCCATTTATAACACCCTGGCTGGGAGGGAGAAGATGCAACCTGGCTCCTCTTCACATAGTTTCCCCAGACACATTGGAGGTGTTTCCATTACTGCTGAGCTTTGGTCAAAGTTCTGATTCTCAGTTAGGCCTCCTAATAGCACCCTAGTGACGATGAGGCAGTCTGCTTCATTGTCCTGCTGGATAGGTTGGAAGTACAGGCCCCTCACTAGCTTCGTCTGACACCGCACCCCCCCCCCCTCAAGAAGGGAAGGATATCTTGTTAAAGCCTGGTGAGGGTAGAAGTCTAAGTTCCCCACTTGGACTTTGCTCCCAGGGTTGAGCATGGAACAGTATTTCTGTGGTGACTGACTGGAGCAGAGTAGTTATGTTCTAAGAGTTCTTTGTCTTTCTAGGGTTCCTCATTCCTATTTGGTGAGAGAGCAGGCATTTCTTGGGGTTTTTTGGTCTGACTCTATTGGCATTTCCAAGTTATCTGCTTCTCCAGTATCTCATATATCTCGTGTAGGCATACTAGATAAACTAACAAACAAAAACAAACAAAAAAATCCCCCAAACAAGCAAATAAACAAAAACCCCAGGGTACTCACCACTACATCATTCTTCAGATCCCAAGGTCTCTATCTATTTTTTCTCCTTTTCTCCACCCTTCACAGTATTCTTATATTTGTTTTATATATAATATCCATGATCATTACCTGTACTTACTAGGAGGAATAGAAAAATTATATGCATTCTACCGTTCCAGTACCAGAAATCTTGAAAAACATTTTTAAATAAAAATGATAATAATTTACCTTAACTACTTAATCACAATTACATTGTTTCTTATTTTGTCAATTACCATTACAGTATGAGTACTATCTATTTGTTCCAATTTGCATAATAAATGTATATCATTCAGTCAAAGAAACCAATGGTCCTATTGCTCTGTAATATTTAATTTTAATATATTTGACTGAAAAACAAATTAATGATTTCATTTGATATATCTCTTTTTTGTGGCACTGTTTGACTCTATTTTAAGTTCTCTTAACAGTGATTCACAAGAAGTCCAGCTAGCATCATTCTATCTCACAGCGAGCTGATGATCTAAAAAACACCTCCTAATTTTTGTTTAGAGCTCCATCCAGAATTATACCCATTGATATGGTTTAATTCATTTTCAGAAGTGATGCTCATGGTTCTATTGCAACTCTTGAATGCACAAACCTCTTTGTATTGTTCTTCAGATACTATATGTTATGCTCATTTAGTATCCCAGTTCTGTGTAAAGTAGCCTTACTAATGGATCATGTAAAATGCAGTCTTTAAAAACTAAGCTTTAAACTTTCCAAGAGTAAGTTGGCACCAATGTGATGAGTGTGATGTTAGCACTTGGACAACCGGAGTCATGAAATGGAGAATTACTTAAGAAATGAGTGGAAAGGCTTATAATAGCATTAACCTGTTTTTAGAGAAACTGGTTTCATCCTTCATTTTCAGGCTATTTTTCTAGTGTTTGTGTAAGCTTTCATGGAACAACTTTATATTTTTGCATTTCATTTTATTTTTACTACCAGAGTACAGACATCTTTGAGGGAAGTTAGATTTTTAATTTTCTAGTAATCTGAATCTGTTGCCTTTTAATAATGTAACAGTAAGCTATTTACCAGAGAATAATCTCCCAGAAGGAGCACACATGGAAATGGAAAGAAATGCACCTTGTTTGGTGAGGGTGATGAAGGTAGGAGCAAACTCAACCATTTATATCCTTAAAAATATTTTAATAAGAAACATATTTGACTTTTTACAGGTTTCATTAAAACATGCTTGCCAGCCCTTTGGTGAATTAGTATAAAATTCTAGCTAAATGTTACCCACCACTTGTGCAACAAGTATATAATGAAGGCTTACAACAGGCAAAACACTGTATTATATACTGCGTGGGTTAAGGGCAGACACATAAAAAAATGACTCAAACTCCTTACATTGCTCTTAAGAAAATGATAAATCTGGATCTAGAGGCAAAATATACATTTATGACAAAGATGACAAAAATACATTTTTAAAATGTCAAATGAATTGCTATTGCCACATGTTGGAAGACCTGCCAGGTAGAATTGTGAGGGAAGACTTCTCAGAGGAAACTGAGTTGAGTGGGAGGTGAGGGTAGTGGAGGGCATGGGAGCAACAGAAGCAGCATGAGCCACGATGAAGAAAGATAAAGCACAAAGCCTGCCTGGGACACACATTAGACCAGAAAGAGTGATGGATACTACTGGATAATGGAAATCAAGAAAGCAGGAACACTTTAAGAAGAGATGGGTGGAAAGAAGTGAGTAGTGACTTGGAGTCACATTTCCTATTTGGTAGCTTTGGAAACTTAAGGGAGAAGTTTCTACATTATCCTGAGACCACATGAATGCTTGATGACTTCAGAGAAAAGGCAGATGTGTGATCAAAATGTTATTTTCAGATGTTTTGCAGAAGTATTATTCTATATATTGGGAAAGTGAAACACTAGCTACAGACACACCTTAAATAGTAAGGTGGCAAGATCAGTTTTGAGCCCATCAAGATTAGTAATCACAGGATAAGTACAGGGGAAATATGATTATGAAAGAAATGGCAAGTTCCTGCCTGGGTGTTGCCTGTGAGAAGGACGAGGAGTAGTACACTGGCTAGGGATCAGGAATAATCAGCAAGGACTCTAAGCTTCATGTGTTGTTACTGTTGGAACCCAATTTGTAAATGGTTTAAATTGATGATAAAATGGAGATTACATTTTTAGAATGCTTATTCAAGAAATTGTCAACAGAAGGAAGTAGAGGAATAATAAGGTGGCCATAAGAGATAGTGGAGGTCAGTGAATATGTTTGCTGGTCAAGCGGAGGGGTTAAATGAAGCAGGGAGGAGGTTGCTCAATGTCATTAATTGGAGATATTGAATGAACATTATGAAATGAGAAGGAAAAAGATCAAGAGATACAGGATCAATATCCTCATGTAAGTAGAATAGGTAGTGTGGAGAGCAGAGATGGCCATGGGAAAGGAGACCATTGAAGTTTTTCCCTTTGAGATAGGAGAAGAAAAAGAGAAGATAGGGTGTGGAGGTGAGAGGTAGTTTGTGTTGTGGTCAGTGCCACAAATTTGGGAGTTGAGTACATTTGCTTTCCTACTCGTTCTGTGAAGTTTGGTAAAATACTTACTTCTCTAAGTTTCATAGCTCCCTGAATCTACATATATGAACACTTTATCTAGTTGGGTTATTGTAAGTAATAGATACGAAAAATTATAGAAAGCATTAGCATAATACCTGGCACATTGCAATCTAATAAATGATATTATCCTTTCAGATATTTCATTTTGAGGTGAAGATGAGCTCAGGAAATTTTCTGCTTGAAGTAGTGTATAGGAAATTCAGCTATCTCGGCCAATTTGTTTTTATTTACCCTCAGGGCTCTTCTGAGAAAGTTAATTCACACAGAGAATATTTGCATTTTAATAAGGGTCTTCAAGCCTAAGGGAGAAAAGGAGCTTTTCTGCTCCTCCAATGACATCACATAAATGAACACCTTTATGCCTTTGTGTAAACTGATTCTGTTCTATACTACATTGGTAATAGGAGTTCTGAAAAATTTTCTAGTTAGTCTCACCTAGTTAAAAGCATATGTTTAGCTTTGAACCAATTCCAAATTCTCTTAAAGTCACAGAGCGCATTTCATCACAGCGTGGGAATAAACTCCTGTCAAGTTGGGCCACTGAGCAGAGCACCTGTTACTTCCTTTGTTGTCCCTGGTTTATGTTTCTGATGAGCGTGCTCTTAGAAGCCTAGACCTGTATGTAGTCCATGCACATGTTAAGGTGATACAATTCTCTGTAAGATTATATATTTTTATTTATTTATTTAACAAAATATGTATTTATTTTTAGAGAGAGAGGAAGGGAGAAAAAAAGAGAGGAAGAGAAACATGGACGCAAGAGAGAAACACTGGCTGCCTCCTGCATGCAGCCCTGCAGGAACTGAACCTGCAACTCCAGCGTGTTCAGAATCCAGCCAGGCGACCCTTTGCTCTTCAGAACAATGCCCAGCCAACTGAACCACACTGATCAGAGTGATTATATCTTTTTAAAAGAGGAAGATCAAGTCAGAGGATGATTTTATTAATTTACTTGGTGCTTTCTTGGTTTTGGGTTGGTCTTAAACAACACCAAAGATTATTTGTGAGAAATAAATACTTGCCAAAATTAATAATTATGTTTTGAGCTTATCTTTTTATAGTATTAATTCATTGATATAAGCTTATATTTTAATTCATAGACCTGTACATACTTGTGTTAAGATGACAAATACTGAAAAATATTCATTTTTTACTCTGGGACTTCAAAATGATTTTCTGACCTGCAAAACATGGGTTTTGGACTGGATTTAAAAATAAATAAATAAAATTAAGTGAAAGGTGTGCTCTCCTTGGATCCAAATAACTTACAGGAGTTTATTTACTTATATGACTACATGGGTGCTGAGAATAATTATTTATAAATCTCAGTGAGAAGAGTAAAGATTCTGCTAGCCATTGTATCAGAATTTAAAAATTGAATTGCATATATTTGTGGTTAATTTATTTTGTGGGAATTACATTTAAGAAATGGAAAATTCTGTAAATTATTCATTGCATAAAAGCAACTTAATTTACTCCTTTGCATCTCAGGGCAGTGTTCTGCAATTAAGACAAGTGAAAACAGAAAGGATTTGGCACAGTTACTACTAAGAACCATGTAATGATGTACTTGATGAATGAGCTCACACTTGGTTCACATCCATACTTAGACTTCCCAGTCATGACTGCTTCTGTGATTCTGCAAATGCATCCATCAAGTTTAAACTGAAACATGGAACACATCTTACTCCTCAGTGATAATGTATCAGTTACCATCAAAGACAAGATTAGCATTTTGTGTGGCAATATTTCATATCCTGATTCTCCCCAAAGCACAAAAATTCAAGTATGGACTTTTTAAAAACACTGATTTGGCATTTTCCTCATTCTTTTGCAATGCAATTTTTAAAGAATACTTTAATATCAAGGTTTTGTTTTCAAATACTTTGTTTATTCTTTTCTAAAAAGTGCTAATTATATAAATTAAGATATTTGCATGATATTTAATTTTGGGTATTACAAACTAAATTATCTCTTTGATCAGCAGTTTCTTAAATTTGCCAAATCTACAACTCTATGATTACATAATTTAAAAATAAATGAACCTGATTTTCTGATTAAACTACTTCCTTTTTACAGGTTTTATGAATGTGTTTGAAAATGATATTATCTTTTCCAGCCTGGTAATGTTACCAGATTTCTTCATTCACTGATATTTTAGATGGGAATAGTATTGTAGGTATGGTTTCCTGGAGTGCAGACTTCAAAGTAGAGATTAACAGAAAGTTTGTCAGGGGGTGTTCTTGGGCTCAACACCTGTGGGGAAGAAAAGGAAGACTGGGCAGCGGAAGATGATAGACTTTAAGGCAATCTCAACAACGGCTTCAGACAGCTCTGTGGGGAGCTCTGGAGTTGAGTTGGGATGGCCCTTCAGGGTAGTTCTAAATCCAAACACTGAAGGGGCCAGGCTAATAATCTCCTGCATTGAACAATCACTGGGTGTAGGCTGCCCCCAGGAAGTAGGAATGGCAGCAGAGGGCAATTTCTGGAGAGGGATGAGCATTGTGGACTCTTCACTCCCAAAGCTGGAGGAGAGGAATAGGCCCTTTACACCCAGGAGAGACGGGATTGAGGATCACTGTCCCCATGTCCACTATCAACAGTTAGTGTCTTTAAAAATATGGAGCCTAAAGAGTGCCAGACTTTGTTAACATCATAGAAAAATAAATTTAGTAAAATTTACTTAAAAAAATTACAAATCGTTAAAACACTACAAATCACTTAAATTACAATTGTTGAAATTATAAATTCTACTACTCTAACCAACTGAGCCACACCAGCCAGGGTGGTCTCTATTTTTAACTAGATCTACATTGTCAACATATTGCCAGCCATTGCCACCCGCATTCTTCTCTTCACATTATGGAAGCCAGCTCATTTTTCTATCTTCCAGCTTCACTCCTTTCTAGCTTGGGCTGCTGTATTCTATTTCCCATCTTCCATAGAGCCCTGGACTGTCTACTTCAAAATAAATCTCAAATATTTCCTCTTTCTCCCTCCAGAAATACATTGCTATTATAATGGCTCCGGCCCTTATCATTTTAATTCTGAAATGTTGAAATAGCCCTTTGACCCCGACTCTGCCTCTAATTTTCTTATCTCTTCAATGCAGTCATCATGCTGCCATCATTATTATCTCTCTAAAATATAGCTTTGGCCATGTCACTCCCCCCCATGGAGAGCCTTCTGTTGTCCCACAGGATCAAGTCCAAACTTCTTAGCATTCAAAGTCAGTCACGATCTATCCACATTCTTTCTTCAGCAAGGTCTCAGGAAAGGGACTCTGAGCATTTACGAGTCAATTCAGGGTAATGGTAACATTTTTAAAAGTCTGAATGAAGGAGGAAAAATTAAAGCTGCTCTGTGGTCACCTGTTTTGGGGATGAGAGAACGGGGCTGGTTCTCTGCATGCTGGTGCAAACTGGTGTCAGACAAAGATACACCAAGTTTAGGATTCAGGGAGCAGCCACTCTGATATTGGAAAACTCGGAGGAGCAGACAGAAAAGCAGCTGCTGGCAATGGCTGATGGCAGGGCTCTGACAGAGACGTTCTTTGGAGGCAAAGTGATAGCCAGGCAAATTAGAAAAAAGATGTGCTGGAGGGACTCTTCAGTGGCCAGAATCCTAGAGAAAAATAACTCTTTGGGAGGCTTGCCTATGAATTTCCTGTCCACCAAGAATGCGAGTGAATATTTTCACAAATTGAAGAGAATTGAGTTAACTGGCTTGCCGCAAGCCAGAATTTAAGCTTGGCATGGCTTGAAAGAAATGTCCTTCAACATTCTGCTGTCATCATGTCCTATGACAGGTTCTCCCTCTTCGGCAAAGACGCACAACCTCTCCTGAGTCATCCTGGCTTGTTCACAGGTGCCTTCGTGCCCCTCTAGACTCCTGCAAGATTGATTTCCGAGTCATGACATTCCCATTAAGGAGTAAGCCTCAGGCACCAGCGTAGTCTTCTCCTCAGTTCACCCATGGGTGGGGAGTATCTGTTGATGCACTTAGCTAATCCATATAATCTCTACTATGAGATCACACTTGTTGCGTACATAGGCAAATTCCCTATTTTCCTCATGCAAACGCTTTTCTGACATCCACTTTTTACTTAACAAAATGTGTAATGTTACTTGAGATTTGACTAAAAGGACACTTGCTGTAGCTGTCCCTGAAATGGGCCCTTTCTGACATGATGCTGCTAAGAACGCCCTTGGAGTGTGGGTTTTTGTTCAGAGCAGTCAGCTCCCCTATCTTTATGTCACTCTCAGCTGATCTTATGTGCCTTAAAGTAAGCCAGAGATACTCTACCAATTTGAGTCATAGTATGAGGTAAGAACAGCACACTCTTGGGGTGACTCTTCAGTGGCTAGAACTCTAGGAAAAAAAGAACTCTTTTGGAGACAAGCCCATGAGTGTTCAGACCACCTAAAATCTTTGGAAATCAGACAGATATGGATTAAATCTTAGTTCCACCACTTAGTTCTTGAACGACCTTGGACAAATGACTTAACTTTTCTGATCCTCTCCTTCCTCAGCTGTAAACTCGGGTATAAATATGGCATCGAGCAGCGTGCCGGAGCTGCTGGGGGGTGGCGTGGCGGCTGGGGGGTGAGGCCGAGGGTGAACTGTCAGGAGTTTAATGAGACAGTTGTTAACATAGCCATTAAAATAAAACCAAATTATGTAAACTTGCCCTTAAATAAGTTATATAGAAAAGGAAAACAACGTTCAAACATAACACTTTTTAATTATTTTACTACATTTTACTATTTTCTCTGTTCTTGTGCTGCTCTGTCTACCGTTTAATGCTGCACAACCATGGATCTCGCCCCAGCTCTCCTTTCACTGACATGGAACTTGGTAGCTTAATATCAGACACAGTCAGAGTATTTATACCATGGGAATCAGCAAGCATTAAAAATAAGAGTTTGCTTTATCATTTTGTTGTCTCTAGACTTAAGAAAGTAAGGAAGATGTCAATAATGTGCATTAAATTTAAAAGTATGTCATGTTTGTGGTTTTTACATAGTGAATAGCACAAAAAATTGAAGAAATGCATTTCCAGTATACAAAAATTATTATTGATTGTGCAATGTTGCTCACATCATATATTATTACATTTTTTAAGATGAGGAAACTGAGTACCAGAGTATGATCTGAGATAACTGGTTTAAGATCATACAATGAGTAAAGGACAGAGCTAAAAATTTGAACCCAAACAGTTTAGCTTCAAAACTGAATTTGCCAAAGCAATTTTGATATCCCAGAAGGAGACTGTCTTTTGAGAGAAGAATGAAATGTTTTATGTTCTAAGAGATCATCAGAGCATATAGTTTGTCTATAAACCATACATTTTGGAAGAGCTTATGATAATATAAGAGGCAGACTTTCTCCCAAAATGAGATAAAATTTTACTGCCTGGGAGGACAGGAGAAGAAGAGGAAAGCTAACCACTCCAGGGGTACAGACTACTGTGGTCTCACAGAAAATGGCTGTACACTGGTCAGCTCTGCCAGGTTGCTAACGGAGAGGAGACATATCCCCTAGATGGCCAGGGGAGGCCAAGAGTAGAGAGGACCCCGATCTCACTCTGAGGGCTACAACTTGGGGAGATACAAGAGAAATGCCTACGAGAGCCGTTCCTAGCTGTGAGAAGAAATGGCAGCTTGGGTCGTCTATGGTGGAGGGAAGCCTGAGAAAGCTCCGTGAGACTCCAGGGTCCCTGGGATCCTACAAGTGCAACTCAACAGTTTCTCATAACTAGAGAAGGGTGAAAGGGTTGAAAGCATCCTACTAGTTGGGGACAAGCCACACTGTCAGTGGACCTCACCTGGGTAGTGAAACTATGTTCAAACGTTGGACAGAAAGAATGATAGTCCCACACAGGCAATATGATATGTAGCACTCTCCAGATTTAAATGCAAAGTTAACTCATTTTTTTAACTTGGAGTTAGGGATAATTTCTAATTTCATTGAGTTTACCTGAGGGATGATTAAATAAAGTTTTATGCAATAGAAGGGATAGGGCTATAGAAAAGATATTACATTGAATTGCAGAAACTAAATTTAGGGTTCTTGAAACTATGAAAAATTGAAACTGGTTGCATACTCTCCTCAAACAGTGTTTAAATGTCCATTGAGGGGTAATAACTGAAATATAATAGAGAATTAATATCTTAGTGGACATATATTTATTTTATATATATGTATGTATGTGTGTGCACACATGCATACTTACACACACACCCTTTGACGCACTGATTTATTATTTATCTATTTTTTCATTTGTTTATGGAACACCATACTTTCCCTAGGACATATTTTTAGCTTTCCAGTGATGCCAAGGTACTTAAGTGTGCAGGGCTGGGGCCAGAATCCAAGAGTTTAAATCCTGACTCTGTTTCCTATTTCCTGGTGACCGTGGCTAAGTTGTTTCACCTCTCTGTGACCAGTTTCCTCATTTCTAAATCCTCACAGCGTTGTTGGGAAAATCAAATGTGTTAACATTTTTAACATATATCAAAGTGCATGTGCCATTGTAAGTCTTCAGAAATGTTTGCTGATGTTATTCCATGTGGCCTTTCTTTTTCTGAAGGACGCGCTCAACCTTCTTTCCTTGTCTTCGCCATGCTGACTCAGCTACTAGTAGTTGTTGACAGTGGGCATGACCTATGCTCGGCGGATTCCTTGGGAGGCTAGAATATCACATTCAGAGAAGGGTGGACTCATCCTAGCAGCAGTTCTTCTGAGCCTTGCCATAGCCTACCAGCTCTCACTCCCATCTCTCCGTTCTCTTATCTACCTTGTTTATTTTTCTGACCTTTTATGGTGAAGCAGCCTTTGAAAACTGTGAAAGAGCAATTGTGAATAATGATTCCCAGGATATCACCTTTAAAAAAATTATTATTATTAAAGAAAAAAATGAGTGTTAAAAATGAGAGCGGTGTGCTTTCTGTCTAAAACCTATGCCTCCTTTGTGTTCATTTTAATTGATGTCATAGATAGTATTGTGTTTTCTGTCTTTCATCATGTTCTCCAGTTTCCATATCACAGATTGTTGCTGCTAATGAATGATATTGCTGCTAATGCTTTGAAGTCATGAATCTTTTTTCTGATCTACCAGTTTTAGAGTGTTTTTTTTAAAGAAATAGCTTTTGCCCTTAGTGTTTAGATTCCTGTAAGAATTTGTTAGCATTTAGTAAGTATTTACTTTTACATTTAAAAAAAGTGAATTATTGTTTCTGTTTATCCATATGTCACAATGTAAAACCTCCGGTTTCAGGAATCTCTTTAATAGAGAGCCCAGCAAAACACACACTGTTAATGATACTTTTAAGAGAATAGAATTATGTGTCCTCCTAATACTGCTGGTTAAAAGTAGGGCAATGAGTAACTTGTGTTTCTTGTCCTTGGATTTTGTAGCTATGGAGTTAGCAAAAGGATATTGATCAAAATTTGAATCTAAATTGAGGTCAAGCTATGAAATAAAGAAGAGCAATCTGGAGTTAAGTCCTTTGAAGATAACAATTGAAGATTTAGATTTTGTTATTTAATTTGAAAGAGGCTCAGAATAGTTATGAAAGTATTGTGAATTTTTGTCATGTAACTTACAGAATAATTCCAAATCTGAAGTGGAGAGTACATAAAAATAGTTGAGTGGTTTTACACTCTTTATTTATTGAGAAACTTTAAAAGTAAATTCAAGATCTATATATTCTGAAATATTCCAGAGAAGTAAAACTGTAGGTAGGTTGACACAAAGTATATTTTAAAAGAAAATTTCAGAACACAGGCTAATATGACACCTTAATTTTTCTAAAACCAAAAGAAATTGATTTACACTTTCTTCTTTGAGAGTTCAAAGTTATTTACAATTATAAGATAACAGAAGACTGCTGTGTAAATTTCTATATTTACTGGTATAGCCACACCAGCTGGGGCTGTTTTGTTTTTAATTTAGACAACATAGATAACTAAATGTACCACCTAGAACTCTGCCCAGGGGGAGGATTTCCCCTTACTTTTTAAATTTTCTAATGAAATATTGTAATCCAATATTAAAGGACAAATATTAGCATCTTTAAAAAGATATTTGATTTGATGGTTTTGTCAGTGAACTATTATTTTAAAAAGTAGTTTGTAGGAAATAAGACATTTTTCCTCCTTACTCTTTACTTAAAAGTAAGTACTCCTTACTTAGGCTGACATTAAATTAAATTCTGAAAAATTTCAGAAAACAGTAGCATGGTTTCCTGAAAAGTCTGAGAATTCATTAAAAACATGATATAGTATAATAAAGTCATTTACCTTCTTACTTGCTAAAATGTCAATTTCACTTTTTTAGAGAAAGAAAAACTTAAAATTGCATATCTCAATGCGAATAATGAGCTTTTTGCATGAGACACATATGATTTAAGGCAGACCTTGGCCCCAGTTTTTTCATGTGTAAAATGAAGTTTATTAGATTATCCATCTAGTTCTAATATTAGCCTTTTTCATAAACCCTGTAAGTGAAAAAAAAAACATGATTCAAAAAGAAAGTATTTATCAAAGATACTTTCTTTGTCTACCCATAATTCTACCAGAGCAATTATGGAATTAATGAAAAGCCACTCTGTAATAGAAGCTACTTAGCTTGTTGCTACCTGATTAATTTCAGGCCACTGCATTCCATGATGAAACTTCAGAGTTCTGTGGCCTTCCTCATACAGTCCACTCTGGTGCTGGCAGTATGCACTTGAAATTTGGGAAAACACTAGGGATTATAGCCCACCTGGAATAATCTAATAGTAGTTTCCATGGTGAAAAGAAAAATGACTTAAATGACCTCATAAGTTTCTCATTTCCATGAGGCCTCAGTTGCATTGCCCCCACCCCCCAAAATGCCGCATTTTATTTCACCTCCAGTCTGTGGTGATATCATTATTGTTCTTTGCATACGTATATTCATTTCAGGAATATCTCAGCTCTTGCCATAAAGTCTCATTTCTTATTTTCATGCAGACTCTGGCAGGCTTTACAAATTTCCCAGTGCACCTAAGAACTTAAAAGAGTTCACTGGAAGAAAATGATTCTCCATAAAATTCTGTAGCCCTTTTAGCAATGGAAGACATACACGTATTTCAAATAATTAAGACTGGGAGACAATGTAATTGTGTGCTCTCAGTGGTTGAGCAATATATTTGTTCTCCACATGTGATTATTCCGCTTTAAACTAGAAGTCTCAATGGGACCAGGCTTTCTTACATATTTTTTTTAAAGAGATAAGTCTGCCACAGAGTGACATCAGTTATCAGCCAGGACTGAGAGCAGGATATGGGGTCATAGAAGAGGACTCCTTTCCAGCAAAGTTGGTTATAGGCTTCCCAAATAATAAGGCCAGGTGGTGGTGCAGGATATGTGCAATGTTCACAGTTAGTGAGAAAACCTGAGTGGAGCCAAGACGGCGTGACCTTCAGACTGGTGCGGAAATGGTATTCCTAGAAGTGAGAACGAAGGGTACTGTTTAATTTATACACTCAAAAGGGAATCAAGGATGGATAAACAGGAGAATAATCAGAATTCCTTCCTCAGTTTCTTTATGTGAGCCAGTTCTCAGACTAGAACCCATTACCTGAAGGAGAAGCCTGTGATGAAGGGCCCTGCAATTCCTCAGCAAGTGGATTCAGAAGTAACTTCCCAGTCTTTTCCTAAAGTGAGTTATAAACATTAACTCATATAAGCGTGTGTTGGGAAGAAAGAAATAACCAGATCTTTGGAGGGATTACTGGACAGAGGGTCTAAATTAATATTGTGAGCCAGAGACTCCAAATACTAACATGATTTTCCTATTAGTGTAGGGGAATGTGATGGCCAGGTAATAAATTAAATCGTGGCCCAGGTTCTGCTCACAGTGGGACCACCGTGTACACAAACCTACCCTGTGGTCATTTCTCTGGCACATAATTGGAATGAGCATTGGTGGTTGACAGAACCCTCGACTAGTTATTGATCTCTGGGGTAAGAGTTATTGTAATGGGGAAGGCCACCTTCTTTCCTAGATGGTAAATCAATACTGTATCTTGGGAGTGAATGGCAGTGATTAGTGTTGTGCCCCTAGAATTTAGGATGGTCTCTGTTATACTTCCATTAAGTTAAGCAGTCTTGTCTTTACAGAAATATGATGGCTCTTGATGGATGACACTGAAATTCTACAAACTTAATCAAGAGTAGCCTTAACTGCAGCTGTTATGCTTGCTGAATGTGGTTTCTTTGCTGGTACAGATTAACAAAAATTCTGACATATGACATTCTGTCATTGATCTGGTGAATGCCTTCCTTCTCATCCATATCAGAAGAGAGAATCAGAAGTTGTTTGCATTTACTTGGGACAGACAATGTTATACACTTGCTCTGCAACCAAGGGTCTACATTATATCTCCCACTGTCTGCCATAATATAGTCAAAAGGGGCCTGAACTGGACATTCTGTGGTATCTCACATTGGTCTACTATATTGAAGACACCATGCAAATGGGTCCGGATGAACACAAAGTGTGTGTGCTGTGTCAAGATACATGCATTCCATAAGTTGGAGATAAACAATATGAAGATTCAGGGAGCTACCATATCAATGAAGTATTTAGGGGGTTAGTGGCCTGGAGTGTGAAGACATCCCCTACAAAGTAAAGGACAAATTTGAACATATCTTACTTCCTAGCACTGAAAAAGAAATACAATTCTTTGCAGGTATTTTTCAGGTTATGGAGACAGCATAGTCTACATTTGAAAATTCTCTTTTAACCCACATACTGGTTATGTTAAAGGCTGCCAGGTCTGAGTGGTGCCCCAAGAAGGAAAGAGGTTTGTAGCAGACCCAGGCAGTAACAACAGCAAGCGATATATCATTCAGAAAGCAGCAACTGGAATGTTACTGATCCTTCGTAGGGAACTGACCAGCTTCACATGGTCAGAGATGCCCATTTTGAACAAGATTCTGGTGGCCCACCAAGTCATAAGATCAGGCACAGGCACCATTAATCCAGTATAAGGTAGAAGTGATTTCACAAGTCTCAGAGCAGGACCAGAAGGCACAAGTAAACTATGCGAGCAGGTGATGCAAACCCCCTTGCTATCTCATCTACCACCACCTCTCACCACTGGCTCGTATGTAGGTTCCCTTCTGACCATCGGAAAAGGAGGAAAAGGCTATCACGGTTCACTAACGCCTTTGTTCGATGTATTAGTGACAAGTGAAGATGAACTGTTGCTCACTAAAATCACATTCAGTATGGCCTGGAAAAAAGTAAGGGGAAATCCTCCCACTGGGCAGAGTTCTGGGTGGTACACTTAGTTGTCTACTTTGTCTAAATTAAAAACAAAACAGCCCCATCTGGTGCGGCTCAGTTGATTGAGTGTCGACCTGTGAACCAAAGGGTTGCCAGTTCATTTGCCAGTCAGGGCACATGCCTGGGTTGTGGGCCAGGTCTCCGGTGGGGGGCACATGAAAGGCAACCACACATTGATGTTTCTCTCCCTCTCTTTCTTTCTCCCTTTCCCTCTCTCTAAAAATAAATAAATAAAATCTTAAAAAAAAAACAGAGAAAGACTATACATGGACTTATGAGTATTGGTGCTGATTGAACAGGGGCTCAAAAGGAGAAATATTAGAATATATAAATGAGATGATCTGGTAAAAATGCACGGAAATGGATTTATAGGGATGCATATGCAATATGCAGTTCTTGTCCTGGCACTTGCACTGGTATCAGATATAAACGCCCACTGGAAAACACTCACCACTAAATAGATGTTAAGCCAGCCAAAGGAATGACTTAGCCAGTAAACCTCAGTTAGCCTCTCTCATGATCTACCCCAGTGCTGGCATAATGGTTGAATGTTTGAAGAGCAGTCATGGAGGTAGAGATGGAGCCTATAAATGGGGCCAGTAGCCTGGACTCTTACACACCACATTGACCTAGGTATTGTCACTGTGGAATACTCAGTGTGCCAGCAACAGAGATCAATACTAAGTCCCTATATAAAACCATCTGAGACCGCTTGGTGCAAACTGATTATATTGAATCCTTCACCTTGAGGGATCAGTAAGCATCTTGACTGGGATTGACACCTATTCTGAGTGTGAGTGTGCCTTTTTTTGCACACAAGACCTCAGACAATGTCAGGATTCTAGGGTGGATGGATTCTTTGACCTGGCAACAGAAGATCCCAAATAACACTGCATTATACCACAGAAGCTACTTTAGAGCAGAAGAAGTACAGCAATAGGCACATGGACATGTCACATGCTGCACCACCTAAACACTAGCGGCCTGACAGGGAAACAGAATGGTCTGTGGAAGATGAACCTGTCATCAGGTCTGAGGGGATATCCTGAGAGGATGGATGCTTGTACGATGCTGTGCCCCCAGGAGTAGAATACATAGACACAAAAAACAAAAGTGGAAGTCTGAATGGCACTACTGCTGCTAGGGACCCATTTTGTACCTCTCATAATCCTGTCGGTGGGTATGGACATCCTGGTTCCCAAAAGCACTTCTACCAGGAGACATAGGAAGAGTCTCATTGAATTTTGAGCAAAATATGTGTCCTGATCACCTCAGGCTCCTCATGCCAAGACACCAGTAGGCAAGAGAATGAACTATCTTATTGGCATTGGTAATTGAAGTGGATTAGCGAAAGGAAATAGGGTCACTGTAATAGCAGGGTGCATGTAAGGACGTGCGAGTGTGTCGTGTCCAGAGGTCAACTGGGGCATCTTTTGGTGTTTCACATCCACTTCGATAGTAAAGGAACAACAGAGCAGCCATGGCCTGAGAAGAGGCTGACTCACTGGGAATGAGGAATGGGTCATCTCTCCAGGGAAAACAACCTGAATTCAGAATGTGGGGGAGAACAGAGGGCTGATGAGTAAAAGTTATAATCTTGAAATCAATGATAGTCTCAGGGCTACAGTTTGTTCTGCTGGCCCTTTTCTTCTAAGTGCCTCTGGGAGCTCTTCCCAGGTGGGCCCAGCTTAGTCTAACTTACTCTAAGAAGCAGGTAGACCTAAGTGGGTACAAGGGTGGATTGTTGGGAATACAATAGTGCTCTACCCAGACATTTTTTTCAGCTTTATTGTGATATATTTCCTCTGATCTATTCTTTAGAGCTAGTGTACTCATTGGTATATCATTAGCTGCTGGTTTCTCAGAACTATGGTTCCCTCACCAAAGAACGGCCTCACTTTAAGTTAAATTACATTCACGGCAGGTGTGGGGTGCATGGCACTGTCTGGCTGCCTGGTTGATGTGGGTATACAAAACCTGGTCCCGTTACCTCAATTTGGGACAACTCAGAAGGATCATTAAAGCTTCACAGTTCCTGGTAGAATTATCAAAGTTCTCAGTTAAAACTGCTGTGTCTCCCTCTGCCAATCTGGCCTTCCACACTTTTATAGGTATTTCACAAAGTTTTCCCTAGTAAAACCTCTGCATGCCTCTCTCCATCTCATAGCCTGTCTCCACCAGACCCAACCTAGGACAGATGGAGTTAACATTCAGCCCATAGTAACTTGGGGAATGCTTTTAGTATTAAATTAAGAACCACACATTTTGAATAGTGGGGAGAAAATTCTTCCCATCTATTCTTTAACAAGTTTGTGATATTTGAACAAGGTATAACCTCTGTATTATGCTGAAGTGAGTTAATGGGATATTAAAAAATAGATTTTATGGTAGCAATTTCAAAGATTATTTTCTTCACTTTCTAAATTCCTTCTGTTCTTTGAGGCTGGCATTCTACATTATTTAGCATGTAAAATTATATGGTAACATTAACTAAATTTACATAAAATGAAAGTATGAATTTCCTTCCTCTTTTAGACTTGCATGTTTTTTATTAAACCTAAACTTGAAAACTTTTTTGACACAAATTCATGTTAATTAAAGTTCTAAAAAATGCACAGCATAATCCATGCATTCTTTTAGCAGCCCACCACATAAAAACAAAATATTATTATCAAGTATATATCTGTGGCTTAAATTTCTGACTCAGAATTTTAGTAAATTCTTTCTGGTAATATCATCTGTGTCACAAAGTATTAACACAGTGCTGTAATGATAATTATGTGCTACGAACGTGCTTTTGCATGGAGATTCTGTGCTAGAGTGTGAGGGAGGCCCATATCCTCTTTGCTACTCACATAACATCTACAGTTCCTGTTTTGTCTGACTAAATCGACTTAATGTCTTTCTGGGTCTTTTACTGTAAATTTGATGGTGGAAGGGAAGTCTTCGTTTTAAATTCTGAATGCACCCTACTCAAACGGAAATAAAAGGCATTCTTTTACATTGACCAATATTTTCTATGTCTTAAAACACCAAGATGTTTGACATCCAAATTTCAAGCCATTATATATCAAAGTGTTACTGAAAAAAAAAAATTGAGAGGAAGTTTTGCTTATTTTCTGGGAAAAAGTTAAAACTAAAACATGTATTTCTTCCTTATACGCTTTATACATGTGCATGCAGGCACACGCATATGCACAAATACAAGATATACCATCTTAGGCAATAGTTTCTGTGATTGCTATGGCTCTCACACTTTGGAGAGCCTCAGGATCACTTGGAGAGCTTAGGAAGTTACTTCTGTTTCAGAGATTCTGATTCCGTAGGGTTGACATAAGAACTGGGCGTATGGATTTACCTTCAAAACTGAGAGCAGTTCTAAGTTACACCAAGTTTGGGCCCAAATTAAATAAAAAGAGAGTTAAATGACACAAACTAGCTGTTAATATTTTACATACAAGTTGTATATGAGGAATTTAATGTTCACTTCTGGTAATGTAAATACTGTTATCTATTTATCTCTCTATATAAATATACTTTTAAAAAAAGTTTTACTTTGGTGATAAAGCCAAGGTTCTGAGATTATCCATATTAGAATATTGTTCACGTTTGTCAAAATTAAATGTCCCTATAAATAATTTGGTATAATATTTGGGGTTTCCCAAACTATATCTGTATAAGAGCTTTTTACTACAGTGAAAATATCACCAACACCTAATTTTGTGGTCCAGCACATTCACAAATGGGTTTCTCTTATAATGTAGGTTAAGTTTAAATCAGTTGCTTAAGAAATATATTCTCATATTCATACTGGTAGTCTGTATGGAGAAATTCTTGGAAAGAATTTCTTCCTTCTAGGGAATTTTTAGAACAAATTGAAAAGTTTAGTTGCCATCCTCTATTACTGAGCTGGATAATCTAAACAAAATCATTTCACTTCCCTATTTCATAATTTTCTCATTTGAGGAAGAAATGATGATCCTGAGGGTTCCTTACTGAACTGCATTATCTATACAATTCAGAAAAGACAAAGGACAAACCTTCCCTTGCAGCAACAAAAAGAAAATTATAAAAATAAAGAGCTAAGCTTGCTGAAGATTATGGGGTTGGGGAAGTAAAAATCAACTGTGTTTTATGTTGGAGGCTCAGTTTTTCATGTTATTTAAGTATCTGCCTCTTTCATATTTGGAAACTCATCACCTGCCTGGAACAGAGAAAACTGAGGTGGTAAATGTACTTGGTTCCTATTCTCTAAACTTTACATAATGAATTGTTTGGAAAAAATGAAAATCTAATTAAAATTTTATCCAAAAAATGTAGATTTAAATTTTAATTTTTTGCTAATTTATTGCAGAATATGGAAAGACCATTCTTTGAGCTAAGAAGTATTTCTAACTTTGCCTTGTTTTTTTCTTCTTAGTAAGTATGAGGGGAGCATTTTGCCTGAGAATGAACTGAAGATAAAATTTACCTTCATTTTTGATCCTACATAAATCTGACATTTATAATGAAGTCTTATTCAGAAAGACTCTCATTTTATATTAAATGAGATTACCTAAAAGATTGCACTTTGATTCTAAGTATTGTATTTACGCACTTCCTTTAGGACATTTTTTGTGGGTTGTCTATAATGGGATTCTTTTTTTTTCTTAGAAGATTAATAATAATTTTTACTAGCCTGTTGGCAAAGGAAAGTTTGATAATTTCAACAAGTTAATAAGGGCATTTTATTTTTCAATATAATATCATTCACACAATTATTGTGAGAACTTTTTGAAACAGAATAATCTAATTTCATAGTATTAAAGGATAATTGCATCAATGAAAGAGCAAACATTAAATAGATTTAGGATTAAAGGAGAGAATAGGATATAGTCATTTTCATAGTAATAAAGGATATGTGAAAATTGAAGTGAGCTTTTTTCTCCAGACACTTCTGTCAAGGAAAAAAATAGTAAAAGCAAAAATAATGGTAATAGAGTCACATGTAAGACAGGGTTCATTGTTGCCTTGGTGAGATTATTAATACCAGTTGGCAACAATGACCCATATCCTTTTCTCTATTCCACTGAAGATTGTTTGTTTGCCCCAACACTATGCACCATGTTCTTCTCCTGCTCTCTATCTTAAACAACTTTCATTTAGCCTATACTGAAAAAATAATGTCTTATGTTATCAAGTGCCTCATGTAAATGGTTGTCACTCTTATCTACTGGATGCGAGATGTGAAATTGGTGGTTTTTGGCCAGGGATCTAGGTGAAAGAAAGTTTGGTAAAAGTCACTAGTGGATGATTCAGGAGGACTGATTTACAGAATGTGAATTATCAGACTAGATGACTACAAAACAGTAGAGAAGCCAACAGAGCACTGGCTCAGTAATAATAAGGAAATTCAGCCTAACGCAGTGCTTCTAGAACTTTCCTTTGTATAGGTGGATTTTGTTGAAAATGGAGATCCTGCTTCTGCAGGTCTGGGATAAGTAAGACCTAAGATGCTTCCTGTCTAAGAAGCTGCCAGGTAATGCTGCTGCTGCTGCAGCAGCTGCTTCTAGTTCAATGAACCACACTTTGGGTAGCAAGGCTATCCAAAGGTTTATGAGGTCCATCTAAATGGAAGAGAGAAAGAAGTATAAGTCTCCTTATAAGATTATTAGAAATAAATACAAATCGGAGTCTCTTGCTTTCTGACAGTGTAGTCATATAGTCAATTTTATGATGTTTTACCTGTGTTTTGAGGGCAATGGTACTGACTAAATAAAACTTTTTGAATGGAATAGCACAAGAATCCTTCTTCACATGTGTACTGGAGGAAGGGAAGAACAAAGGCAGGTAATCTGGTTAGATGCCACTCATATAACATAGTTTTGAGGCCTTAAGAGCCTGAGAAGAAGGGATGGCAGTAAGACTGTAAAGGATAAAGTTGATCAGGCTCAACTTTGATGAAGACAGTGGAGGAGGAACAACTATTAGAGCATAAATGGGAATTTAATAGAAAATACAATATAGAACCATAGGATGCCAATCTTATGGGATATGTCCCTATTCTAGTCTATGGATACATTTCTTCATTTTCTAGTTTACTATCCTGTCTCTTTATCTCTTTATTCTTTCACGTGGAGATGGACATAGTGTTTTGGGGGCCAAGTTCACCTTTTTTTCCACTTAATGCTTTAATAATTGTGAATCATAAGCAACTGAACTACAGTTACTGGGGCAGGGACAAAAAGGCCAAAAATAGGAAGGTTGAGATTTATCAGCCTCAGTCAATTCCCTTTACCAAAGGGAAACAAGAAAACTGTTTTTGTTGTTCTAATTAAACCTTATAGTCACAGTTTTTAAAGAACTACCTTTAGTAGACTACCTTGAAACGTCAGAAATTTAGATGTATAATAAATGGGAAATGTAGTGCAGCAAAACCCTGATTTCAGCTGGAAAATAAAGGGAAATTCAATACCCTAATAGTATTAGCATTGAATCTACAGCTGTTGCTGCTGCCCACATGAATGAATGCTCCCCATGGACTCAGATCAAAGGTGTAGTCATGGTGTGACAGAGCATGGGACCACACTATGTAATTTTACAGATTTAGCAGAATGTTTCAAATGAAAGTGCATGCGATATAAGTTGCAGGTGTTCATAAACATGATGCAGGGTTCAAGCTGCTGTCGGCTTGGAGCTGGGTTACACTACTTACCACTTTGCCCTGAAATTACGTCTGAGTGGATCAATCATAACCATGGCCGACTCCCTTTTGGGAGTGATATTTCAGCTCTGTTCATGTGTGTGCTTGGTACACTTAATTTACTGTGTCCATTCTGGTATTAATGGTCCATTTCTAGTGGAAATTTTATCTATATGGACTTCACAATTTTTAAATTGTTTCTCTTGTTCTTATATTTATATTCTCTTTAAATGTTGTGTAATGAACATGTAAGGCATGTATGTATGTAAAAACCTATGAATATATCTCAAAAAGTTCTGTCTGAAATGCCAGAGAGTATACATTTTTTAAAATTTTGCACATTCCCAGGCCTTTCAGGCTGAGATTGTAATGGGCGTTAAAATATAATGCTCCACATACCGCTGTGATTGATGGAACCCATTTGAATTGTACTTTCGTACTTTCCAAACACTTAACAACTCTATTAATCTGTAGTCCTCTTTATTGTTAGATAACTCTTAGTTATTTTCAATTAGATAAATAATACTTAGGCCCTCACAAATGGCTCTAGCCATACAACTTCTGGCTCCATCTCAGTTTTAAACTGTGAAGCAAGAAAATGACCAGTAGCTTATAAAACAAATTGTTTCAATTTTTTTTCCCTGTTGTTGTTTGGGTCCAAGAGAGTTTCATCAGGGCACTTGAGACTAGTGTGGAAGACAGCTGTACAGCATTCATACAGTAACTCTATTTAGAATTTTCTCTGGAAGGAATGGGAGAATTTGACTCTGATTTAACATCTGACAATGTATATTAATTTCACATTTTACAATTTTATAAATACATTTAAATAATACATGAGACATTTGGAGTGTCATATAAATATAACTAGATTCCTATTATTGTTGATATTTCAAGAACTGTCATAGTCACATGTCATTCAATTTGATCTATGTGCCCACTTTAAAACAAGCCACAGTCATATTTAATATGTTGTTTCATTGACTATACTTTTCCCGAAGTTAGAAAAAACTAGCAGTGGGAGTTTTTTATTCCCATAAGTATTACTAATGAAATTCTTATCATTTTTACTTAAAAATGATTTAGAAAATTATTGGAATTGTTGCATGTGTTTTATTGGGCAGGCTATGGCTAATAGGCTTAACAAAGACTTTTAAAAAGTTAAATAATAAAAGACTATGTTACACAAGGGAAGTGTTATTTATCTTATTCCAGTTGCTACATTTCCATTTGGGGCTTGAACCATACAGTGCTCTCACTTTTGAGACTATTGTGTAATGCTTTTTTACCATGTACAGGGTAATGTCTAGTTTTAAATACTGTGAAACCATGTATTCCTTTGCTTTTATTTTTACCAGGTAAAAAAATTCTTTTTGCTTCTATTCACATTATCCTTAAACAGTCCTCTTCTTTTGTGTGAATTGTTCCAAGCTCATCTCAAGAGGATGTGGTTTTTTTTGGTTTTTTGAAATCTCCATGAAACAATAGTAGTTTCTTTTAAGCAAAATTGACATTTATCCTGTTATTTCCTGATTGGGTTTCAAATGTATGCTTCCTGAGAGCAGCTAAGAATTTAAAATTGTATAAAATCATTAAATATAATAAAATCTTTAACAATTTATGTTGTGATTGAAGAACTGATATACTTAAGAGGCAAAAGAAGAAATAAGTGTATTTATTTACTTTTACAATGAGTTATTTTAACAAATGACTGAATTCATCTAATGTAATAAAGTTAAAAACATTTTCTAATTGCAGAGTTGATAGAGTTATGACTATTATCTGGCCACATCAAATCATTACTATTCTCTTTTCAACTGAATTAATAAATAAAAAAAGACTTAAAATGTGGGTTTTTTACTGATACTTGGAGCAAGCATTTTAAAACTGAGAATTAAGAGGTTGATATCTTTATTTTTTCCTAATTCTGCCCTTTTTAGGGAAAAAAGCCCTACCTGATAATTTCAAAATAATCTGATTTACCAACTATTATTATTTGTAGCCTTTATTAAAGTGGAAAACCTGGTAAGGATAAGATCTCTATAAATTATGAAGTTATATTAAAAATCATCACCCCCTCACAAGAAAAGTCTGAAAGCTTCTAAAATGCTCATTAGGACCATCTACAATTTCTTTAAAACTTATCTTAAAAAATTGTTTTTGAGTATTTTCTCTTTTAGAGATTTTATTTCCTTTCAAAGCAAACTTCTATTTAACTTTCACAAAAATTTTGAGGGACACTCAAACTTTCTACTTTCTTTAATCAAATATGTATACTCAGAATTCTACACTAATGGGCTTATGAAGAAATGTCATGTTACTCATTCCTTTCTGACACATGTATCACAGGACTTTTAAAATGTCAATTAAATAAACTACCATAGTTGTCAAAAAATGTTGGTCTGAAAGCATTTTTAAGAAATTCCATTAAAATAATGTCTTTCCATTTTGAGTATTTTACCTTCAGTGTTTCTTTAATGCCTCCTGACTAGATGTGAGCTTTTGCTTGGGACACTCGAGGTCCTTCTTCCTCACAGACCCTGCTGGCCCGTTTTCATCTACTTTCAGGACGGCAGTAGCGGAGTGAGCGGCCTCGTCTTGCTTCTGCGCTTAAAGCCCTTCCACACCCTCACATCTCTCCCTGGGGAAACCCCAAAAGCCCTTCATTTCCTGTTGTCAATATAATTGTTGACCGAACTGACCATTAGAAAGTAATTTCGTATGTCTTTCTTATTTATAAGGAAAGAAGGAACTATAAGAATAGTTAACAAGTTTGTTTTGGAATCAGCTTGGGTATCTGAGAGGCAGACCTGTCCAGCTGCATGATTTCTGAACAATGAGCTGGTGACTTCAGCCTTATGGGGGGCAACCCCAATACGTGAAGACAGTGTTTCCCTAAGGAGTTAAATATCTGTGACCCAGGAGAGATTTGGAAGTAGAAATAGAGACATAATAAAAAGACACTCTGATAATTATATATTTGTGTTGTTTAACAATAATTTGTATATTTTGAATATTATACGCACTGTGATGCATATTTGGGTATCTTGTATACAGTTTTAAAATATGTAATTGAAATTTAATTTATATTTGTGACTTCAAGTTAAATATAAGTTTACAACTAAGGTTTAAAGCATTTAAGAGAGCTTAAGAATTACCACCTTTATATATTCATTTATTATATTTCTAAGAATTTTTAAATGTGTGGAAAGGCATTGTTTACTATGTCAGATAACTGCAGTATTTGTAAGGAAATGGAATATATTAATTTTGTAAATATATGTTGAAATAATTTACAGCATTTAATTGATTACAGGTTAAAAGTCCCTGTCAATGTAATAATATTTACAAGATGACTTTAAAACTCCCAGAGGAGCTTTACTCTAGACTTTGTAATTTTCATAAGTTGAATATTATTTAAAAATACAAAATCATTTTTGCACATTCTTTCTATATTAAAAAGCTAAAGCTAATATATATAAAGAACTCAGTGGCTCAGTTGGCTGGCTGGACACTGTTCCACAAACCTAAAGGTCCCCAGTTTCATTCCAGGTCAGGACACATGTCTGGGTTGCAGACTGTTCCCAGTTGGGGCACGTGCAGGAGGCAACTGATCAATGTTTCTGTCTCACATGGATGTTTCTCTCTCACATGGATGTTTCTCTCCCTTTCTTTCTCCCTCCCATTCCCTCTCTTCAGGATCAATAAAAAAAAATATTAAAAACTTCAATTAAAAATGGGAAAGTAGTGAGGAATTATTAAAGGGAGAATTTTCAGTGATATGAAATGTGAATAATTTGATTCTCATTCAAATAATATTTTCTTAGTATTTACTCAATATTTAGAGGGATTGGGAAGAAACTAATTTTCTAGTCAAAGAAATTGCATGCATGAACAGATCAACACAGCAATCCTTTTCTGTTGAAGAAGGCAGAGTCAATGTTGTAATTTTTTTCAATACATTTTCTGTTTCTGTGAATGCACTTTAATTTTGTTTGTTTATTGATTGGTTGGTATTTTAGTGTATGTGTATGCTCTTTTGGAGCCCATTTCTTGGGAAACATTTTAAATGGATTAAAGTTTAGATTAAACACTTAAATTACCAGTTTCATGTACACAACAGACTATGTTACTGGCTTTCAGAGTTTTACCTGACTGCCAACTGCAGTGGCATTTGCATATTGCAAAAACAGTTGGTTAAGACTGGCTCACATTTTCATTTCCTCTCTAGGTTATAGCTGTTATAGAGGAGTAGGATGAATCTACACACCCAAGTCACCTAAAGAATTACCTGTGGGAGCATTACTTAACTTCCCAGACCTTTAACAGGCCCCTGAAACAAATGTATCAAATTGTTAGACACAGACATTACAAGAAGGGAATCAAAGAGCTTCTGCCATTTTCCAAGCTGGGCGATAAGGGGAGTGACAGTGTCCTTAATAGAAAGGGGAACTCCTGAGGAGTACGGACGATGAAGTAGTTCATTTGGGGGCATACTGAGTTTGAAATTCCAGCTCGCTCACTGCTGGAAATGTTGGACTGAAGCAAATGGGGAAAAAAAAGTTAAAAGAGGAAGATTTAAAAGTTTCTAGAAGTGGTATTGAAGCCTTGAGATTGCCAAGAAAAAAACGTGCAGGCAACAGAGGTCCTGGGAACACCATTGCATGGAGGACTTCCTGCTGGATGAGGAGAAGCTTTTGAGGTGGAGAAGCACAAATGAGCAGGACCAGATTCTGCTGACTGAAATAATGGCTAACGGTGTATGTGTTGGCGGCAGGGCGGGGGGGAGTATATATTTCCTGTGAACCTATATTCAGTATGGGTAATTATACATAAAAACATAGGTTTTTAACATAGTCTTGAATAATTTTCTCTATGACATTCATTGGCTGGAGCTGAGAAGCAGCTCCTTCTTAAGATGGGGCACACATTGTTCTGCTTGATTGCAGTCAACACGTTCACACAATTTATGTTTATTCCCTTTAGTAGTAAACATTTCAGTAAAGATGAGGTATTTAGTTAAGGTGAGGTATTTAGTAAAGTTGAGGTCATTCTAGAGTAGGGTAAGCCCCTAATCCAGTATGACCACGTTGTTCAAAAAGAGGAAACGTAGGCACAGACATGCACACAGGGAGATGAAGATGAGGGCAGAGGTCTACAACACAAGGAACACCAAAGACTGCCAGCAAACCACCAGAGACGAGAGGAAAAGCACAGAGCAGATTATTTTCTCACACCCCTCAGAAGGAACCAACCCTTCAGACACCTTGATCTGAGACTTCTGGTCTTCAGACTGGTAGGACAGTAAGTTTCTGGTATCTAAGCCACCACATTGTGGTACTTTGTTAAGGTAACCTTAACAAATTAATACAGATGGAAAGAGTATTTTTTTCTGAAGACAACTTCTGTTAATTTTAAAGGTCACAAAGAAACATCTTTTTTTCCCAATGACTATGAATAATAAAATTTGGGAGAAAAATGTGTCTAAGAATGACATTTGTTACAGTTAGAAAAAAATATCCATTTAGTTGGCTCTATGAACAAATAACATAGCTGAGAGACAGTCAGGCCTAGCTTTGAATTCTATTCTTTCCCAGGACTGAGGGATTGCTGTGGATTTGGGGATGCTACCTAATTCCTTTTAGTCTAGGTATCGTCTCTAAACATGAATCCAACTCGTATCTATCTCATATCAGTGTTTTAAGGAATAAGTGGGAAAAACACATAAAGAGACTAGCAGAGTTGCTACTCAGAATAAACACTCAACACACTGCAGCTTATGTTATTACGAGCAATTACACTCTCTCTTACTATTTCATTCTAAGAATTACATATCAGAACATCAGAACATCAAAGCTGTGCTAAAACTCTTGAGGCTGTAAACACCTTAACCTTTTTCTTTGACTCACTATTAAGATTCTGAGAAAACTGTGACTTTCTGGTGTATAAATGTGGAGAATAAGGAAAAATGTAGACTAGCTCATCTTAAGTGTAGTGGAATATTCTGAAAAAGTGAGTCATTCAAAGATGCCTGCTTTAGAACCAGTGTGAAGCTCAAGTCCGCAGCGTCTATGGCGTATAGTGGTTGCTAATAGCACTATACTGGTGTTTTAACACATTCAGTGTCATAAGTGGTTTATGAGTTCATTTCTGCTACTGGACAATGAACTCCTTGGAGGCAGGGACCTTGTCTCAGTCTTCTGTTTCTCTAGCCTCAAGACACATGGTGTAATTAATGCTGGCTGAGTCAGTGGAGAGAAATCCTCAGTAAACGAGAGAAAGAGGCAATACTACTTAAAAGATGATGTTATTACTTTGGTTCCTAATGATATTAAAATTATGTTGCAGGAAGTGTTGGTTAGGATAGACTTATGGAAAATCATTTCTTTTACCATCATTTTCCTTTTCACTTTAATGAAACTATTCCTAAGATTAAAAGAAAAATTTCCAATGATTTATGTTGAATAGCCAGGAATAGCTATGATTCCTGGCTATTTTCCAGATCTTTTTAAAATAATTACTACTGTTAGAATTGTTGGAAATGCTTGGCTACAGTTATGCCTGCTGAATATATTATTCAGTCTGTAAAGTCTGCAGTAGATAGTTATGCATGTATTAAAGTTAAAAATTAGCTTTTAACATACAATTTTATTATTTTTGATTGACTATGTAAATTCCAACTTTATAATTCAATTTAAAGGCAAGCAATCCCTCAAAGACATTTTTATAAAACAAAACATGGATGCATAGACTGAAAATAAATATTATTTGAAACAGAATGTAGTCATTGTCTTAGGTTTTACTAAATAGTCTGCTATTCTTTTTCATGTATTATTCTGTAAAGTACAAAACAGAAATAGACAGCTTCAGCTAAAATATAAGATCAAGAGCCAAAAAAAAAATTCATCCCAAATTTCACAGAAAAACATGTGCATGTCATAATCTGATATATGTGAGAATTTATACTTATACATGTCATAGTAAAATAATGCAGGACATTATTTTTAATTTGTAAATTTTTTCAGAATAACCAGCATTTTGTTTCAAGATTAGCAGCTTTTCCCATTTTAAACCTGGTTTATATCCATAATAATGGAAATAATGTAGCTATTTGTATTTTTGGTATCCTATGGTGAATGAGATCACCTCGATTCAGTCCTAGAAGACAGCTGACAACATTGCAAAAATCACTAATCCCTGTAGCTTATTTATAAGAGAAGAACTGAACAAGTATAAAATGCTACCTTTACTTTTTATCACTGAGGTAATTTGATTGACTTGGGACTATGTACTGTGTGTGAGTGGGGTACTTTAAGGTTCCCAATTCAGTTCAAGTCAGTGTAAAAAGGTGTGTGTGTGTGTGAGAGAGAGAGAGAGAGAGAGAGAGAAAGGGAATATGAATAGACCTTCTTAGGATGAATCATTCTCAATCTGGAAATCTTTAGAGTCAAAATTCACTCACCTGTGGCTCGAGAGACGTACCCCTCCATGCACTCCAAGTGTCCCTGTGCCCACAGCAAGGAATTCATTTCGTTCAATGTCTCTGCGTTCAACGTTGTTTCATTGTAATGTTGATGACTAAAGAAAATGGATTCCCTGTGAGGGCCGTAGACTGTGCGGAATGTTCGCAGTCTCCTCATGATTGTGGGGTTCTCCTGCGGGACTCCAGTTTCCTCCCACACCCCAAAGGTGTCCACGTTAGGAGAGTTGGCGTGAGTGCATTGTCCCAGTCTGAGTGAGTGTAGATGTGTGTGACGGCCCCTGCGATGAGCGGGTGTCCTGCCCTGGATGGACCCCACCTTGTGTCCTGAGCGCCAGGATGGGCTCCCGCCACCCTGAACTGGGATAAGCAGGGATGGAAAATAATTCTCTCGTTTTTATTAATGCCTCTGAAATGTACGTATAGCTCACGTGTATTTCAATGTTAATATTACGAGTGTTTTGGTGACGTTTTTGTGCCCAGAAATATGCCCTAGGAACTTAACTCTTGCTTATCTCAATCCCTCCACCGTAAAATTGGTTTCGCTATACGCTTTCTCTTAAGGCTGCAATTTTCAAGAACCTATACACGACGTTAAGTGAGAACGTACTGTGCTTGCTCAGTGAGCCAAGAGTGCAAGGCCCTGACCACCCTTAACCCAGGCCATTTGCTCAGGCTTGTGTTGCACTTGTCCTGTGTGTCCTCTGCGGAGCTTGGCGGATGTGGGGAGTCGAAGCAGACTTGGTGTGCTGTTCGCTCTGCTGCTTTTTGTCTCTGACCCAGGAATATGTGTCTCCTGCCAGCGTCCATGAAACACTGACAGATGAATTTACTAGCTTATAAGTAGGGCAGAATCCCACACCCAACAGTGTCTCAGAACTCAAATTGGTAATTGCATACAGTAAAAAGGAATGCCAATAAGATGGGTGTAGAAGATGATTTTGTGTTAAGAATATTCTTGATGATCTAAAATGCAGCCAAGATATAGCTAATATTTCACCAGTTTTGGGTATACAAATCTCAGTGGAACCAAAATTAGTTACAAATCACATTTGATGTAATTTGATTTAACAAAAACAAATCTTTTTGTACTGAGGTAACTTCTTTAATGTTAGTCTCAATTCTGAGAAATTATTTTAGGACTACTTAGACAGCAGTTTAGAAAAAAGTACACACTTGGAAAATATATAAAATGAACCAAATAATGGCATATTTTGAGTTCACTGGCTGCAAAATAATAAAAATGATATTTATGATTTGTTTGTTCTGAGCAGAATCTACTTGAAGTTTGGACTGTCTCCTTATTGAATATGGTGTGGAATAATGAAACACCTGTAATGTAATTTTGACAATCCAGTTTTTCTTTTATGGACAATTTTGGAAACAACAAGCTGGGATTGAAAGCATTGGGTTGCAGGTACTGGGCATGCAACCTGAAGTATCTCCAAGAACTGCAATTAAAAAGTGTTTATATTTGGAGATAGGAGATTCTGATTCCTTTAGGGCCTCTTAAATTAGGTGCAAAATGATATGTTCATGTTTGAATTCAAAAAAAACCAACCCAGCTGTCAGAGCTGCTTAACATCTGGCAAAACAATCTTTTCGTTTAGAACAGACATCACTGTACATTGATGGCTGTCACCAAGATTATGCCGCCACAAATGCATCCAACTTCATGATTAGGGAAAGAAAATAAGCTTTATAAAAAAGGAAAGTGTATACCATATTTATGTAAACAATACTTTATTTGGAAGGAGAAGGACCTTTTGGTCCCTTAATTTTATATTTTGCAGCTTTTATTATTTGTGAGTTTTTGTGGCTCAGAACTCTGATTTCATCATGAAATCGTGCCTTGTTGAGATCATTTTATCCAATAATGATGAGCTAGTGGCTTCTCTTTCCATATGCATTTTCTTCTCCTGATTCCTCTTTCCTTTTACCATGCTTCTTAATGCATGTTGCTGATTTTTAAATTTATCTGTTTTTCTTTTTTGTGTGTGCCTTCTAGTAATTGCCTTTTAAAAAATAATAACCCATGTGTTTATAAGAATTAAGTTTAGAAGTTGTCCCTTTTTTTTCTTTTTTCCAAATTGGAAGGGATGACAGAATAAGGAAAAGAGGTAAATGCCTCTTTGATAAAATATAATGGTGGCCAACATCATGGGGATGGAACAACCTGTCTGTCTGTGAAGGATCTTTGGATTGTGTACTTTACAATGGAACATTTGTCATTTTACTCATTAAATAGCTCCACATTGTCAACACTGGACTGTGGCACATTTACTCCCAACATGGGAGTCACGTCTATCTCCATGTATGTGGTTTTAATTAATTGAAGATTTTTGTCTTTCAGTAATTGGGCTTCAAAGTTTGTACAAAAGGTCCTTTTTCATAAAACAAAATCACTCTAAATATCACAATATGCCAGTTTCCCTTTTGTTCTTCTGAGAAAACTACTGAGGGGTAAGAGGAAAACAATACGTGAAGTAATAGCTACCTCTCTTCCAGTTTTCCAGGTGAAAGCCCCACTTTCAGGGACATATCAATTCCTACCATTAAAAATGTCACCATCTCATCAGCAGTTGTTTAAAAATAAAACTGGTGTTTCTCCACTCTTTAAATAATAATTTATGTCTCTAAGGATTAAATAAAAGAACCTGAATCATTCAGTCACCATTCATTTCCACATTGGTTTCTTGTGAAGGTCTTGGGATAAGCCAAGCAGGTTCCCTATTGTGTCTATTGCTGTCCTTCCAAGGGCTGCCTTCCCTGTCCATCCCATGGAAAATTGCCACCCTCATTGCAACCCGCAACAGTCCTCAGCCACCTTTTCTGCTTTATCCTGTTAGCACTCATCACAATCTAACATAATGGATATTATACATATCTCTTTACTGTTTTTCTTACTTAGCAAATAAGCCCTATGTGGAGAGTCAGTCTATTTGTTTCATGCTATCTCTGAAATGTCTTCAGTGGTGCCTGACAAACTGTGAGAAAGTGCTAAAAAATATTGTTTGAATGAATGATTCAATGTTGATCTGTAGTTCTGTCAGTCACTTGAGGCAAAATGACTTTTTTTTTTTTTTAAGTAAAAGCTTGTTGTGATTGTTGTTGCTGTTTGTTTTGTTTTAATTTTAAAGGTGTGGCGTTTATGTGCCAGGTTTCCCTTTTTTTATTTTGGTCTCAGGAAGGGTTGCTTACTCTCATTTCCTTTAAAGGATTATATAGTGGAGGCCATTATTACGCAGCTGTGGTGGCTGCCCGGAAGCTGAGAAAGATATAAATGGGAAGGTCATTCAGAGACAATACCTGTGCCCTTGAAGCCTGCTGTAGAGGCTGCTCCTCTAAAGGGTTTGCTTCTTAGAATCATTTATCACTCCAGGAAAATCAATGAAGCTGCTGTTATATCTGCTTAAAATGTACGCTTTTCTTTGCACAAGGAAACTGTTTTGTTTTGTTTTTTTAAATAGGGCAATTGGATTCTGCCTTTTCTCACCAAGTGTTGCTAAAAATAAACATATTTCTTCTTATCTTCCATTATATAAATCTTCTTATGCAAAAATTCCATTAACTTAGACACAGATAATAATCCTTTTTGTTGCTAAGCTAAAGAAAAATTGTAAAAAAGCAAGGCAGTGAACAAATCATATAATTCACACCATGAAATGACACAAAGATATATATCATTTGTAATCCACATGAAGCTAACTCTTCTGCCAGGTCCTGCTCAGCCATATCTGTAAAGGGTAATGGTATCACTTCTCTATTTTACAGAGAGCTATTCTGGGGTTGATGAAAAAGTACTTTAATAGAATATTGGAAGGCCTTTCTTATTATTTCTTTACAAATATGTAAACCTGATAATGCATATACTAAAGCTTATCACCTTACACAGTTATGGACAAGATTTAGCAGATCAGACCTATGACCACGGATTACATTACAAATATCTTTTTCTCAAAACATGTCATGGTAATTTTTTTTTATATTTGTAGAATGATCTTAAGGGGAGACAATAAAGTTAAAACATGCTTGTCAAAATTTCTGAGATATATTTAGAAAGAACAAACCATTTCCTACCATCCATTTTCCATCAAATTCAGCAATATAAGCATAGGAATCTGTTTTAAAAATGCAGTTCTACAATTTCTTATTCTACACCGTGTTACATTGACGCACTTGTTGCATTTTGTAAGGGCTAATATGCAGTTTACCAATGATTGGAACTCAGTGTCCATTCTGTAACCTCTAGTAGGGGTGTGCATGTGGCCTAGGATGGCTGTGAATTCCACCCAACACAAAATCATAAATTTACTTAAAACCTCTTTTTTTTTGCTCTTCAGTTTTCATTAGTGTTTGGGTATTTAATATGTGACCAAAGACAACTCTTCTTCTTCCAGTGTGGCCCAGAGATGCCAAAAGTTTGGACACCTCTTCCAGAGCTTGTTGCATCTGACATTTTGGCATGTACATCACCACCCTTACATTTGTTACACATGTCTACGTATACACTGTTGTTAACACTCACACGGCAGGCTAGAACACACACACACAATTTTTATTCTATGGGAACCAGTGATGTTAGATAAATTTTGATACTTTCTAATACTAAAATGTGAAAAAAAATGCAACCCAATATGTTTCCCATGCTTTGTCTTTGCATTCAAAAGCTTTACAGCAAAATTTATTGCCTGAGTATGGTAATCCACTCAACTCAGATGTCTTAGAGCCATTATTCCAAAATCATTCAGGAAATTTTGTTATATTTATCCCTAAATGATTTATCTCATACTGCACTTTAGCTTGTAATCTGCTTTCACATTCTTTCAGTATGTCAGACAATTAAATCGAAACTATGAAAGTAAGTTTCTATTTTCATTATGAATAAGCATAGAAGTGTCATTAATTCCAACAATGGATAAAATTTGAATTTCATTGGCTTGAACAGTAGACAGGACATCCCGAATGCTTCTCTTTTAGGAATATACTTTCACTAGTATGCTTTTGGTAGCTAAGCACTCAGAATGTCTTTTCACCGTCGTACTCTTCATTAGAGTTTTTGATCTCAAGAGCCGATTGTCCTCATGTTTCATAGCATGTGGATGATTTCATATATTTTCATTGGACACTTATTTTTGTAAATTCACTTATTTAAAAAAACAACAATGACATATATGCAGAATAAGCTACTCAGTGGCAGACCAGCATAAACCTGCATCTTTCATGAGAATAATATCCTTGTTTTACCATGTCAACCTGAAGCTCTGGTTCAACACATTGTGAAACCATCACCATGAGGCTTCTATTTTTCACTCCCAGCCAAAATGGATTTCTTTGTAAACTCTATGATTTCCCATGAATCTATGAATTTTGAAACTACTGAGCACCATAAGCAGTGCCCTACTCTAAGGATTAGTGGGAAAATATTTGGGGTTTTCTAGCTCTGACTGAAGGCTGGGTGAAATCAATTATTTAAGCACTATAAAGCAAGGGCTTGGGTCTCAGACAACGATTACAAAGCAGACACACTTTAACACCCAGAACAACCATGTGGATCTTGTTGACTCCTTTACCATGGCCAAAGGGTGAATGAAATATCATTCCTGTCTGCTGATGCCATGGAGATTCCTTCAATGTAAGAGCAGCTGGAGCTTCCATTTACACACATACACACTGACTTCTCTTTAGTTGTACAGATGTTAAATATAAAGAATTTCTATAGTTTTTATTAAAACAATCAGAAATGCAATTGACCTTTTTCTACTATATCTGCAGTAAGCTTCTGGGTTTTGAACACTCAGTTTCTACAAAGTAATAAATGTCAATGCTTTAAAAAGGAAAATATTATGCTTCTTACTGTGGTCTAGAAATAGTCAACTGCTATGGAAAAATTTATTGAAGACTTGATGTGACTTTTATAGACAGTCTCATTTTTAAATGCTTAGGAGAGATATGCTTTACTTTGCCTAGGTGTTTAGCAGTTGTATTCCCTAACATTTGACATCTTAGCTAGATGAATTGTTTCAAATGAATCGTTGCTTAAGCTTTTGATTTTAAAAAAATCAACATGTATTTTAGATGGCACTGAGAAAAATTAGGGAAGGTGTGCTAGGGAGAAAACTTTAGAGGAAGAAATTAAGGTGTTCACAAATAATCATGTTTAAAACTCTTATGTGGAAGATCAGCACAAACTTAGTAGATTTGAAATTTAATTATCACATAAAGTTCCACTCAAAGCAGTTGCAGCCTTTAGTGACAGCTTCCCCACCCTCCCAATAGGTCAACCTGAAGTGATATATCAAGGGCAAGGTACATTTCAAGAAGAAATTCTTTAAAATTTAATCATGGTGATTGCTGATTCATTATTCAAATAATAAATCTTATATGGTGAGTTAACAGTGACCAAACATTGTCAATGAACTGAAAACATTTTTTTTCTTCTTTTTTGTAATGATCAGTGTGAGGTTTTAAAATCAGCACAATCTCACCCTGGTTGATGTGGCTCAGTTGGTTGGAGCACTGTCCTGTAAACAAAAGTTTGCAAGTTTAGTTCCTAGTCAGGGCACATACTTAAGTTATGGGCATGCTCTCTGGACGGGGCATGGGTGCATGTGACCTCCGGTCCATATGACTGCGATCCTGGTCCGAGTATTTGCAGGAAGCAACTAATTGATGCTTCTCTCTTGCATTAATATTCCCTGTCCTCTCTCTAACAGCAATTAAAAATGTCCTCAGGTGAGGATAGAAAAAAAAAATTGGCACAATTTCAGTTGAGTGTTTTCTGGTGTCTATGATTCAGAGTAGAGCAGTGGACTTCACGCTTTTATTTATTTATTTATTTATTTATTTAAAAAAAATGTTTAGCTTCTAATGCCTATAGGTTTGGGTGAATTCCTCAAGTTCTCGAGATCCCCAAAAATGTCTTCGAGACCTGTGAATGATGAATCATCGATGACCATGATTATTTTTTAGGGAATTTTTCTTTGGAATGTACCTGGACCTCGATCTATTGCTTCACTTTGATCTATAAAACAAACAAACAAATAAAAACTGGCAACAGTGGCAAACTGTATGGCTTGGCTTCTTTGCTCTGAGGAGCTAATAAAAGCTCAATATGGAAATTCCTTATGAGAGTCCAGCAAAGATCATTTAAGAGATCCTGTATGATCAACTACTATTCTTATTGCATTTACACAAATAATAAGGACTTAATGCAGTAAATAGATTCATCTTAATTTGGCTTTTTGATAGAAACGAGGGTGATTTTAGGGGGAAAAACTTACTTCAATAGACTCCATAATACACAGTTGTGCATGTTAGACTCTAGTTCAGTTAATTGTCTTCAAAGTTTTATTTTTCACCTATAAACTGAACTGGCTCTTGAAAGTTTTCTAGTGTTCTTAAATATTTGTCTACAACCCTTCAAACTAATGTTTACACCCTTGAATGGTAACTTTGAGACAGGGGCATAAGTCTATTTTGAGAGGGAGATTGGAAAGGAAACCTTGAACCTGTATTCTCAGGAGGATCAACTTAAGAGAGTGTACACTTGGGAGGTTAAAGGCACAGAAGCTGAGAATCTGAAAGTTCATGCCTAGATACTCCTTGAAAAAGTTTTACAATGCCTAGGTATATTCATACCAAAAATTGGAGACAGCTGATTTAAAGCATTTTAACTTACCATAAAGAATTTCTCTTCTTCAATTCAGAGTAAGTAATTGTGTGGTCATAATCACAACAAAAGCATGTTTTATTGCTGTCATTTATATGACATGTCATAACCACTTCTCAGGGAGGGAAGAGAAACTAGGACGGTATAAAATAGTCCTGACAGGATATTGGGGTACAACAAAGGCTTACATTTTTATAAGTAGTCTCATAAATTCTTTGATTTCCAGGGCAGCATAATGTAAGAAATTTTTTAAATGACTTTAATTTGTAGAGAAATAAATAAAACTTATTAAAAGATTTGTGTGTTATTCTGCATTAAAATACAAAAAATACTGGAAAAATATTTAATATTTAATTCACTAATATATTAGTATAAATTCTTTATGTGGAAAATCCAAAGGAGTAAAACCCCACTTATCTTTACCATGTTCTTTATTTTGACCACATCTTCTTCAGTCTTCATCTTTCTAGCCTAAATAACTTTTTCTTTGTCTCTACCCCCATTCAGAAATCTATCCATATCTGGATTTTGGTTGCTAAAACATTTCCCAATTTCTTTGAAGTCTTTGCTGCATGGTAACTAAAACTCCTGAGCATATTTGTAATGATAAGCATGTTATTTTTATACTAAGGTTGGCTGCTAGTTATAACCTTTCCATTTAAAATATACACTCACTGATAGTTGATTTACTGTCTTTTCTCTGTCTTTTTTGGCTGCGAAGGCACATGGAAATGTTTTCCTCTTAGAAATGGTGATAATAGCTAGTTTCTTTTTATAGTGTATGATCAAACTTAATGAGCTTTTACTATTAAAATTAATAAAAACTGACAAATTTATGTGTACTATGCTTTTTATATGCATAATATCAAATACTTCTAACCAGCCTATCAGAAAGATATTATCCTCCATGTTTGGAATGAGAAAATTGGGATTTAGAGAATTTATATATTTTGTTCAAGATTATACTTTTAGAAAGTGGTCAATCTAGGATTAAAATCCAGATCTTATTTTTAAATCTCAAGGGCAGTGCTGAAGTTTGAATTGTTTTCTTCCAAAGACTTTTAAGAATTTCATCTTTGAAGCTGTTATTCCACGTTTCTGAATTTATTTATTCATCCTATGTCAATAGCATTGTGACTTCTAGATACACAGACTTACATAGTGAGAATGAAATTTTCAGTGTGTCTAAAGCTCCCTCTTCATTTAAATAATAATGATATATGTACTAATGACATATTCTGATAGACTGGTAACTAGGACATTGTTGTATTTCCATGTTCCTGAGGTCAATTTCATAACTAATTGTCAAATATCTTTAACATTATGAATTTCCTTTTCCATTTCATTTCTTTCTCAGGACTCAAGTCCCAGCCTTGAGTTCCTGCTGGGTTAAAAAGTCTTTACTAACTGTTTTTAGATGTTTGCTATTTTTACTTCTATGTGGCCAAATCAAATCTCTCTTAAGAATGTATTGCTGTATTTCATTTGCTACTGGAATACCCATTTTTCTTTACTGTTTCTTTGCTCTTATTCCTTGTATCTACCTGGAACTGTATGTCCCACCTGCTCAGCTCTCTGTTAGTACTCACAGTCAGATTTCTCTTGTTTCTTAGTATCTGCTTTACCCAATTATCATATATTATTTCTGTTTGTAGTAGTTGGCTAGGTAAAATGTCAGAATTTGGGAAAAGAATAAGGAATAAAATAAATGCACAAAAGCTTTCAACACAGAAATGGTAGTGTGTGTGTGTGTGTGTGTGTGTGTGTGTGTGTGTGTGTGTGTATCCTGAAAGAGGCACATAAAAATCAGTAAAGAGATTTAAGGACAGCTGGCACCTGGTTGGGTATTACAATATCTATAATTTTACTTTAAATACTTTAGCATAGATGGTATAGTATCACATGGTTCTTATTCTGAGTAAACTAAAACTCAGTTGCTGAATTCTGATTTCTAATAGGGAACTTAAACTCCAGGTGCTGTCGGCTACTGCTCTAATGAGATAGCCCTTGTACCAGTGACTGCACTTGCTCTTTCTTGTCTCTATCTTGGTCAACACCTATCTTGTCTCTATCTTTTCTAATTGCACAGTGAATGTCAGAAATGATTTTGATTTGTGAGTTAGATTTTTTTTATTACCATAGTAAATGTTAGAATGGGCCTCATTACTGAAACTAAAGATATTCAAGTTATGTGAATCAGTGTTTCCCAGACATGTTTGTCCTTTTGAGAGCAGTAGATAAGAATCCAGCAAGGCTTCTAGCCTTTACTGTTAGAGATGATGACCTGGCTCAGTAGTGTACAATTTTTTTGGTCTCAGGATCTGTGAATGCTTTTAAAATTTATTGAAAAATCTCATAAGAATATATACTACAAAATTGAAAAGAATTAAAATACTAATGAATTTTAAAGGAGTGACAAGAAAATTGTGTTAATCACACATACTTATGAAAAATAACTTTATTCTTAAAAACAAAAAATAGGGAGAGTGACATTTTTTGACATTTTTGAAAGTCTTTTTAGTGTCTGGATTATTAAGTGACACCTGGATTTTCACATATTTCTGCTTTCAATCTGCAGAGGCACATTGCTTTGGTTGAAACGTATAAAGAGAATTCTACCTCATACCTCATCTGACATGCAGTTGTAAAATAAGAAGTAGTTCAATAACCTTTGCAGTTAATTTTGGATTTTTTTTTGTATTGTATCACGACATAATAAATTAAAGTTTATTGAAGGTTAGTTGTAATGTGGAATCTGAAACAATATCTATGAACATTTTGTACTGTGTTCCATTAAAATATGACAAAGTCTTACACTTTGAATGAATTTTTTATCCATACAAAATTTTGTAATATCATGCATTGGTCATTATGGAATATTGCTGCATTGATTTATGTAGATTTTCTGTATGTTAACATACTTCATTTTATAATATAAAAATCTTCATAACAGTCATTAATGTAACCACAATCTCATGAGGATAAGTTCATAAACATTATAAAATTGCAATATGGTAAAGAAAAAGATCTAAACTTTAAATTTTGCATAAAAGCTTTAATTTTATCACTGGCAACAAATATTGTCAATTGCTTTCTTTGAAGGAAGAGGCTCACTTCATTCATTTTTGAGATTACTGCCAAATAACTAAGATTGAATAACCACATTTTGTCTTTTATTTCCTCTTTCAAGTAAAAACTGTTTTTGATGATAAAAACATCGAATACAGCTTCAACTCAACCACACAAGTGGTTTACCTGAGACAACTATTGTACTTTGGCATAGAGCATAATTGCGTCATGCAAATTTTCAATTTTGCATACAGAACATCAAAAAGACATGTTCTCATGGGTCTATATTTAATAAAACTACTAAATTTTATTGCTTCCTCAAGGACATTCTTAATTGAAACTCTCCCCCCCGTGACTGTACTGGCAGTGAAGAACACAAGACTCCTAGCCCAGTTTGGCACTATTGCTTTCACACCATCCGTGTAAATGTTGAAACACTGATTAAAGTCCAGTAACACTTCAGTATTATTACACAATAGTTTGGCCTTCCAGATCTTCCTAAAGACATTTTGATATCACATTCTGAAAACATCTATCCTAGCTAAATTTTAAAAAATTAATTGTGTGTATCAACCAGTACAGAAAATTCAGGTTGCCCTTTTTTTGGCATCAAGATAAACAATCTTGCTCGTGGAATTATCTTAGTTAAGGTGACACTTTCCTGCCAAATACCTCTCTCTCTCTCCCTCTCTCTCTCTCTAATCTCAAAGTAAACTATGATTTTATTTTGAAATTCCCATGGAAGGAAAATTTAATCGAATATTAATTCTGTCCATTTCTTTTTATAATAACCTTACCACTTATTTTTGTATCATGTATTTCAAATGGCTGTTTAGTGAAAATACAGAAACCCATGATTTTTGGCTTCCTTTTTTAAATTTCAATTTTATCACTGAATTCAAGACCCCATCATAAAATACGTTGCCAACAACCACATCCCAACCCCCTAAATAAAAAATACTTTGGCGGCTACTTCAACCCCAAGGAAACAGTCTTTGGTTTCTATTACCTTAGAATGTCAGTGTTTGCAAAATATTTTTGTTTCCCTCAATATGACAGAAGACAGAAAGCTGAACTTCACTGAGTTTACATAACAGTACTGTGAACTACTTGTTCCTTGGCAAAAGTTACTGATAACTACGATTTCTACCAAAAACAGCCTAAACGTTCTGCCTGACAAATATGGATAAAGTCTGTTATAACATTTGAGAAATCAGAAAGTTCTTGTGAAAAAGATGGCATTTGCCACCTGAACCCTTCTATATACAAGATAGAGGATCTTGGACAAGTTATTCATTACTATATCTCAGTTTCTCATTAACAATAGAACCTGCCATCTAGGGTTGTCAAGAGACAAAATGAACTATTACACATGAAATGTGCCTAGTTCATATAACATGGAGAAAATTCTTCAATGCGTGGAGCATAATGAGCCCTCACTAATGCCCACTGCTACTCTTATCACTATTGTTGCCATCATGTTTTTTAGAAGTGATTTGAATGGAATTTGGATTGGTCAATGGCAGTTTTTGGAAGATGTCAGAGTGACATAGAGAAAGGTATAGGAAGTATACAAAGAAGCAGAAAATAATGCAGTTAAGTTGGAACACAGGAAAGTCCAAATGGGAATAATAAGAGGTAAAGATGGAGATTTTGACTGAAGAGGATTTTGCATGTGAGGATAATACTTTAGAATTTAATTTTGTAGGTAATTGGGAAGCCATTAAAAGCATTTGAGTGATATGATTCAAGCTCTGCTTTGTTTGATTAACCTGGTAGTGATACGCATATTAGATTTCATAGCAGTAACTGAAATAGATACAGCATCTGGACTCATGAAATTTACTTTGCCATTTTGACACAGTTGTCCATTGGATTTTAATTAAAAAAAAAACATAGTTTGAGTCAAACTTTTGAAAGAGTGAGCCACAAATAAAGGCATGCTGCTACTCTAAAATGGATAATGCGTTTGAAACTTCTTTGAGTCAGAGTTAGTTTTGAGCAAAAAAAAAAAAAAAAAAAAAAGTGGGGGAAGGAGGGAGAGAAACCATTGCCAAATGTTATGCCTACACAACCTCTTTTGAATTTTATTTTATTATACTGGAAGAGCTTTAATATTTGGTCATAAAATTATTTTTAAAGCTTGATATAAATATTGGGAAGAAATTCCTTTTCTACCATGATATCCATCTAGATCTCTAAAACAAAAGGTTGGACTACATAAAAGAAGAATGATAAATTTGCTTTTCTTTGTCACTGTTTACTCATAGGAATTTAGTTGCCAGTCCCTAATCCCTATTGTCTGGACCCTCAGAATACAGTAATAGTGAAATTCCAATGCATTGCTACGGAGATGTAATAAAATCATAATATAAAAATAGCCATGTGGTCTTGGTCACTATTACTGGATGAAAAAAAGAATGAGTAAATGCCAAACTCTCTTAATTGGCTGCTGTGATGATGCCCCAAGCATTCCTTTCTAGATGATATCTCTCAATCAGCAAGAAAATAGTTGGAAATGATCTGGTGACACATTTGTCTAATTTCTATCCACGGGACAACAGGCTACATAATTGTGGATACCTATTGATCTTTCCCTAACATTTATATTTAAATAAATTTGCGTTCATTGTGTGTAGCTGACAATACTGCCATTTTCTAATTCAAATACAGTTAACATAATGAGAGGATTCATGGCCTAGAAATCAGTACCCGAATGTGACTGAGCAATTAAGTTTGGTATTCTAGTGTGGAGCAAAAATGTACTTCCCAGGGGGCTCCATGTGTTGGCACCACCCAGCTGTTTGAAGAATTTGCGCTGTGAAAGCAAAAACGAAGGGAGAACAAGGAAAAACAGGTGGTGTGTCAAGAGCAGTGTTTCAGTGTGACATCTGCAGGTGGCTCTCTGGGTCCAGGATCAGATTAACTCACTTCAAGAGTCCTCCTCCTCATGATGCATTCAAAGTCTGCTATGACTTTGCTATGACTGCTATGACTGAATGAGAGCTGAAAGTGTAAAAAAAAATCTTAAAACTAGAAAAAGAGGGGAAGAAGGCATATGAAGACATCCAAAAACTTCAGAATTGATTCTGTTGAATTTTAAGTCGTATGTATCTTAATCTGTATTGATATATACAGGAAATGTGTATTGCTATTATTTTAGTATAATATTAAAATTATGATATACAGTGTGTTTTATGTCCCTAATTAAAAAAAAAAAATCACACACACCACACAAATTTCTGAGACCTCCTATTGTCTTTTATTGTTTTCTCACACCAAACCAGTAGGGTGTGCTCATGACCCAACATTCTATAATACTTGGGACAGCCCACCCTGACCCTGTGGTGTTTTTACTAAAGGTAAACAAAAATAGTGCCCGCCCATGTAAGAGGTAAAGTGGCCTGTTCACACATTGATCTTACAGACACTTTCATGCTCCATTAAAATGACACGTTAAGATATACTTCACTTGCTCTGGTCCTTCTGCTGAAATGTTGATCAATCTCTTCTCCGATTCTTTTCTTCACTTCTTCTGGGGAGTAATCCTTCAATCTAAGTCCCAGTTACAAAAGCTTTCTGCCTTGTGTCTTGAGTCTCTCTTTGGACAGCTAGTATTCTTCAGAATTGGATGCAAGAATCCTTCTGGTAAATAAACACTTTTGCAGAATGGAGACAAACTAAATTATGCACTAAATCATGTCTACAGTTCATCCCTTGGTACCTAAAAGAAAAAATATAGAAGCCATCCAGCCATCTATTTCATTGCTTCCAACTTTTAGAAGGAGACCTTATTTCTCCTGCTGCAAAGTAGAAAAAATGTTTGGCACTGTGGACTCAGAGTAGAACTGAGAGGCAAAAATTAAGTATGAATACAAACAGTTCTTTCCAGGATAAAAATAGACAGCAGCAGAACATTGCACTGGCTTTCCCTTAGACTTTCCTTGTAATTTGTGGAGGTAGAATACACTTAATGGCCTTCACTAGCTGTAACTTCACGTGAAAACTTGGCTGAAGAATCCTGACAAAATGGATAGTATGAGCTCATCTGCCTCCAAACGCTGTTTGGCTAATGACTGTGTGGACTACTATTGTTTAATTGTACTTGGCACAGCTGAAAATGACTAAATAGAAATGTTTCAAACCATATCCAGATTTAGAGTGACCAACAGTACATTTACTTGTATTGCTGATCTAGGTGAAAGTTCATTCTTCTACATTTAAGATAAGATATACCAGGATATTCTAAAACATCATAAGGGGCTCCTCTATGTGTCTTTATCTGGAGTATTAATGTGACTTTTTAGCATGGGCAAGTCAACAGCACATAAAAAAGAGTTTTCATAAACTATGCGGCTTTATAATTGCTAAGATCTTTATTTAAAAATTACTGTATGCATTGTGCTACACCATTTTTTATTTTTTATTAATTCATTATAGTTTTTCCACTACCATTTATTCCCTCTATACCCTTTCCTTTGGATTTTGGTATCCAAAGGGAGATTCTGGAACCAATCCCATGTGGATGCCAGAGAGGACTTATAGTTAAGTTTTCAGGGAGTCAAAAGTTATGCACAATCTGTACGCCTTCTTGAAGATTTGTTTGTTCAGGTCGTACAAATGGTCAACATATATATGAAAAGATGCTCAACATCACAAGCTATAAGGGAAAGGCAAACCATAACTTCAGCAAGATATCACGTCACAACCTATTAGAATGGTTATTACCAACAAGACAAGTACCAACAAGTGTGGAAAAGATGTGGAGAAAAAGAAACCCTCATTTGCTGCTTGTAGGAATATAAACTGGAACAGCCACTGTGGAAAATAGTATAGATGTTCCTCAAAAATTAAGAATGGAGTTCCCATATGACCCAGCAACCCTACTTCTGGGTATCTACACAGGAAAATCAGAAAACATTTCTTTGCAAAGATATATGCACCCCTATGTTCATCACAGCATTATTCATCATGGCTAAGACGAGAAACCAACCACAATGTTCTTCAATGCATGACTGAATAAAGAGAATGTGGCACATATGTACAATGAAATACTAATCAGCCATAAAAAAGGATGAAACACTGTCATTTGCAACAACATGTATGGTGCTTGAGGACATCATGCTAATTGAAGTAACTCAGACAGAAAAGATTAAGAACTATATGGTTTCATTCCTATGTGGAATATGAAACTGAAAGCAGCAAATGAGCGATCAAGAAAAACACAAACAAAAACTCATTGACACAGGCAAGAATATGGTGGTTACCAGAGACAAAGAGGTAAGAGTTAGAAAAGATAAAGGGAGTCAAATATACGGTGACAGAAGATTTGACTTTGTGTGTTGGGCACACAATGCAATACACAGGTGCTTTATCATAGAATTGTTCAATGGAAACCTATATAATCTTATTAACCAATGTCACCCCAATATAATTAATTAAAAAAAATGTTGTGCATGGATTTTTGACTGCACAGGAGTTAGTATTGCTTAAGGCTCAACTGTAGTTTCCTGAGGGCTGGAAAGTACAGTGGTGCCTACCAGATATGGCATGCATGTGCTTTTTTCACAAGTGTTCTTGTAGGCAATGGGAGCCATATAACTGATTCTCACAAACAGACTGTTTACAGAAGTGATGTGTATCAGTTCTGGGCCAGGACAATATAGAACTGGGGCATGTTTTCATACCTGCTTTTCACTGAAACCAATTTTGAAGGCCACGTATTCCAGATTTCAGGAATACTAGACGTATAACATACGTCAGGCATTACTGAATAAGAAATAAACCTTGTGTGTGTTAAACAGTGAGATTTTAGTGATTTTCTGTGTGTGATAAGCAATTCTGATTAAAATATTAGTATCCCAGTTTTTTTAAGAGATGAAAAATTAATTCAATTTTATGTAATTATTTGTGAAAAAAATAATACGTTCATAGAGTTCATCTTTAAAAGTTCAGTGGGATATAGAGTGAAAAATCTGTCTTGCATTTCTAAACCCTAATAATCGTTTTCCCTTCTTGAGGGAAAAGAATAATTAATAATTTCTCATATGTATTTCCAGAGATGTTTCACTTATATAGAAATGAATTCATATACTAGATTCCCTTCTTTGTTTTTAGACAAATGGAAGCATACTATACATTATTCTGCATTTTGCTTTTGATTAATTGGACCATTTTATATATTAGGAAAGTTTACTGGTCATTTATATGTTGCAAATGCTTTTTCTCACTTTTTCACTGATCTTTCAACAACTTTTTTTTAAATTAAAAATTATTTTATTTTTGTTGAATATATGCATCAAGCTTCGAAAGATTTCTTTGAGATTACTTTAAAAAATTCTCTATGTACCCAATATAGGACCACCTCAATAAGTAAAGCAAATCTTGATGGACACAAAGTGAGAGATCAACAGTAATACAGTCACAGTAGGGGATTTTTAACACCCCATTGGCATCAGTGGATAGATCTGCCAGGCATAAAATCAATAAGAAAACAGTGGCCTTAAATAATGTGCTAAATCAGATGGATTTAATTGATATCTTCAGAACATTTCACCAAAACACAGCCAAATATGGATTCTTTCTCGGATAAACCACATGTTAGGACAAAAAACAATCCTCAATAAATTTAAAAAGATTGAAATCATATCAGGCATCTTCTCTGATCATAATTGTATGAAACTAGAAATAATCACAAGAAAAAAATTGAAAAACACAAGAAGGCATGGAGGCTAAATAACATGTCACTAAACAATGAATGAGATAACAATGAGGTCAAGGAAAAAATTTTAAAAAATTGAAACAAATGAAAATGAGAACACAACAAAAAAAGGTCTATGGGACACAGCAAAAGCTGTCCTAAGAGGGAAATTCATAGCATTACAGCAAGAAACAAGAACAATCTCAAATAAAAAAATATAACTTTATACTTAAAAGAACTAGAAAAGAAGCCCAAAGTGAATAGGAGAAATGAAATAATAAGATCAGAACAAAAATAAATGAAATAGGATCTAAAAAATAATACATAATGAAACCAATGAAACCAAGAGCTGGTTTTTGAAAAGATCAACAAGACTGACAAAACTTTACCAGACTCAATAAGAAAAAAAAAAAGAGAGGACTCAAATAAAAAAAATCATTAATGAAAGAGGAGAAGTAACAACTGACTTCATAGATATACAAGCAATTATAAGAAAATATTTCAAAAAACTATATGCCAACAAATTAGAAAATCTGGAAAAAATAGATAAATTCTTAGAAACATAAAATCTTCCAAAACTGAATCAGGAAAATTCAGAGACTCTGGACAGATAAGTTACAATGAATGAAATTGAAGCAGTAATAAAAAAACTTCCAACAAACAAAAGTCCTAGACCAAAAATTTTAAGAAAAACTAGTACCTATCCTCCTCAAACTATTCCAACAAATTGAAGAGGAGGGAATACTTCTAAGCCTTTTTTTATGAGGCCAGCATTATCTTAATTCAAAAACTAGATAAAGACACTGCAAAGAAAGAAAATTAACGGTCAATATCCTTGATGAACATAGATCCTAAAATTCCCAACAAAATATTAGCAAACTGAATCCAGCAATGCTTTAAAAAGATCATATACCATGATTAAGTGGGCTTTATTCTGGGGATGCCAGGTTGGTATAATATTCACAAATCAATAAATGTGATACACCATATAAATAAAATGAAGGATAAAAAAATCACATGATCATATCAATAGATGCTGAAAAAGTATTTGATAAACTCCAGCACCCACTTATGACAAAAACTCTCAACAAAGTGCAAATAGATGGAACATACTTCAACATAATAAAGGTCATGTGTGACAAACCTACAAATAGCATCATACTCAATGAGCAGAAACTAAAAACATTTCCCTTAAGATCAGAAACAAGACGTGGATGTTTGCTTTCATCACTCCTAGTAAATATAGTACCATAAGTCCAAGGCACAACAATTAGACAAAAAGAAGAAATAAATGCATTCAAATTGGAAAGGAAAAAGTAAAACTGTCATTATTTGCAGATGATATGATACTGTAGAGGAAAAATCCAAAAGATTTAACACACACACAAAAAAACCCTCCTAGAACTGATAAATGAATTCAGTAAAATAGCAGGATACAAAATAAGTATCTAAAAATAAGTTTCATGTTTATATACCAATAATGAGCTATCAGAAAGGGAAACTAGGAAAACAATATCATTTATAATTTCATCAAAAATAAATAAAATACCTAGAAATACATTTAACCAAAGATGTAAAAGACATGTGCTTGGAAAATTATAAAATACAAAAGAAAGAGATTAAAGAAAATACAAATAAGTGGACGCATATACCATGTTCATGGATAAGAAGAATTAACATCATTAAAATGGGCATACTAACCAAAGCTATCTACATATTCAAGGCAATTCCTAACAAGATATGTGACATATTTCACAGAACTAGAACAAATAATCCAAAAATTTAGGTAGAACAACAAAAGACTCCAAATAGCCATAGCAATCTTGAGAAAGAAGAAAAGAGTTGGAGAAATCAAGCTGCCTGATATCAAGCTATACTACAAGATCATAGTAATCAAAACAATATGGCATTGTCATAAAAACAGACATATAGATCAACAGAATAGAGAACTCAGAAATAAACCCATGCCTTTATGGTCAATATTCAACAAAAGAGGCAAGAACATACAAAGGGATAAAGACAGTCTATTGGAAAATTGGACAGTTATGTGCATAAAAAAAGGGAAATTAGACCACCTTTTTACACTGTATACAAGAGTAAACTCAAAATAGATTAAAGACTTAAATGTTATACTCCAAATCATAAAAATTATAGAAGAAAACAGGCAGTAAAAATTTGGACAGTTCTCATAGCCATAATTTTTCCAATTATGTCTCCTTGGGCAAGGGAAACAAATAAAAAATAAACAAATGGACTACATCAAATTAAAAATGTTTTTACACAACAAAGGAAACCATCAACAAAATGAAAAACAACCCATTGAATGGTAGTACATGTTTGCCAATGGCACATCTCATAAGGGGTTAAGATCCAAAATTTATAGAGACTTTATAACTCAATACAATAAAAACCAAATAATTCAATTTAAAAATGAAGGAAGAACCTGAATAGACACTACTCTAAAGAGTACTTATGATGGCCAAAAAACATTTGAAAAGGTGTTCAACATCACTAATTATCAGAAAAATGAAAATTAAAACCAAAATGAGTTATCTCCTCATACCTGTCAGAATGGCTATCATCAATAAGTCAACAAACAAGTGTTGGCGAGGATGTGAAGAAAAGGGAACCCTCATGCATTGTTGGTGGGAATGTATGTCGGTTCATCCACTGCAGAAAACATTATGGAGTTTCCTGAAAAAATTAAAAATGGAATTGTCTTATGAGTTTACTTCTGGGAATATATCCAAAGAAACCTGAAACACTGATTTGAAAGAATATATGCACCTCTGTATTCATTGTAACACTATGTACAATAGACAAGATTTAGAAGCAACCCAAGTGTCCATCAGTAGATGAGTGGATAAAAAAGCTGTGGAACATTTACACAATGGAATACTACTCAACTGTATAAAAAGAAGGGAATTTTACTTTTTGTGCCAGCATGGATGGATCTGGGGAACATTATGCTAAGTAAAACAAACCAGTCAGAGAAAGACAAATACCACTCAATTTCACTTATATTGTATGAAATCTAATGAACAAAATAAACAAAACAAAAACAGACTCATAGATTCAGAAAATAGACTAACAGCTATCAGAGTGGGGAGGTGTTGGGGGGCTGGTTGAAAATGGTGAAAAGATTAAACAAACACGGCATAGGCACAGACAACAGTATGCTGATAACCAGAGGAAAAGGGGGTTGGGGGAGGTAGAGGAGGATAAAAGGGCAATAAATGGTGATGAAAGGAGACAACTTTGAGTGGTGAACACAAAATACGATATACAGATGATGTCTTATATATTTGTGCACATGAAACCTATCTAATTTTATTAGCCAATGTCACCCCAATAAACTCTATAAAAATTTTTAAAAAATGAAAAATGAGTGATAGTGCCTACTTTAGAAAAACCCTCCTGTTTTCTTCTCTAAGTTTTATTGTATTTTTGTACATTTAAAACATTGATATACCTAAATTAGGGCTTGAGGCATGGGTCCAACTTAATCTTTTTCAGAGAGCTACTTGGTTGTCTCAATTTTATTAAACACTTTCCTCACTAATTTGAAATGTAGCCTTTATTATATCTACTTTTCCAGATGTCCTTGGATATATTTCTGGATTCCCTGTTTTGTTTCATTGATCTTCTTATTGTGTGCCAGTATCATTTATTTTTCAGCTTATGCCAATATGTCTTCTATACTTATTACTTCAGTGAAATTCTACTTGTTCAAAGATGTTCATTCTAACTGATGTTTAATGCACTGGAAAATTGCTGGCCACGTGTGGCAGGTGAAGGAAAAAGGACTAGATCTACAAAGGAAAGAGTTTAAACTAGGTTTATAGAAAGAAGAGCACTCTTGTAATCCTTGTACTTTCTAGTTGCAAGGCAATAGTCTGTGGCCTGAGTTAGTCATTTCTTTCTTTTCTCTTTCATACCTTGGGCTGTATAGAGCACTGGGCAGGTAAACACATTAATGGGTGTCTACATCATTTTGTATCTTTTCCTTGGTGTTTACCTTGAATAATGCAATGACATCTTTAGTTCTTTCATGTTAGGAGTGGAGAATGACTGCTTACTCTTTTTCCCAGAATAACCCAATTTTGTCAAAAAATTCATCAGAAAAGATTTCAGACATATCATAGTAAAATTTTTATTATTTTTATTATTTTAGTTATCCAAATTTCTTTTTGGAGATTGGATGAATAGAGTTCTACAGTTTTTTTGGTATGATTTATATCTCTTATTCAATATCTTTATTATATAAGGCATGAGAAAGTCATTGAGATAAATGAATAATTCTGATTGAAAGTATAAGTGAGCTAGAAAATATTTTCAAAAATTTATCTAAATTTTAAAAAGGAAACTCCTAAATGCATTATTGTTTCTTCAAAATTTTCTATTGTTTCTTCATGATTGATTTAGGAAATTGTAGTGAAAGCTTCACTATAATATTGAAGTCTTTCAAAAATAAAATTATTCCAAATTAGCTCTAAGTATAGATTATAATCTTACATTTTTCTTATAAACAGGCTACTAGTCATTTGTCTTTTACTGTAAAAATTGTCCTTGTTTTTGTCTGTGTGCTTTCATTTAACTGAAACATGTCAGAGTATGTTATTAATTTATAAATGTTCATAGAAATTCTTTCTTCAACCTACCAAAGGGAATATTATAATGATCACTCCTGTTTTGTTTTTGTTAAAGAGTATATTAGTCACCTCTTGTCATAATAATGCTGTATATCAAGTCACCTCAAATATCAGGAACTTACGATAAAGTTTTATTTAACTCACCCATCCAAGGTCAAAGATTTCTGCTGGGGTTGGGGTGGCTATTGATCTGATCCTCAGAGGAATTGTGTGTGGGTCTTGTGTAGATTGCCTGCCAGCTAGGAAAGCAGTGGTACCTGGACCAAGTATTTCTTATTCTCCAGCAGGCTAGACTGAACACATTCTCATGGTGTTGTCAAAGATTCAGAAAGAGAGCAAATCTCATTGGGCAAATGTTCTTCCTCTGTTTGTGTCTCACTTCCCACAATATTATTGGGCAAAGCCAATCCATGAAGGAGACCTGTGATACAGTAGATGGGAGCTATAGAATTTCATGTGAAAGACCATAAATACAGAGAGTGGTGAAGAAATGGGGCCACTAATGCAATCAATTTATCACAATGAGAAATAACAATGTGTTATAGGGAAAGATGCTAATTAATAATTGATTAATTGTAATTAATTCCAAAACTATATAAAACTGTGAAAGAGGAGGAAAGCAAGCCTCATGGACTGGGAGTAGAGGAAATTTTTTTTTTTTTCCTTTTGGGTGAAGAGGGAACATGGATGAGAAAGAAACCTGTGAGGAAAGTGGAGTGAAAACAAAGGGCACTTCAACGGGTGTTTCTAAAGGCTTTTTATTTCAGTCACTTTAATGACATCCAAGAGGTCATAGAATGAAATTCCTCTTTAATCACTTTTGGCTCTCAAGCTGTAACTTGCATGTGTCACTAAGCGGCGTTGCTCTGTAGATTCCTGTTTATTGCAGACACTCGTTTGCATGCTCCTCATGATACTCCCCTTTCACTTTTTAAATGACAGGTTATTTAGGTCTCAAACCGCAGTGAACTCTGGGAAGCTGAATGCCTAAGTGTGCTGGTTATAAGTATTGTCTTGCACATCAGTCTATGCTTAGCTTGGTGGCAATGGCGCTGGGATTCTGCCAGCCACAGGTTACCTTTGCCAAATGAGTCCTTGTTAGGTTCTACCAATAGGGTGGCAGTAAATGGTGTATGGAAGAAGAAAAAGGGTCATGCTCCTTCCACATTGCTCACTCTACTAATGGCTCTTCATTCCAGCATTTGGTTTGAGTAATGGCAATTGATACCAGTTTCCAGCTTCTTCTACACACTAAGAACTAGCTTCTTCCAGGGAGGTCTGAGGCCCAACCCTGAAGTTCATTGTTCCTTTGGGCTCTTGAAGCACTAGCACCAGTAGCAAACTTTTTATTTTAGACTTGAACTAATGTATAACCTAAAACAATTAAACTAACCTCAAGGGTTAAAGTTAAAGAGATTCTAAGTTTACAATCACTTCTAGTATTATACTAAATCATTTTTTCCATGCAACATGCTCCCCCACCACATACATAAAACTTATTGAAAAGTGAAACAATTTCAAGTGTTTACTTTAAAAGCCATTTCTTTTGTGTAAATTATTTTAGGTAACTGATCTAATAGACTTCTGGGATTCACTGAATTATCAGGTTGCTAATAGGAGGAATTCTTTAATAAAAGGCAAATATAAAAGTGAGATGACCAATTTAAATGCAATTAAAAGCATCATTTGGAATGAACAGAGCTTGCCTACTGAGAGGGTATTGGTGAGAGGATATTGGTGAGAGAGTGAGAGTATATTGGAAATTAAAGAGAACACACATAATAGAAGAAACATTTTGAACACTAAAATCACTCCTTAAAATTGCAAATGAGCTTTTCTTGTCTAATTCAAGAAGTTTCTAAGAGTTTAATTTCAACTTTGTAAATTTTTACTTTAAATTTCTCTAGTTAATTGTGAATCTCTTTTTATTGATTATTTTCTTTTTGCATAATCCTCTGAGAGAATGCACTTCTAATTGCAAGTTTTTACAGTGGCATATCCTGGTGGTATATGATTCTGATTAAAGTGGCATATGCTGAGTTTTGGTATTTAAATGAAAGCAAGAATGTTTTCCTACTGCTTATTGGTAGCTCCTTTCCATAGCTATTAACATAAATTTCTAGCGAACAAAAGAGCTTATGGAAAAGGAATAAATAATATAAGGATGTGCTTGTCTTTCTAGGATGGCATGGTACTATAAAAAAAAGATGGCGACTTTGCCTTTTCTTTGACTTACTCATAATTCTATGCTCTCTATGAGCCTGGAGACTAACAGCATATACATTTTGATAAGTGAAATAGTATATTTTATTCCGACAATGCTTTCATGCATCCTATATACTCTCTGCTGTATTTTATTAGATATTTCATTTAAAAAATCAGGGACAGACTGGCACATGAGTGTTCAAACAATTGAAAAGTAGTTGTAAAAACCTAATAATAATAATAATATAACTGAAAGTTTTGTAGACAAGGAAAACCTTGATTACTTTTATTCTCAGAAAAGTATATTTCAAAATTAAAGGTGAATTCTATGTCATATCATTCCATTATCTGAGTAAGATAGTTAAAGACCCAGATATGTTGAATTTTTAAACAGTGCTAAGTCAGAGTTTCTTTTCTATTCTTTTGGCTTGTGTGAACTTCCTAACCCCCAAAAGAGGTAAACTTAAAATATTTTTATCAGATAATTTAAAAATGTAATTTATTTGTTTATGTATGTATGTACTTATGTATGTAAGTATGATTGTATTTATACTGTGGTAAGAACACTTAACATGAGATCTATTTTCTTAACAAATACTGTGTTTATAATACAACATTGTTAACTATAGGTACTATGTTATACCAAAGATCTCTAAAACTATTCATGTGGCATACTGAAACTTTATAGAGTTGAAGAATGATTTCCATTTCCTCTATCCCCTACCCCTGACAATGACTATTCTGCTCTCTGCACTTATGACTTTGACTATTTTAAATATCTTTATACATAGACACATTCCATATTCATGCCTCTGTGGCTGGCTTATTTCACTTAGCATATTGTTTTCCAGCTTCTTTCATTTTGTCACATATGGCAAGATTTTCTTCTTTTTTTAAAGGCTGAATAATATTTCATTTTATATATCTAGCACATTTTCTTTATCCATTTTCTGTCCATCCACTGAACAGTTAGTAGATGGACAGTTAGACATTTAGGTTATTGCCATATTTTGTCTATCGTCAATAATTTCTTTGTGCTAGTTAATATTAACTAAAAGAAATACTAAAGAGATTGTTTTATGCATAAGGATAGTGATTGCAGATAGAAGCCTGGATGAATGACCAGATGAGAGCAAAGAGGAAGGTAAATATAAGAAGATAACTATAAACAAATTTTTTCTGTTAAAAATAAATACTAATGTTATGTGGGGCTTAATGTGTGCAAGAGTAAAACATATGGCAAAGTAGCATGGGTTTGAGAAGGAGGAACACTACAGTGAAAGCATTATAGAATCTCTTATGGACTGATTATATCCATCCAGAACTCATATGTTGAAGCCATAAACCCCAATGAGACTGCATTTTGAAATAGCACCTTCAAAGAAATAAAATTAGGTTAAATAGGATTTAACCTAATCCTAGTTAAAGTTAAATAGGATTAGAAAAGTGAGGTCCTACTCAGATGGGACATGTATGTCTACAAGAAGATGAGGGGACGGACCTCAGAGCTTCTCTCTCCATGTGTATGCACAGAGGAAAGGCCATGGGAGGACACAGGAGAAGACAATCATATGCAAGTGAGGAAAGAAGCCTCATCAGTAACCAACACTGTTGGCGCCTTTTCCTTTTAGCTTCCGGACTCTAGAACATTGAAAAAATAAATTTTTTGTTTAAGCCACCCTGTCTATGATATTCTAGTATGGCAGCCTGAATAAAGAGAGTTTGCATAAAAGTACCATAAGAGATTAATGATGCGAATTATAAAATCCAGTTAAAACTAAAAACAAAAGTAAAAGAAATGTAATAATAATATGCTAGTCATGGGGATGAATAAGGTAATGCTAAAATTTAATTGCTCTCAAAGAAGGCAAGCAAGGAGAAAAGTTGATCAAAGAAGACATGAATCAACATATTATATTTACATATATGAGAAACAATTTGAATACAGCAGTTAGAGACAATGATTATCAGATTGGATTAAAAGTAAAAGATCTAAACCTCATCTATAAAGATACAGAAAAATTGAAACTAAAGTGATAGAACAATATATCAAGCAAATTTTTCATCTACCAGCTTTCATGTGACTAGTTTTGTATTTGCCTGGAGGTTTGGGGGCCTCTAAATGGTCTTTGGATTTCTCACAAAAGAAATTAGTCCACTTATTGTTATTCAGTGTTTCTGTGGGGAAAGAAAGGTCTAGGTCTTACTATTTGTTCATTTTGTTATATTCATCCCATTTTATTATTTTGTAACTTAAAATATTAGCATGCTATGATTTCATGGAAGCTGGGAGAGGAAGTTAGATTCCTGAATTAAAGACACTGGTTTTTATTATTCACATTACAGCATGACATCGGGATATTTGGTGCCAGTTGTCCAAGCTGCAGTTCAAGCAAAAATGACTTGAAGATGCCATGTAATATCTGCACATGTAGTGAGTTGTGTTAGAGAAGATAGATGACCACAAAAATTTGAATCTTTTACACTGCATATGAAGCATGCCTACCTGCTTTTCCAGAGAGGGACTGCCTTACAAGTCTGTAAGAAAACCCATCTTGTTCTGGAAGGAGACACTATCTCAGTTTTCCAAAGGTGATCGCTGTACCCATTGGCAACAGAAATATTAGCCTAGAAGTCAATGACAAAAGTAGTAATAGATAACCTGCCAAATGTTTAAAAATTAAGATGTATTCTTCAAAATTATACATGTCAGAAATTACAATTGTAGTTAGAAAACCTGTTCTTTTCTCTTTTTTTATTTAAAGATTTTATTTATTTTTTTTTAGGGAGAGGGGAAGAGAGGAAAAAAGAAAGGGAGAGAAACATCAATGTGTAGTTGCATTTCGTGCGCCCCCTGCTGGGGACCAGGCCTGCAACCCAGGCATGTGCCCTACACTGGGAAATGAACGGGAGGCCCTTTGATTTGCAGGCTGGCGCTCAATCCACTGAGCCACAGCAGCCAGGGCAAAAACCTATAATTTTCAATGAGTTAAATATATTAAAATTTGTGGAATGCAACTAAACAGAAGCTGAAGGAAAATCACAGCATTAAATGCATGATTAATAAGTAAGAAAGCATATAAAACAATTATCTAAGCATCCTTCTCAAAGTCCAACAGAAACCAAAGCAAAAGAAAGTTAATATCATAAAGAAAAGAAATAAGGAATAGAAGCCAATAAAATCCACAAATGAATCAAATAGGAAAACTAACAAATCAAAATTTGATTATTGAAAAGATTTATAAAATTGATAAACAATCTAACAATACAAATTATGAAAAAGGGGAGAAAACAAAAACATTGCAATTTAAGGAAAAAAGGTGATATTACTACCGACTCATAAACTTGAAGAGATCATAGGGAAGTGTCATTAAATTGGAAAGGAAATCTTGAAACACACCACTTAGAAAAACAAGACAAAACAAAATCTCCACGCTCTTCTATAAATTTCTCATATAATGTATTATACAACAAAAGGAAATGAACTTACTACAAGAAACATGGATAAATCTCACAGACATAATAACAAGAAAAAAAGCTAAGTACCTCACAGTACAAAATGTATGACATCATTTATATTAATTTCAAAAATAGGCAAAACTAATCTACAGTGATAAAAGTAAATATAGTGGTTACTTTTGTATATGGGATAATGATTAAATAGAGGCATAAGGAAAGTTTCTGGGAAGCTGGCAATATTCTTTGTCTTGATCTGGGTGGTGGGGATGTGTGTAGTAACTTGTAAAAATCCATCAAAGTACACATTTAAGAGTTGAGTTCTTTCCTGTATGTATATTTACTGTAAGCATTAATGTAAGCATTAATGTTAAAACAGCAGCTACAAAAAATTGTAGGGATGAAATTGCCTCTGCACTGACCAATGTTGCTTGGTTGGTTGGGTATCATCCTATAGAGTGAAAGGTCAATGGTTTGATTGCCAGGGGGAACACACACCTGGAATGTGGGTGTGGTTCCCAGTCCGGGCACCTGTGAGAGGCAGCTGATGGGTGTTTCTCTTCCTCTCTTTCTCCCTCCCTTTCCCTCTCTCTGAAAATAAATTAAATCTTTAAGAAAACATTCTTTCATTTCTCAAAGTTAATATCTGAGATTGTCCTCCTCTCTTTCTACTTTTTACATCAACATTATATTAGTGTTTTGGGGAAGATTATAAAATGGATAATTGTTATTAAACCCTACATGTGGGATTTGATTATGTAAGTATAGAATTAAAAACCAAGTTTATTTTTAGTATTTAGGACATCTAAATTCACTAACTGACTTCAAGAAAGAAAAAAAAATTAGGGTTGATGAGGAGTCTCAGTAGGGAGTGTTTATATTAGATACTTAGCGCTGCAGGATGCTGTGAGCTGGAAAACATAGGCAGATCCAATTAAGAGATTCTGAACTGTGGAAACAACCATATTAGGCTTCGGACAACTCAATGTGTGAATGTGAGAACAGGCTTATAAGAAATGTTATTGTTTTATCTCATTTAGCCTAGGGATTTGAGATAAAAATAGAGATATTTTTGGCTTATTTGTGGAATTCTTTAATAAAATTCCTTGGGAATCATTATTTAAGGGAATGATAGTGGTTTTGAAGGATGAGCACCAATGTATCTGCCTGTATGAGACAAGGAAAGAACACATTTTCTTTTGCCACTTCTCTCTTTATTCTAATGATTTAGGCCCTCCATATGATGGAGGGATTTGCACTCCGGTATGGCAAATGAACAGAGGGTCGCTGCCTGTGACCAGCTGCTTTCTAGTGAACATTCCAGCCACCCATCTGACTTTTCTAAATAAGTCTTTGTTTTGAAAAGACTCATTCATAATGTCAGACTATAGATTACTGCAGAAGGGTACATTTTCAAAAAGAAATATAACCTACTCATAAAACCCAGAGTTAAAGTTTAACCAATGATCTCTTTAGAGATTAGTGGAATTTGGATTGGAAACCTTTGTTTTCAGAAATTTATCCTGATATTTCTGACCTAATGGACGATATGGAATGTTTAGAAACAGTGATTCTTAAATTGATACTTGTAGGTCTCCAGAGAATGAGAAGAAATTTTGAAAAGATTGCAAAAAACCAGTGCTATGGAAACCTCAAGAACTCTTTGGTAGCACTCAGATCCATTAGTAAAACCTCCTATGATTACATTTGCTATTTTTTTCCCCTCTGGCTAACATGTATTCAACCATTCTCGTTAATGCATATTTTCAGGACTGAAACACATCATTGCCTCGTTTTTGTTTCATACATCACTTCCATCTCCTAAGGTTGTCAGTCAAAAAATTAAGGTGCGTATGTCTGTGTGTGTGTGTACACATGGATATTTATGGTTCTAAGTTGTGCTTTGTACTGGGGTTGAGGAAAAAGGAGAGTACAAGCAGGAAAAGAATTAAATAGTAGTTGGGAAAGTTGCTGGAGAATGTGGTATAAAAAAATGAAGAAACATTTTTATCAGAACAGTCATCTTAGTAAATATACATTGTGAAAATTCAAAATGTCAGGGCTTATGCAAAAGAATAAAACCTTTATTATTTCTGGATCAAACATCACATTCAGAGGGAAGTATTTCATGGAAATTCAGGGTGTGTTGGGAAAGTCATGGTTTCTTTCACTCATATAGTTCCACAGAAAATGATTTGCATTCATATCACAAATAAAAATAAAAGAAGAATTATGAACCAGATATTTAATTAAAATAATTAAAAAGTGAAGTAATTGCCACAGGGTATTCTATGAAGATAACTTTAAGAATCAGGCTTTCAAAACATTTTGCTTTGATAAGAGAAGCTAATGTTTTCAGTGAAAAGATGTTTAAATTTTATTCCTCAGAATCATGAGCATTTTCAGTAGGATGCATATTAGGGGTGTGGTTAAACAAAGGAAGAAGAAGAGAAGAAGAAGAAGAGAAAAATAGAGTAGGTATATGAATTTTTTCTCTATAAATTTAATTGTATGAGTAGTTATCTTACCTAAAGAATCCTCCTCCCTCCTAAAAGTTATTTTAAAAACTCTTAGTAAGTCTTACTTAAGTTTGTTATTTATTCCAGAACAGGGCTGTGAACCAATTAAAATTTTAAAGAGCTATTGAATCTGCAATATCTAAAACATCTGAAATTTTACCTACACAAAGTAATTTTTTAGAAGGGAAATAATTGGAAAAATGCTCCATGTGCTACCGCCTGGTTTTTATTGGTTTAATATGTAGATTTCCATTGACCTTTTTGGAATACAGAGAGGGTTTTTTCTTTCTTTCTTTCTTTCTTTTATTTTTTTGAAGGCAGGAAGGCTTTGTTTGCCAGGTGAGTATTTCAGAGCTCTCATAACTCTGATAGAAAACAGCTTTAGATTTAGATAGGAGCAGTATGTGTGAAAAGTTATGATGGAACCAGAGAAAAGCTTTCTGTGACAGCATTGATTTATACATAATATTTGAGATGATTATATAATCTGTTGTCAACAATCGATTCTGCAATTGTCAACTCAGCAATTTTACAGGAAGAAGGATGATGACATATGGTGAATCTTCTAATTTTGAAAAATATGTACTGCTGAATAACACTGGCAAATGAATTTTTATTTTAATGCATACTTTTTACAGAGGAAAAAAATAGTTGAATCTTAACAATTCTTAACCTCTCTGAGGAACTCAGAGCAAAGCTATTATAACCTGTAACCTCATGCTGACGAACCTGTGCAGTCCCAGCATGAGCTCGTGGTCATTCTTACTCCCCGCTCCTGTTCTTTTCTTTTGCATTGGTATTCACTTTCTAAATCTTCATAGTTTAGTTAATTTGTTATGGTCATTGTTTATTTTCCATCTTCCCCAGTAGAAAGGACAGGGATCTTTGTTATGTTCACTGATGTATCTCATGCTTATTAATGGTGCCCAGCACATAACTGATGCTCAGCAAATATTTAAAATGTAAAATCAAGCAATTTTTATGTTTGTGTTGGGAGAGGTGAAAATAACAGATATAACATTTATTTAGCCATTCCTATGTTTCAGGTACTATAAGTCTTTCTTTTAGTTTCCTTTTATCATTTTATCTTCAAAAATAATCTCATGAAAGGGACATTTAGTTATAAACTACCACTGACTCTTTTTAGAGATGAGAAGACTGAGTCTCAATGGGTCAAATGAGATCAAATGGCTAAAAAGAAGCAGAACCAGGCATTAAACTAAAGTTTGACTAACACCAGAACTTTTGCTCTTCAACACCAAGTACTTTTCTTTAGGTAATAATGTTATTCTTTCCAGTGCTTGAATTTAATAAATAAATGTTAATTCTAATTGAATTTAAAGGACTTCCAAATTCTAGCAGTGATTACCAAATATGTCTATGAAAAATTAGCATTCTATGGTAACTGAATTGTACCTTTGGCTTTCTTTTTTTCTTTGCTGCTTTTCAGAGTATGGAATTTTGGAAGTTCTATTTGGTGAGTACACACAGAGCCAGAAGGTTTTCATCAGCTGTTTGACTTGGCCAGAACTGACCCTTTCAAAGATTGAGATACAGAAATGCAGGCCAGTGGTTAGTGCTAGCCTCACATCACTGTCCTTTTTTTCAGGATATAATCTAAGTCAGCTTGTATGGATGACATCACATTCTCTTCAGTGATAGGCTAAGAATGGTCTTTTTTCACTTTCATAGATGTTGACTGGTTTGTTAATACAGCCAAAGACAAAAGAGTCAGATTTGTGCTGGGTCTAAGGAAGCTCTGTGTGCCAGGGCCTGCTCATCGCATTGCAGGCAGCATAGCTCTCAGGGCAAACAAAAATTGGAGAAAAGTCATTATCGTTTTTCATTTTTGATTCACCCATCAAATGCAGTTGGCTCTATATTTTATCAATATTTATATTGAAAAGTGAGGGGCTAATTTATTAATTACTTATTAGTTTTGGTCTCTGTCAAGGTCATAAACCAACTAAATAAGGCATTACTATTATTATAAAACTAAGAATCCCAGTAGAATTCTGAATCACCTGGTTTTAGATCATATAAGTAACTTAAAGATATTTACTTTCTTTTCTGAAGTGTGCTCAGATGATTATTTTAGTAATCCAATTTCTTCAATAAAAGATAATATACATATTATACTGCTAATGTTAAAATATTGACTACATAATGGCAAAACTCTCTCACATATGTACTAATAAGGCATGATTTCGTGCAATAAACTACAGATAGATATATAGGCATGATTGTTCTGATCTTTTTGGAAGAAAAAATACTCCTGCAGTTATAATATTAGTAACAACCTAACAACTCTCCAAATATTTTTGGATATATTTTGGCATTTTTATGAATGACTAAAAACTCTTCTTTTATCAGATGAAGAGGGATTTTTAAAATCCTTAGTAACATGGGTAGTAATTAAGACAGAAATTGCCTTCTGCTTATAGAAGGGATGAATAACATTTATTTTGAAGAAAGGCAATAATTACCATTAGAATGCATCTTAATTATTTCATTACATAGCATATTAATAAGTTTGACAATGCAAGAATACTTAGGTAGACTTTCTTTGTTGTAGTCTCATCTACCAGGGCATAGTACTGTAACATACTTTGCATGCTACTCTAACTACTGGCTTTTTTTTTTCTTTCTATTTATGTGTGTGTGCTCTGAAGCAGAAAAAAAACTCTGGTTGATTTTTAAATCATTAAAAAATTTTAAGCTCTCAGGATGGAGGCATAGGCAGACATGGTTTGCCTCTTCTCACAACCACATCAGGATTATAACTAAAATATAGAACAACCATCATTCAGGACCATCAAATATTGAGTAGAATGGAAGTCTGGCAACTATGAAATCAAGTTGAATGGAAGTCTGACAACTACAGAATTAAAGAAACTACATCCATCCAGACTGGTAAGAAGGGTGCAGACGTGGAATGGAGTGGTCCTACACCAATGTGTGGTGGATAAAAATTTGGGAGGGATATCTCAGGAGCGAGGAGTCCCAACACCACTCCAGCTCCCCTGCCCCCAGCCCAGGGATCCGGTGCCAGGAAGGTAAGTCCCTACCACTTATGGCTACAAAAACCAGCAGGGATTGAGTCCATGGAAGAAACTTTTGGACTCCCAGGCAGTTCCTCTTAAGAAACCCACACATGAAATCATCTACTCAGACTTACTTCCTCTGGGCTCCAGCAATGGGGTAACAGCTTGAAAGGCACCAATGGTATACAGGGAGAAGCTGAAGTGTCTGCCATGGTGAGCAGAGGCCCTTTTCCCTTTTCCAAAGTCTCCACCCACAGAGCAGGTAAGCCAGGGGCAAATCTGAGACTTCATCAACCTGGCTAATATTCTTTGACCCACCTTGGGGATACCCAGAGACTGCCCTACCCAATTAATGGGCCCACCCAAGCTGCTTTTCCATATGGATGCCTGGTCTTGGCTCATGCTGTACAATTTCTAAATCCTATCAAACAAACAACAGCTGGCTTCAGTGAGCCCCAGGCCTGGCACTAGTAGCAGCCAGCCTAGAGTCACAGCTTGGCCTCATGGGAACCTCCAAGGCCAGCTCAAGTAATAGCCATCTCAGACTGCTTTATAGCTTAGGTAGGGTGGCCCTGGGCAAAACACAGGTGGGGGATGGCCTTAGCCTGCACTACCCAGGAAACTCCTTTTGCAACACACTTAGTGGACAGCTACAGACCACATAGGAGCACCCCCACCCTGCTACTGCACAGCTGACCCTCATGGAGGGCAGAGGTTTGTGCTCAGTGATCATAGCTAGTCCTTTAAGCTAAATGGCCTGGGTAAATCTCTCCCATTGATCTGCCAATAGCAACCAAGGCTCAACTACAAGAGGAGAGTATAATCAGCCCACACAAAGGGTTCACCTCAAGTACCCGTCTTGGGTGATAGCTGAGGCTATGCCAGTGGATCCTACAAAAAACCTACTATATTAAGCCATGCTACCAAGATACACAGTCAGAGCAGCTCCCTAATACATAGAAACAAATGTAGGGAGGATACCAAAGAAAGGAGACAAAAAAACATGGCCCAAATGAGGGAGAGGATCAAAACTCCAGAAAAAGAGCTGGATGAAAAGGAGAAAAGCAATCTGTCAGATGCAGAGTTCAAAACATGGTTATAAGGATGCTCAGGGAACTTAGTGAGGACCTCAACAGCATAAAAAAGGTCAGTCAGAAATGAAGGATACACTAACTGACATAAAGAACAACTTACAGGGAAACAACAGTAGAGTGGATGAAGCTGAGAATCAAATCAATGATTGGAACATAAGTAAGCAAAAAACAACCAATCAGAACAACTAAAGAAAAAATAATTAAAACACATGAGGATAGTATAAGCAGCCTCTGGGACAATTTCAAGAGGTTCAACATTCACATCATAGAGGTACCAGAAGAAGAGAAAGAGAAGAAATTGGAAATCCATTTGAAAAAAATAGTGGAATAAAACTTCTCTAATTTGGTGAAGGAAATAGACATGCACGTCCAGGAAGCACAGACAATCCTAAACAAGATGGATGCAAAGAAGACCACTCTAAGACACATCATAATTAAAATGACAAAGGTTAAAGGAAAAGAGAGAATCTTAAACGCAATACGAGAAAAGAAGTTAGTTACCTACAAGGGAGTTCTCTTAAGACTATCAGCTGATTTCTCAAAAGAAACTCTGCAGGCTAGAAGGGATTGGCAAGAAATATTCAAAGTCATGAAAAGCAGAGAACTACAGGCAAGATTGCTCTACCCAGCAAAACTATCATTTAGAATTGAAGGGCAGATAAAAAGCTTCCCATACAAAAAAAGTTTAAAGGAGTTAATCATCACCAAACCATTATTAAATGAAATGTTGAAGGGACTTATTTTAAAAAAGAAGATAAAAACTATGACAAAAAATGGCAGAAAATACATATCTACCAACAATTGAAAAATAAACTAAGCAGACAAGAAAAGCAAAGATAGAATCATGTATATGGAGAACGCTTTGATGGTTGCCAGATGGGAGGTTGTCGGGGAGAATGGGTGAATAGGGGAGGGATTAGGAAGTACAAATAGGTAGGTACAGAATAGCCACGGGGATGTAAAGTACAGTATAGGAAATGAAGTAGCCAAAGAACTTATATGCATGACCCAATGACACGAATAATGGTGGGGGGATTGCCTGAGGGAGTGGGAGGTGCTGGGTGGAGGGAGGCAAAAGGGGAAAATCAGGACAACTCTAATAGCATAATCACTAAAATATAATTAAAAAATAAAATAAAATTATTTTTAAATGTTGATATTTTAATTTATAATTATTGAAAGTTAAAATACCAAAGGTTTTCTATGACAATATCAACCTTATGTTTATATTTTTTTTTTGAGTAGAAAAGATAAAGGCTTCTAATTAGGGTATAGGAAATGATCTGAAATCCTTGGAAAATGTCTAGGGAATTAATCAATACTTATGAATGTGAAATAATGATTAGAAGCCTTGGTCTACTCTGTGAAAAGTGTGTGTAACTATATCTTTGCGGCTCCATTCTAGTTCTAGCCCACAAAACTATCTGGTTCAACCATATCCAAGATCATTCTAGATTTTTTTACATGTTCTGAATATACAATGAGATGCCTATGAAATGCTGTCTGCCCCATGTCAATTGAAGCAAATGCAGAATTTTAGTACATTGGTAATGTGTTTAGGATAGTAAAGTGACAATTCTTGGGAAATAGTCAGATTTGTGTTTACACTTTAACATAGCTACTTACTAGCAATGTGACTGTGAACAAGTAACCTACCCTATCCAAGGCTTAGTTTCCTTGTGTGTAAGAATTAGTATTGCAGTTCTTGTTATCTTGTAGTGTAAAGATTAAATGAAATGACTTGTTCATTTGTTCATCAAGATTATTTATTGAGGCCTATCTTGTGCCGATTGTACATGCTAGGTTCCTGTAGTAGATGTAGTGCTTGGACCTGCTCAGATGGAGCCCTAGGAGTAGTAGAGTACCTATTAGAGAGAATATTATATCATGTGTACTGTGTCACACATGGTGAGTGTGTTATACCTTCAGATGGATAGTTTTGTGCATATTTGAGAGCCCAATGCTATTACAAAATAGCTTCTTTCAGAATGCAAACAAAAATTGTAAAGAGCATAGGAAAAGTTAACCTTAAAAGATACAAAGGAGAACCCCAGGCAGTGAGGTTATATCATATGATTAATTATTCAAAATTTGGAGAAACTATGAGAAGAATGAAACTGTAAAGTAGTTAGATGTAGGCTTTCGATATACAGGGGTAAACAAAAGTAGGTTGACAGTTATGAATGTGCAAAACACAGAATTTATCCTTGTATTATTATTTTTAATTATTGTATTATTTATTTGTATGTTTTCCATATGAATAACTGTCAACCTACTTTTGCCCACCCCTGTATTTGGCTTAACTCTCCTCTATCCCCCTTCCTCTCTCCACCTTCCTCATCTTCTGCAAGCTTCATTGACAAAGAATTGTTCTGGTTCACTTCCTGCCTATTATGATAGCCTGCAATTAGTATGAAAAATAATTTTTAAATAAATCTGATGAACAGATTTACTTATAGGGCCTATTATACTCAAATCATAACCAGATGGTATTTCAAAATCTGACCAACTATGATACATTGGCAGAAGGAGTGGGGTAAAGCATATCTGAATCCTGGAGCGATCACAAAAGATTTAGCGTGTCACCCTCACTGAAAAAGAGAGATGCCAAATGATATGAAATTCCAAAAAGAAGTTTCAGAGAAAGGGTAAGATGTGGAGGTCTTGGAAGAGCAGAAACGCAGATGCTCTCTTTGGCTATATTCCATAAAACAATATAAAAAGAAGCCACAAAACCCAAGTACGAGTTGGAGGGAGACTTAGGTGTTGTAAACCATCCCCGAGAGTTCAAGAAGAAAAAGCGTACATGACTCCTTGTTACTTGGGAAAACAAACATATTTCTAAGAAACCAGAAGAAAAGAAAGGGTTCTGGGACAAGCCAAATGAATGAATAAAGCATTGAACTTAATTACTTTGCTTATACTTTTCTGCCTTAGCTATGGCTTTTGAACTAATAGCAACTGACAGTGGGAGAAATCACAAACGAAGGAGTGAGAGCAAACATTTAATTATTATTCTTTGAGGTTTTTGCCTGCCCTTATATGTTTTACTATTCTTCCACACACTCATGCCTGCCTGTAGGTGGCTTGACGTGTAGAAGAACCAAGATAATCTGATCCTGAAAGAGACCCCAGTAATCACTACTTTCAAAGTTCTCAGTCAGTGGTGGAGAAAAGACAAAGAAATGTATTGAGTTTTCCCAAGGTCACCCAAGCAGAATGGTGCAGAGTAGGAGTGCAGGTCACCTGTCAAGTACTCTGTCTGAAAAATTAGTTTACTTCTCATTATTTATCCCGAGGTTCAGCCTCTAGAAAACTCAACTATTTGGTAATTTATGTTTTCTTAGAAAACCATCCATTTCATTAATAATTTCAATTGAATTAGCATAGAATTGTATATGCTATTATCTTTCAAATATTTAACCATATATAGTTAATTACCTAATTTGAGATTTGTGTATACTTCTCATTATTTCTTTTGATTTGATTGGCCTTTAAGTTTTATGGAGTTTTTTTTGATCACTTTAAAAAATCTATTCTAATGTCTTTAACTTCATTTTTCCCTCTTTCTTTTTTAACACTTTATTTTGACTACTTTAGTGTCTTTTTTTCTTTATTTTGAATGTTTATTTTATTCATTTCCTCCTCTTGCTAATGAAAAAAACATTTAAGGGAATGCATTTGGGCTGACTACAACTTTGGCCATATCTCATATTTCATTTATTTTTTAAATATATACTTTATTGATTATGCTATTACAGTTGTCTCATTTTTTTCCTCCACTTTATTCCCCTCCACCCTACACTGCCTCTCCCCCCAACACCCCCTTTACCCTTAGTTCATATCTCATACATTTAAATAAGCATATTTTCATTGTTACCTTCTAAATAACCCTCATTTGAAATTTTGGCTTCCTCTTTGACTCGCTCACCCTTTGTAACTGAATTGAACAGAAACAAAGGCAGTTAACAGTAAGAAATGTGGGCCATGTAATTTCTTCTTTAAATAATGTTTCAGCATGTTCTTTATGTACTACTATTTACTCAGGCACTTGTATTTATATAGACCTTTAAAAAAGTCATATTTACTTAAAAATTGGTATTTTTATTAATTTTTTATTTTATTGATAACTATATTTTCCAACTTTGTGTTATACTCTGTTTAAAGATTACTAAATCATATTTCAACACAAAGTAACCTACTTTGCTTTATTTACTGTATTTTACATCACAGCTCTATTTAATTTTGTAATACTTATATCCACTCCTGCTTTCTTTTCAGTGGTATTCGTATAACAAATTGCTGACCACCATTTTATTTTGAAAGCTTTAGTGTTCTTTAGAATTCTTCTATCAGCACATATATGTATAGCCTGACATTGCTATCTAGCAATGCTTTGTTTGCTTTATCTTATCCAATAATTTAAAAGTTTAATGTTTTGCTACTATATTTTTGTCCCAAAACACTTATAACTTTATGTATTACTCATTTTGTAACCCAATATTTCTTTTGGATCTTCTTTTATTTCAAAAAGACAAGACATTTCTATACCTCAAACCTCCCATCTATAATCTCTGGTCTTTTATCTATCTTTGTAATTCTTAAACTATCCAATTTTTTTTTTAATGCCTAACTTAAAACCTGGTTAGCAATCTCTCAAATCTCAAACACATGTTTTGTTTGGCTCCATCCAGTGGATTTTTTTTTCCAATAGTTGGATTGTCTGTATATATATATATTTTTAAAAATGCAATGTTACACATAGATTTCTGGCTTCTCTTGAAATTTGTTGATCTGGCCCATAACACATGGAGTTCTGCTTTCCTTGGATGGCAGATAGACTCCCTAATTAAGCACCATCCCCATTACTCCCTATTTATTAATATTAAACCTCTTTATTCATCTTCCTTATATCTAGGCCCCAAGATCATTTAAAAATGTGATCATTAATCTAGAGACTTCTTCCAAATTATTGTTAAGCTATAATTTATGTCACATACCTTGTATTTAGATAAGGTTTAAATACTTATTTCAAATATACATATATCCATTGAATTGTATTTAATATTCACTATCAACCTTTTTATGGGGTGATTTATCTATTTTAAAATTATGTTTAACTAACCTAACTAATCTCTAGCTGTTAAAATACTGTTTTCTATTTTTTTTCAAGGTGCACATGTCAGCATTATGCCCTCTTAGTTCTTGTGTAGTTACACATAGCATTTTTTGCGGCCTGCATCTGCAAAGGATGGCTTGGCAGGATATGTAATTTGGAGAAATATATGTATATATATTTACACACACACACACACACATACACACACATCTATATATTTGCTTTAAAACTCTTAGAAATTTAACTGTTGTTTCCCTGCTGTTTATCATTTGAAAAGAACACTAACCTGATCTTTATTAAATAAAAAAATGAAAAAATGTGTGGGTACATTTAGTATTTTTTTATCATTTTAATTCCATTTTTCCTGTACATACTATGATATGAGAGTCTATGATTTTTATGTTCAAAGATTACTTATGCTTTTTAATATATATGCTGGTCATTTATTTAGTATAGGTACATTATATTTCATAAAATCTTTCATTGTTGTTTCTGTGCTAGACATTGCACTTTCTTCCACAATAACTTCTATTCATTTGGTCTTACTATCTTTTTCTGTCTTTCATGATTATGAATTTTTACTTACTCTTTTATTTCCCTTGTGCCATTTTTCCTCTGCATTATTCAGAAATTTATATAGCTTGTTGTCCACATTAGTATTCTATTTTTATTCTTTGTCAATTTTACTGAGTATAATCTCCAATAAGCATTTTATTATGCTCACTGTTAACAGATTGGAAATCTTGTAAAGTGCTGGATCTTTTATAACAATAGCCTTTTAAAAACTTTTTTATACCTGTTTCACCTGGGCCTTATTTTAGTCTTCTTTGTGTTTTTTTCCTGAGAATGCCATGCTACTCTGAAGAATTTTCCTGGCTGCTCACCTACCTAGAAAGAGGTTCTCTTTTCCTTACTATGCAATATTTTTCAAAACCCATATGGTTTTCCTGTTATTACTTTCATTTGAAAGAGTAAAGATCTCTTCACAATTAGTGTTTTTCCAAAGATAGGTTGTATTGACTGCTCCTGTCTTTATTTCATCGATTTTATATGGATTCATTACAGTGTTGTCATTGTGTTATTGTGCACAGCTCCTAGCCCAGTTCTCAGCATCTTTAAAATCTAATCTTTCATATAACCATTGAATCGCAAAGCAATGGAATACATACAAATTATAATTGTCATGTTTTTTGATTTCTGAAGGCTTTTCTTGCCATCTAAAATTCTTTTATTTATTTATTTTTTAAATCGTGTTTATTCTATTACAGTTGTCTCAACTTTTCCTCCTTTGTCCTCCTCCACCTATCCCATCATCCTCACCCCACTCACACAATTTCCACACTGATGTCTGTGTCCACGGATCATTCATACCTGTTCTTTGTCTAGTCCCTTCCCCTTCCTTCCACCATTGTCCTCTTTCCCCATCCCCTCTGGTCACTTTCAGTCTGCTCCATGTTTCCATGCCTGTGGTTTATTTTGTTCATTAGTTTATTTTGTTGAATAGATTTCACTTATAGGTGAGATCATATGGTATTTGTCTTTCACCAACTAGCTTATTTCACTTGGCATAATATTCTCCAGTTCCATCCATGTTGTTGCAATAGGTAGGGGTTCCTTCTTTCTCTCTCTCCCTTCTTTTTCTAATGCAGATTTTATTTATTTATTTTTTTAAATGTAAAAATCCAATATAAAATATTTAAAAATTTAAATCCATTACAAAGTCTCAGCAATTAAAACAACATGACACCAGCACAGGGATAATCAAGTAGATCAATCAAATAAAATGAGCATTCTAGAAATAAACATATATATCTATCTAACAATGTAATATATGATTAAGTTGGTATTTCAAATCAATGGGGAAAATAAGGTTTATTCAACAAATAAGGTGCATGAACCACTATCACTAGAAAAAAAACAAACAAATATAGAGCCCTGTTTCACACATTATACAAAAAATATTCAGGTGAGTTAAAAATCAATATATAAAATCTAAAGAGTTTTAGGAGCAAATACAAAATAATATTTATTTTACCCTGAAGTAAAATCTTCAAACCCAGAAGCTATAAAGTAAAATATTGACAATATGACTATATTAAACATTTAAGACTATACAATAATATACATATAAAAAATTTAAAGGACAAGTAATAGAATAGGAAAGTATTTGCAACATATCCAGAAAAAGTTAACAGTTTGTTTTGTTTTTTTTAGGGATAAATTCTACAAACATTTAATCAACAAATAGATAAAGAATACAAAAAAGTCATTTAAAGCTTTTTAAAAGTAATAGAAATTGGCAAGAAATATTCAAAAACAGGTTTAGTTTCAACAAATAAGGTAATGATTAAAATAACACATCGTTGTCACAATCATATTAAGAAGTATTAAGAATATGGGTGGTATCAAGTACTGGTGACTGTCAAAGAAACTGGGTATTCATAGACTCCTTTTTTTCATCTCCATAAAGCAGCCCCTTTAGCATATCTTGCAATGCTGGTTTGGTGGAGGTGTAGTCTTCTTTTAGTCTTCTTTTGTCTGGGAAACTCCTTATTTCACCTTCCATTTTAATTGAGAGCCTTGCTGGGTAGAGCCGTCTTGGTTGCAGGACTTTCTGGCTTGTAGTGTTTCTGTTGAGAAGTCAGCTGCTAGTCATGTTGGGGCCCCCTTATATGTTACTACCTGTTTCTCCCTTGCTTACTTTAGGATTCTCTGTTTGTCTTTGATATTTGCCATTTTAATGATGATGTGTCTTGGAGTGGGCCTCATTGGGTTTCTCTTGAATGGGACACTCTGTGCTACCTGGACTTGTGTGAGTTTTTCTCTCCTCTAATTAGGGAAGTTTTCCATCATCATTTTTTCAAACAGGTTCTCTATCCCGTCCTCCTCTTCTCCTTCTGGTATCCCTATTATATGGATATTATTGTGTTTCAGGTTGTCCTGCATTTCCCTAAACGCCTCTTCATTCTTTTTGAGTCTTTTTTCATTTTCTTGCTCTTTCTGGGAGCTTTTTTCTACCTTATCCTCCAGCTCACTGGTACGTTCCTCTTGCTTCATGTAGCTTGCTTTTGATTCCTTTTACTGTGTTCTTCAACTCAGAAATGATATTCTTCATTTTCTCTTGTCTCTTACTGATAGTTTCTATGTCCTTATCCATGCTGATATAGTTTGCAGTAAGTTCCTCATAGTTTTCCTGTAGTTTTTTGTAATTCTCTCTGAGCTCACTGAGCTCATTGAGCTTCCTTAGAACTGTTGTTTGGAACTCGATATCGGATAGTTTACTTGACTCTATTTCATTGAGTTCTCTTTGTGGGGATTCCTCCTTTCCCTTCGAGTGGGACCTATTTCTTTATTATTTGTGAGACTCTTCTCTTTTGCTTCTACTTCTTAAGTTCATCTGTCTTGATTTCCTGACTTTGTGGTGTGAACTTCTATGGTAGGAGACCGCCGATTTTTCTTTCTGGATCTGCCTGTGATGTCAGCTGTTGACCCCATCTGACCTTAGGCAGCCTGTTTGAGACTTCCAGGAATCTACTATCTGTGGCTGTTTCCTTCAGTTGTTAATCTAGTCATGCTGCACTCAGCAGTCAGGCTTAGACACCACAGTGCAGGGCAGAGTCTTTCCTGGGGGTGGGGTTATTGGGTCCTCTCATATTGATACCAGTCAGGGGAGTGGTCCGCCTGAGCAAGATGGCTGCTGCCGCAAGGGGAATGAGTCAGCACCAGAATCCAGCCAGCTACTCTCTCAGTTCTCTCCCCAAAGCCTCCTTCCCCACTCTCTTCTCAGGCATTTCTAGCCTACTCTGCTCCTACATTTGCCAGAGACCAGGGTAAGTGGCTGCAAATAAACATTTATGTGTTGGCCCTTTAAAAGTTTTTTTATGTATCCAGCCACCTGTCTCTGGCAGAGAGCAACCCTGCCACTTTTTGCAGCTGGTTGTAATCTGTGTACGTTTTGGGCTCTAGTGCTGTAGGCTGGAGCCCTGCTTATGGTTTAGACAGTGCTCTTTTCATAGACTCCAACTGGCTGTTTCAATATTCTTCTGGTGCTGTCGCCCGTGAGTGCTCTGCCTGCTTTCTCAAGTCCCTACTGCACTCCTTATCCATTAGGTTGTGCGAAAGATGACTCTTCTGTGTCTTCGAGGCTATAAAGCTCCTCTCTCACTATTGTTCAGTTGTTTGTTCCAGGTGATTTCTCCATAACTTAGTTGTAATTCCAGATTGGTCCCTCCAAATTGGAGGTCAGTATGACTTCTGTTCATTCCTCCACCATCTTGATTTTCCCCATTCTTGCCATCTAAAATTCTTAACTGGGGGAGGGTACATTTTCTAAAATGACTTCACACACTATGATCCCTCTTCTTTCAATCCATTTTACTCTCTTTTGCCTAGCCCTAGTTTTATTTATTTATTATTTATTTATTTATTTATTTATTTTCAGTTATAGTTGTCCCACATTTTTCCCCATTGCTGTGCCCTGAACCTCCACCCCCCACTCCCACCGTCAATCCCCACTCTATTGTCCCTGCCCATGAGTCCTCTATTCATGTTCCTTGTCTTGCCCCTTCTCTTTTTTAAAATTTTAATCTCTTGAAAGATGAAGAAGGTATTTCTGAATGTGCATGTGTGTGTGTATGTTGGGATATTGGGATGAAGGGTAAGCTTAGGTTTAGGATAGTGAGAATGGTACTATGGATCAATCAAAAGGAATATCTATTCAATAGCAGGCAATTGCTTTGTTTTCTTGTTGATATGTGTCTTGTGGACCTGATTGACGGCAGAGCTTAAAAGGTAGCCAATAGATCTTATCACTTTCTTTTTAAGTGAGTTTTCTGTTCAACTCAATCTACCTTGTAGTATGTGGAATTTTGGAGTGAGGTTAATAAAATTATCCTAGTTTTCATTTTGGGTTTCATATTTTTAAATCTTCTTAAACGTTGTGTTGGGAAGTTGATAGAAAGGGATGAATAATCTGTTTTTTTTTTTTTAATTTGAAAGTCTCCTTAAATGACACTTTTAACTAACTTGATGATCTTGTTTATTATCTCATACACTAATAGGAGGGCTAAATAGAAGGATGTAGGAAGTGTGGCTAGAATTAGGCACAGTGATAATAATGAAAAATTTGAAGTTACAATATAATTGATGAGTTGCAGTAGAAAACACAAAAGTACATTGAAAAATATCTCTAGGCCTCTAAGTGTATTTTTAATACAATCTGTCATTAAGAAAATTTTAAATTACTAAATTTTTTCAAGTGTGGTGATGCACGTAATACTTTCTTTATGAAAAGGAAAAATTTCAAAATTCTTGATATTTGAAGAGGTTCAATTTTATTATCTAAAATATTAATTTAGGTTGAACAGCCAGTTCTTCAATATTTTTTACTCTATTAGATAGCATAATGCATACATTCATTCTCTACACACACACACACACATTTGTCTTAGCTGATTTGTTGTTTCACTTTAGTTTGGAGGAAATTTACCAGTGTGACTGGTAACTAACATCTATATAGTTAAAAGTATGCCATCACTATCCCATAAAAAGATGGGAGAACATATAATATGTTCTTTACTTAGCATTTCCCCACACCAGCTGAAAATCACACTTACACTTTTCCTTTTAGGATTTCCAGGCAACCTGATGTCTTTGCACAAAATGATTAAGTTCCCTTAAAGCTATGTGAAGATGTCCTGGCAGTTGTTGTGGTTTCTACCCACCCATTTTTATACCTTAGTGTTTGAGGCTTTGTCCCAGTGACTCTTTAAAGGTTATGGTCTGCCTCATTTCAACTTGCTTTATAACAGCTGCCAGGGCTTCTTGTTTTCATCTACTCTATGCACATGGTCAAATATTTTTATGGACAATCTAGGGCTGAACACTGTCACAGCATTCTTTCACCTGGGCTCTTTGACAACTATGCAGAGAATGGAAGACTAAAGAGCAACATAACCTTAGGAAGCTTCACACAGAGTTCTGAACCAATGTGACATCAAGATCCAGGTCTAATTCAATCACTCAAGGGATTGTATCTTAAGCCCCATGTGGTATGAAGAGGTTTTCCATTAAATCAAGAGATTTGTTTTTGCATATGCAAACATCTGTGACTCTGTGTGTGCATGTGCAATGTGTGCATACATAGAGAAAGATTGAGAAGGAGAGAAATAGAGAAGCTGAAAAAAATGTGTGTGTCTAAATGGATTTGGGGATGCTGCAATACGACAGTGAAATTTCAAAAATATCAGTTTTTGAAATAATAAATGGACAATTTTTCAATATATAGAATTTGTAGAGTACTGAGAGGCTTTAGTATTCTTTGTTAATTCAAGTTTCAAATATAGTAATATAATTTGTAGAAATATTTAGCTATATTATCTTACAATGAATTATTAATACTACTTATTGTGCAATTGTTAATACTTCATTTTCAGAATATTTCTATGATAATTGATCTGTAAAGTATTTAGCTGCATATTAAATGAACAAATTTATGGTGAGGTGGTATTTTTAATTTTGCTTATTTATTTATTTATGTACTTATTTTTCAATTAACATTTATATTCAATATTATTTTGTATTGGTTTTAGGTATACATACTTGAAGAAACCCAAAACACTAATTTGAAAAAACATACACTTCTATGTTCATTGCAGTGTTATTTACAATAATCAAGATATGGAAGCAACCCAAGTACTGATCAATAAACAAGTGGATAAAAAAGATATGGTACATTTATACAATGGAATATTACTCAACTGTTAAAAAGAACAAAATCTTACCATTTGTGACAGCATGGATGGACCTAGAGGGTATTATGCTAAGTGAAATAGACAGAGAAAGACAAACACCATATAATTTGACTTATTCATGGTCTTTAAAGAACAATATAAACAAATAAAACTGAAACAGACTCAGAGATACAGAGAACAGACTAATGGTTGCCGGAGGTGAGGAGGATAGGGAGATTGGGTGAAAAAGGTAAAGGTATTAAGAAGTACAGATTGGTAGTAAGAAGGTATTTTTAAAAATAAAATCCAAGTTCTAAATAGTTTTATGCCAGATTTCACAGTCTTTGAGGAGAAAAATTAAGTAAGAATTTACCTGATGTCGTATATCTGCAAGCTATGATTTTTTTGGTCACTAACTCATTATCTTTTGTAAAGATATAGGTATCCAAATAAATAAATACAAAATAAGCTGTATCAAGTTTAAAGAAGTCTTGAGCATAGTTTTGTGTGAGATAATTCCAAGGTCCTAATTTATAACAAAGTAAGAAAAGATACCTTTCATCAGCAGTATTAGAACTGAGGGTGAAAAATTAAGGCAGAGACAAATGTATTTGAAAAAATAAAAATTAAAAAAAAGAACAAACAATAATGAAGTATTTGAAAACCAAAGAAAATTAAATGTAAATGTAGACTTAAGCTCTAGAATGTCAATAATTACAATAAATGTAATTAGACTAAGTATACCAATTAAATGAGATATAGCGCACAATAAAAACACCACTCAAGTGTAAAAAAAAAAAAAAAAAGAAAAATTAAGTCTTAAGAAAAGCGAATCTACCCTCCATTTTTCTTTTCCTCAAAACTTGATTACTTTAACAGCAATGCAATTCTACATGTACTGAGAATAATTTTGTTTATATTGATACTTCAGTAAATCTGTTTGTATAGATTCCAGTTTAGATGAGAAGTACATCTACATGGTTTTTTGCTGATTCACTTCTCAAGTGTCTTTGGAAAGGGATAAGTGCACATATATTTTTAGGGTGCAACAAACCTTGGAAATGAGGTCACCTTAAATGTAAAGTTAAAGCAAATCAAGATGAGCCACTCTCAAAGGGATTCTGAAACCTCTTCCGGTAAAATAATTTTTAACATTCCAGTCATACTACCAGCCATCCTATTAGGAAATGGTTTTAGAATGAAAAATTTTTAAAAAATGTAAGCATTTTTAATATGATGAGTTCAATCCTCAGTAGGACACAAATGAATGGCCTTTTTCTTTTCTCTTTGTGAACTCCCACTCCTTCAAATGGTAGGTTATCAGTCATGACACCTTTTTCTCTGCCTCAGGACTGGGATCTTTGCTGACTAATCATAGTCCCATCCCATTGAACTTGGTGACTAGCCAAAATAATTTAAGCAAAACCAATCAAGGACCATTTGAGGGAAATGACATATATGCTGAAACAGAAAGGTTCTTTCTCCTTTCATGATTATTTTAGTAGAAGCTAAGTACCCTATATAGCTATAGCTTTTGAGACTCATTTTTGCTCTTCATGGACAGAATCTGCATAAAAATGAATGATACATATGAAAAACAAGAATAAGAGATTCCTAATGATAGCATTTGAAATTCTGTACCCAGTTGTGCATAAAGGTTATATAGCTACTTGGATTCCATTTACAGCAGTCAATAAATTCTCTTTGTGCTTAAGCTAGTTGATCAAAGCCCTTGTCCCTTAGAAAGAAAAGAATTCCTGCTATTATACATATTTTACCCCAAATAACTAGTTAAACGCTGGCTGAGATCCAAAGAAGATTAATGACTGGAAAGACTAGAAGAGTTGGAGGGGACGGGAATTTGGAGCATGCACTATTGTCAGGGAGGGTGTTTCTAGAGATGCCATTGAATTGGGGACCTTGAAGAAGTTAGGGTAGAATATGGAGACACTTGTTGGATTCGGGGCACTAGGAGGGTAGAGGAGAAGTGCAGAATGAGAGAGAGACATGAAAAGCATCGCTATAACCAACATGTTGCTAGAAAGAACCCCAGGGGAATCCTATATGTTTTGCTTTCTCTGTAATTTTATTTTTATTTTTAAGTACATTTTATTGATTATGCTATTACGGTTGTCCCAATTTCCCCCCCTTTGACTTCCTCTGCCCAGCACCCTCCTTCCCTCCAGCATCCGCCCCCCCCCCCCCCCCGCGGACTTTAATTCATGCCCATGGATCATGTACATAAGTTCTTTGGCTTCTCCAATTCCTGTACTATTTTTACCATCTCCCTGTCTGTTTTGTTCCTACCAATTATACTTCTTAATACCTGCATATTTTCCCACATTCTCCCCCTTCTAACTTAATATTTACTATAATTTTTTCCATTATCATTTAGTTCACTTACACCCCCATCCCACCAGCAATCACCACACTGGTGTCCATGTCCATGAGTCCATTTTCCTTTTTACTCAATCCCTCCACCCCTAACCTACTTCCCACAGCTGTCACTGCATTTTAGATACTTATCAAACAGTAGGTAAGAACCCTCATAGCTTGTGCATTTAGAATTCTATTCGTCCTTGAATTTTTTCCATTGAAAAATCAAGAATTAAAATAACATGAACTGTAACACTGTGCTGCACAATTTTTGTTGATTTAACTTCTTTGAAACTTACGCAGTTTTGAAAAAGTAATTGGGTAAATTCTATTGGCTTTCCTATTTAATGAAATGGAACTTTTAGTATTGCAATCGACCCTGAGAGTTTTCTTTTATCTGAAGACATATTTAAATGGTAAAATCCTTCAATAGAAAGTATTATGTCTCCATAGTTCAGAAATAACCTGATTTTAGTAATGAAGAGATTTAAGTGTTATACTCACATACATTGTCGCTTTTATCATATAATAAATATTCTGAAGCCAATTTTAAATTTGGGACATCTGCTAATGAAAAACTATCTCTTGCTTTATTTCCCAGAATATAATTTGGTGAAAACTGATATTTTTCTAATTATAATAAATTCAAAGTCTACCTTTTGATACTATGCACTATGTGTGGTGCCTATAATTGGCTAGCTGTTAAGCAGAATACATTGCTTCTTAGAGTGTTGATAAATGGCCAGACTGGAGCAAGAGCTGAGATTTCATAGGGAGTATTAGCATTTGTGAGAAAACTAACCATGAGGGAGTGAAAGATAATTAAACCAGAGCTAATAGCAACAGACTTGAATTTCAGAGGGCCACCTAGATATCTTGTTCTCAGTCACTTTTGCTCATGTTTCATTTTCGACATTTGAAGTAGGTCAGCAGTCATTAAAATTTTTCATAACATCTGAGGCAAATCATTGCATTAGTTTATTTGTAAGGTGTTTAGAAACCACATATTTTATTTTTAGCATTCAAAACATTCAGCTTCTGCCATTTTTTTCCTTTTTTCTTCTTTATTTTCTTTTAACTTGAAATAGTCTGGGAATCATTAAGTGCCAAGTGCTTTCATCAGGCCCATAAACAATACAAGATTCCATAGTAAGTGCAGTTAATTCTCGGGAAGTTTCAACAAAACACATTTTCACTCATTCAGAGCTAGGGGAATAAATCTTGAGGTCTTTTAAGAAAGGCGCACTTTAGACCCTGGGAGGCTGACACAGGACTGGATTTCACACAAAAAGATCACAAAAGCTCTCCTGCAGGCTCAGTAAATTCTGGAGGTTCTTGGAAGATTTGACATGCATCTCAGTATCGGAGCCATTCTTCATTGTCTCTCTGTTTATCTCTTGACCTAACAAATTCGATAAAATATGAGGTCGGAGAATAAGCTTTCAAGAAGCTATCTAGTTTTAATCAAAGAAAATAAAGTTGCGGTCAGGTTGTCATCTAAAGAAAAAGCCAAATTGTTATATCATTGTTTCTCAGTGTCTTATGATTTTAAACATCCTGACAAATATATTTCTGTTATGTATTTTTATTTGTAGCATAGTCTATGCTGTGATAATTCCTTGGGTTTTAATATGCAAACAAATGCCCTTTAAAATTTTTACCTGTTGGGAAGTGACTTAATGGAAAATATATTTAACCAGTAACTATGAAATTAGAAAGTAAATGCCAGTAAACAAGTTATCACTAATATATATGATATTGAGACAAACAGCAGAGAAATTTACCCTGAAAGAGGATTCTCCTTCACATTCCTTTCTAGCTATTTGAACAAAAAAGCTCTATTGAATCTCTGCTCAGAGTCTCTACTGATCTCCTTAATACACAGAAATAACAATGTCAAACCATTGAAAACATGATGGCATGCATCACAGAGGAAAGGCTAGTAGTTTTCACAGTATTATAATCTCAAGACCACCTGTCTCAAAATAACATGGAGTATTTGTTAAAAATTGAGAATCTTTGCCATCATTTTGAAACATCTGACTTGATATCTCTGAGGGTGGGTGCCAGGAATCTGCATTTAGCAAATTCACACGTGATTCTGATTGTCCTTAAAGATGAAAAGCTACTGGTATGTGTTGGGGATAGAGTTATTGGGTTTGGCTGGAACTGCCATGCCTTTGAGCTGAGGAGGAGTGCATCAGAAAGCATCTGGGCTCAAAGAACCATGAGTCAGTGCCTTGTTCAGACATGTCCTTGATGGTGGTTCTGGATTCCTTCTGTGGTAGAAAGGTGACCCCATGGAGCACATGCCCAGAAAAAGTCACCAGGGCCTCAGCTCATAGTCACTTTTCAGAAGTGCTTTGGAATCCTCCTTCCCTCAGGGATAATTTGATGGCAGGTATAGCACAGGCTGATCTACGCAGCCAGGAAGCCCAGACTACGAAGGAACTGAAAGTCTAGGAAAATATATGTGCAGGACTGTTCTCCAAACAGTCCAACCAGAGGATACAAAAATGATACTTCCCACTAAAGAATATATGATTGAGATTAATGGTCCTGGGTTGCAGCCAAAAAAGTCTCAGAGGATAGCTGATGACACAAAGAAATTCATCATTCAATGCATCATCACCAGACCAGACACATAAAACAAGAAGTCCTCATAGAAGCAATAACACATTGAACTTATGCTTAAATGTATTTCATCCCGTAACTATTTGTAGAAAACAGCCAGCCTATTTCAGGCAAAGAATTGGTGCTGAGGGAAATAAAACTGCAAATCCATTAATTAAAAAATGCAAGTGAAGAAACTTCGCCAAATATGTGTGGATATGTTGGGTGGGAAGGAGGTAGGAAAGAGACATCACAGAAGTTTATGCTGTGGAGGAAATAGATGTTGGAAAAAAGGACCCATAATTTGTAAGACATGTTTATTTCAAGAATTTGACAGGACTTGAAATTCTGTATTTGAAAAACCTTCATGCTTGTAAATGAATTGCAATTGATCTGCTTATTGCTTGACTTTATTATTATATTTTTTACAGTGTGCATCTACTTCACTGTGTGCTGATGCCATTTTTGGCTACAGAAGGTTTTGGTTTTGCTTTTCTAATGTGTCAAATTCTGGTGAGGGGATGCTTGTCAAATATTTGGGTTATAAGGTCATCTATATTGAGGATTATTGCTATCAAAATGGAATGCAAGTGACTATACCATGCCAATGCAACACCAGACTTGAATGAGAGAGGTTCTGGGCAGGACAGAGATCATATTAAAAAGCACTGTTAAATGGAAATACTGTTCACACTGGAGCTGATGCATGCTTTGCAATGTTAGTAAGAAGGAGCTTCTCCACTAAGTGATCTGTCCATTCATAAGTGATCCTGGGTCTTGAGTTAGTTGTAAATGTTAAGAAAATGAATCCTCACTTCCTTTCTTCCTTTCTGTGTCTGAGTTTTCTTGTATATGACACTGTTTTATGATTCTAAATGGGGTGGGTGACATCAAACACTAGACCAGGAGTCAGGGGACCTGCAGCTTCCCTGATAAAATTACCTATATGATTATGGTCTAGCCATTTCATCACTTCAGGTTTGTGTTGACTCCCCTAGAAGAAGAGGAAGATTTGAATGACTCTATTCCATTAAATAAAACAACAACCTGCTGAGTAGCAGGCCATAAAAATGAAAAGGCAGAGCACTTCCTCTAGGGCAGCTGAGAGTTGCTAGAAGAGGTAAACATAAAAATAAATGTAGCTCATGTGTCTCCTGAGAAATATTCTATCTTTTGGAAATAAAATTAAATGGATGCAAGCCCTTCTATCATATCCCATGGGAAATCTACTGCTTCTCAATGTCTGAAAATTCCTGGGAGATATATGTCAACACGGTCAGCTTTGGCTTTAGATTTGGAGTCTGAATCCCTTTTCCTGCTCCACGCTTGACTTAAATTTAATCTCCTGTATCTATTTTGTCTATTTTAGAGCTAGACATGGAAGTCAGGCCTTTTCATTCTAGAGAGGCTGCCTTGCACAAAGGTTTTGGTGACAGTCTCTATGCTTAGGATTGAAGTCTAGCTATGGCGCTACCTGCGTGAACTGGGCAAGGACCTACCTTGATTGTCTCATTTGTAAAATGGGATAAAATTGTTTTAATTGATAAGAGTTTTGAGAATATTAAATGTGACAATTTAAACAAATTCTTAAAGTGTGGCATATAAATACTCAATATATTGTTTGCTATCATTTTAAAAAGTCACCTATACTGACATTTATGTGCATAACACATACTCTGGAGGCCTGAGTGTGTTGGGGAGAGTTCATTACACACAAACCTTTGACTATTAGGTATCCTTGTTTGCTAAAATCACATCTATTGAAACAAATTTTTTTTCACTACACTACAAAAGTAAGTTGTATTACATGGTGTAATAAATGCAGTATTATCAGATACCAAAGTGGAGAGGAGATAGTAATTAACTCTGTCTTGGGAAAAGGGAAGTGGAAGAATTCGGGAGATATTTGAATTGGGTTTGGATGGGTTAAAATGAGTTTATCAAGTCAAGAAGTTACAAGACGGTATTACAAACAAGGATAAAGAAATGTTACAAGTGTTCTAAGTTTTTAACTATTTCATAGACTATTTATTTGACATCTAGTACATGAAGGTTATTTCCTTAGGTTACAGGAGGAAATAAAACTGATATAAAGACAAACCCTGAAAGGATACAATGTGTTTATAAAATGAGGTGTCAAGTTCCCTGGAAGTGTACACCACCAGGAGGTCCTTACCTTATCTGACATCAGGTTTCTTTGAGGATGTCACATTTTAATTGACATTCTGTCAGGCTCTCCTTTTGAAATACCCAGAATCTTGTACTGTCTCACTACCACCGCTACTACCATCTTGCTCCAAGCGACCATCACCTTTCATGTGGAAAGATCACACCTCTTCTCCCTTCACCTCCCTTCAGTCTATCCCCATCACAGTGGCCCAAGTGAGCCCGGTGAAACTTGAAGTCAATTTACGGCACTTCTTATTCCAAACCCTCTGATGCCTCCTATCTTGCTCAGACTAGAAGCAAAGTGTTTATAAAGTCTGTGAGAGTCCTCCATGGGCCGTCTGGTCCTGTTACCTCTCTGAACAGCCCCCTGATGCTCCTGCTCTTGCTCCTGTGCTCCAGCTCTTCTGACATCCTTGCTAATCCTCAAACACAGCAAACTTGCTCCTTCCTCAGAGTCTTTGTGACTGCTTTTCTCTTTCTAGAAGACTCTTCCTCCATATATATGCATGACTCACCATCATTTCCTTGAGATGGTTTCTCAAATGCCATTTTAGAAACTGTACATCGACCACATTCTGTGTCATCACCGCTATCTCAGTACTCGATTCTCCCCACACTCTGAATTATTGTTGCTTAACAATATTTGTTACCATCAAATAGTATTTCAAATTATTTATTTATTACCTCAGTCTCTTTCCTCCCATGAGCTCACTGATGTACTATCTATGTCTCCAACCATATTGGGTGCATAGGAGACTCTCCCAAAATGTTTGCTGCATGAGTGAGTAAATACATGGAGGTGGTTGTTAAGTGAGCTTCGGACAAATAAGGTGGACAGCTTGTTGATTGGCTCTGAGCTGGATAAAGCACACTGAGTTAGAAGAAATAAAAGAAACCCAGTGTGGATGAAGTATAGAAAGCAGGGGAAACAAGAGCTAGGTTAACTTTCCTATTTTATCTTCTATGGTTCTACTGCAATGATTAAAACTTGAGATTCACTTACATTTCAGACTTCATCATGGGCAATAGAAGGTGTCTCAGTACTATGAAATGACTAGATTATAGCTATTCAGTAGAATATTTTGCTTATAAATTTTTTTTCCTTATTATGTAGAAGTTGTATGTTTGATAAACTTTCCTGGAAAAATTTGATATTCTTATTTGATGGAGAACACTCCTTGGAGCCAAGTCTTTTAGGTTGCTAAGATTAAAAGTGTGGCTTTCTTAATCTACTTTTTCTTTCTGGCCAATTTTAGAGACTTTCTCACATTTTGTAGTCCATGTCTGCAAGACATTTTTGAAATGCTTTAAATTGTATCCTTCTTCCTTCGCTATAAGATTGTTTCTGTGGCTGTTTTTTTTTTTTTTGTTTGTTGGTTTGTTTTTGAACGTGAGGCGTTTCCTTCTGGCAGATGGCCACCTAGACTGAGTGATGAGGGTGTCCCATTCATTTTGGGGACCACAGTGCTGAGCCCTGCCTGGCAGTCATGGCACCTGGGCCGGCCACTGCCACCTACGCTATGAAATGAAAAGTTTACTTCAGAAAAATCACATGTGGTGAAAGAAAACATTCTTTTTTATGTAAATGTGGAAATAAAACATAAAAGAAAGTATATCTCCTTAAATGAGAACTCTGTTAAAATGGTTGAATTAGGTGGAAAATAAATGTATAAATTTACTTATGAAGATAGGCAGTATTGCTGAAAGAAAATAATACTGAAAATTTTTGAGTTTCATTATATTTATTACTTGAAAAATGCTTACTGGTTCCTTAAATCATTTCTTCATGAAGCAAAAAATTCTCTTTGAGTTGGGGCTACCTATAATTTAGTCATGAGGAGGTGGAAGAAACAAAGAAATTGAGCATTAAGTGATAATTTGTGTAAGTTTGTCTCTGTGGCTTGCTTGGGCTTTAGCAGCATGGCCGCTGCTGCTGTGGGAAGATGTCTGTGGAAGAAAAGTGGTCAGCAGAGACAATGTCAAAGCAAACTAAATTGAAATCTGGCTTTAGGGAAGGCATTAAACTTTTGTTCAATGTGCCGTAACTCAAGCATGTGGCAAACCTGACTTTCCTTCTGGCAGATTTGCTACCATAAGAGTATCAAGAATTGCATATAGAACGCAGTATCAGCATATGCTAGGTAACTAATCTGTGGATGGTTGGGTAGAGATTGCAGCTCTGAAATTCATATACCTAGTGAATAAAGTCGGTCCCAGTGTAAGGGCATAGGACAGAATGACATTGTAAAGCATGAAAACAAATTAGGTACTGAGGTTTATAGTTGGGGTGAGTTGAAGTGAGAGGAGAGGTTCTTATGGATTATAACATGATGAAAGTACAGACAACCTAATCATTTTGAGGAAATCGGTAGTCATTGAAAGTGCATGTCATGATTAAATCTCCAATTTATTTTTATTTCACAAGCAGTTCAAGAAAAGATAACTTAGACATTACAAAGAGGTACAGAATGAAAAGCAAAAGACTTGTAACCTGTTCTACTCTCACAAATAATAATTTTATATGTCTCTTCTTATATAACAAAAGTTTAAGAAATACTCTCTAAAGCTGCTTCATATAGAGAGGTTTAAGTGTTATATATAAAGTTAAAAAAGTAACAGAGAAAAAAATCACAATCATAATAATATGAGTAAAAGAAAAGAGTAAACTGGTTGCGGGGAGAGTGTCTGGTTGTTCCCTTTCATAGCAATAAGTTGGTCGATAAAATTTGGAGTTTGTAAGACTAAGATTTAGAGGTGAGATATAATTATGTGATTATATGGAAATCATTACTTGATAAACTTTGTATTAAACTGCTTGTAGATAGGTAAAGTTGTGTTTGGGAATCAAGGTGGAGAGTGGATTGAAGAAAGAAGTAGGAACTTTGAATCAAGGAGTTAATTTTGAAGCAATGGTGATAAGGCAAGTGGAAAATGAAGAGATCTTAGTCTATGGCAGAGTAATGGGAATCAAAAGGTAGGGGCAGGGAATGGTAAAATCATGTAAGTAGATTTTTCTGATGGAAAACAGAAAACCAGAGCAGCGAGATGGTCATCCATATGAATGATGATGCAGCTCATAAAGCAGGAAAATAGAGTTGTGAAAAAAAATTGGGTCTCATTCCCAATATGTTATGAAATACAAAGAAGTGACCTGTAGTCAAAAAGATGCAAAAGAATGGAGGACTGTGCTGAAGATTCAAAGCTAGTGTCAAAGTGCGAAAAGGAGGAATTGGGGAGTAAAACAAGTGCTGATCCTTTCGCTTGTATGTCAGAGAGAAGGCACATGCAGATGATAATTCTTTCATTTGAAAGTTGTGGGTCACCTAGAGTAATAATGTAGAAGATGCTTATAGACTGATGCATAGGACTTCTTGAAATCGTAGATTTGGAGTGAAAGAAGGAGGTGACTAGGTATTTGGAAACGGGACCAGAGATGAGGTAGGGTGGAGTGGGTTTGGGTTGGATTGAGAGTAGAGCTAGAACTACATGTAATATGTATAAATTAAGACATAGAAAACTTGTGCTGTAATCCAAATGTAGTCTGAGGGCTTTGTTAAAAATGCTTACACATACAACACTCATTTATATTTAATATTATTCATGTCTCATTCATTTAGCAATTTCTTGATTTTTAAGTTCTTAATAATCTTACCTTTAATATTGCAATATATTTTATTTTTTACTTAATTTCCATAAGCTCCAACAGAGACAGACATATACGGGGGAGGACATGCACTCATGCAGACATGGACCATCATAGACCCTAAGCAATAGATTGTGGGACCTCTTATTTATACAGGTAGACAGGCATGCTTTGCTATTTATGTTCAAATCCCTTTTCTTTAAGTTCTGTAAATTAATAAATGAAAATACTTAGAAGATTTCCATTGAATTCAGCTATATTTTCTTTCCTCAATGGGACAGAAATCTTTCCAAGTCCAAAATTTATGGCTTTGGCCCCATTTGATTTACATGAGCAAAAGAAAAATCCTAACAGTATTTTTTACAACCGGAGAAGCACATTTCTATTTTTACATAACTCACAAATAGTTAGACAGATTTTACTTAAGCCTTCAAAAGAAATTCCATTTTAGACTAGACACTAATGTGGAAAATTTGAGTCCAAATGATTCAACTTTTTAAAGTCTTATAACTAGGAGAGAGTGACAGGGAGAGCAAGAGCGAGAGCGAGAGAGAGAGAGAAAGAGAGAAGGGTATGAAGAGAGACAGAGACACAGAGAATAAAGTAATTTATAAATTAATTGGAATAGTTTTTGTATCATTCTTTTAAAGTATATGTGTGTATATGAATATATGTATGTATAATTTGCTTTACAATATTCTGCAATACTTCCAGTACATGTATAAGCATTTTTGTTTAATACATAATGTATATTTTTATATTTAGTTGAATAGTTATTTGTGTTTCTGGAAACCATACAGGTTAATATTTTCTCTATGTTATATAATTTAAATGCAACTTTGAAAAATTCAAATACAAATTTTATAACATTTCGAAGAATAGCAGAAGATTCAGCATGAATATATTAGTAAGACTAAACATTTACAAAATGTGGGGGAAGCAAAAAAACAAAGACCAGTCACCAGACACAGTTACTTCTACATGTAGAACGCCCACAGACTTCAAAGGATTTACTGCTCAAAAACCAGACTCGATACTGGAGAGGGAATAAAAATCTGCAACAATTGCCAGTTGCAGAGTCTCAGCCAACTTTTACAAAGAAGGGAGTTGTCCTCTTTGATTTTTTATCAGTTAAAAATGTCTGGAATGAATGAAGACACTTCTAAAGTTTTTTGCTTCTTTACATTTGCACAGACTAAAAGAAGCTGGAAAGATTGCATTTGCAAGGGTGGGGCTGGGTGGAGGTGGGAGTTGGACAAAAAGGGGAAAATTGGGGACAACTGTAATAGCATAAACAATGGAATACAGTAAAAAAAGAGAAAAATCTATTTTCATTAAACATGACCTAAGACATAGTGTGTTAATCTTTGTATTTATTTCAGGGACAGCTAATTTATTTATTTTTTTATTTCTATATGTTTACTAGAATTATAGTTTTTCAAGCTTTGAAAGCTTTTGGCAGTTATAGTGTAAAGTTAATTTGCTTCATAAGAAACGATGCTTTCGTGTGCATTTTTACTTGCATTTTCACACTTTGCCCCTTCTTCCTGCCCCAGGTTTGATGCATTTTTTGACAGCAGTCTGCTTTCCACCAGTGAAACAGGAGTTTTCAAAAATGTTACCAATGGCTTTGCTTGCATTTTCTGCCAGTTTCTTGACCACATTAGGAAAATAAATGGTAATTTGGACTACAGACCATAGAAAACAATGTCAACCTTGATGGAAACTATCACCACAGAAATACAGTACAACCCAAACACATATTCTGTTTTGTTCTTTTGAATATAAATACTTATGAAAGGAGCAAAGAAATAAACGATAAATCCAAGCAACCCTAAATAGACAGCAAGAATAAACATCATCATTGCCAAGTGGTTGTCTTACAGGTACCATTAAATTTGCTGGATGAAATATGATTGAAGAAAAAGTTATTTGAGTAATTCATCAATAACACAGTGAATACGTGTCTTGCTGTCTTTTATTGGAAAGTGCTGCTGCATGTGTGTTGGCAGGTGTATATTTGTGTGAAAGTTTTAGAGTAACTTCCAGGTGGATCTGTGGGCATGGCTTTTACAGAAGCAGTTGATCTCCTTTGCCCATAGAACCTAGAACCTAGTTTTATGCAAAGCCAATAAATAGACATGACAGGGAGCTGTGTCCATATTTTATGGTGCCAAAAACAATTTTTTTAGAGCGTAATGAAGCATTTATTAGTTTTGTGTACACATTGCAAAACAGCCTATTCATTTTTGTCTTTTGAATTTAGGCTTTGTTTTTCTAACCTGCATGCAATGCAAATATTTTTGTTTTATTGTAGAAACAGCTTTAGGAGATTTTTACTCCCCCTTCTATTGCAGCTTGACAGCTGCAATGAATACACACATCTGCCATAGTGATGTCAAGTGATACACAGTCATCTATCATAACAGCTGTTGTTGGCAGATCTCTTCAAGTATCCTGGGGACTAACGGAATACAGATAGATGATCATCGTACAAAGTATATAAAGCTGTTTATAGGTTTTGACATTGATTTCTATCAAAATAATGTGTTAGTCTTAGTACTTCTCTAATGCTAAAAAATAGGTTACAAAATGATAAATAAATGTTTTCTTATCTAATTATCCAAATATTCAAGAATGTTGAAAATGTTGCTGGTATTTTAGATTAGTGCCAGAAAACAGTTTTGTTGAAAGAACAGTTTTTGTATTTGGGGCCTACTTGAAATATATCACAACCTAAACTTAAAATATATATATAAAATATATATAATATATAAACAACTATAATAATATGCTATATATTACATGTAATATAATATGTAAAATTATACAAAATAATATAGTATTGAATTGAGTATATTGGTCAAATTCTACTGCTATATGATAAGCCTAACATTGCTTTAATATTATTTATAAGTCTCTGTATCTCTATATACTTCTCTCATTGTCTCTGTTAGGCCAGATAACACTTACCACCCTGGGATATTAGGTCTTCTATGTGCTATGTATGTTGATCAAAGTTTTGCTTCATAATACCAATTTTTTTTTAGCAAAGTAAAAAGAGTTTTTGAGAATTTAATATTAAAATAGAAATGTATTAAAACACATACAATTATAGGTTTTGTAAGTAGATTTGTTCAATCTAGTTAGAACTTAAGAAGGCAATTATAGTCAAAATAAGTTATTGGTTATCTGATGGAATTACAAAGAAAGATATTTTGGGGTAATTATCAATAAGAGAAAGACTGCTGGGAGCAATTATATGGTTTGGCATCATATAATTCTTTCTTTTTTACTATTTGCCATTCTTTCTTTGTCTGCCATCGTCATTGTCAACCATTAATTTGTGAAAAAATCTTCCATGAATATAAATCCTCAGAACTTGGAATTTTTTGCAACCTGCACTGTAGACATACATAGGGAAGAGATAATCTCCGTGACAATATAATTTGTTGTGTATCAATTCTACAAGAATTGAGTATTTGACTCCATATGAAAGTCAGGTCTGTGGAGTTCTTCCTTGGGAACATGCACATTAATAGAGCTCATGCAGTTGAAAGTTACTTTTTGTTTTCTCTATCCACACTCGTTTTCCAATTCCATGGCTTTGGAATGGCTTAATGCTTACATAGCTTAAATGTTATCACTATATGCTGATGACCTGGATGCATATCTCCAGCCCAGACTTTCCTTTAAACTTCAAACTCCTTCATCTAATTACTTATGATATACTTTCCCTTGGACATCTGAATGTAGCTAATCAAACTATTCATTTTTTCCACCCAGCTCACTATTCCTATGGTCTTCCCTATCTTAAAAAGAATAAAACCCCTTCTACCAGTTGCTTGGGGAAAACAATTTGAGTTACTCTTAAATTTATTTTTTTTTAATTCATACCTCCCATCCAGTCCACCAGCAAAATGCTTTTGGCCTTTCCATCAAAATGTATCCAGCATCAAATCACTTCTCACCTCTTGCATCACACTATTGCTTTTCCCCAGAACTATTTCAATTGCTTTCTAATGAGCTTCCTCCTTTCAACTCCCTACAGTATAGTCTCAATATAGCAGTTAGATTTTTAGAAAAGTTTGAATTTTAAAAGTTAGGTTAGATTGTGTCACTCCTTAGCTTAAAATCTTATAATAAACTTTCTATTTCATCCTGAATAAAAGTCAAAGTCTTTACAGACTCCCAGGCCCTTTATGATCTCATTCTCTTTTCCTCTCAAACTTGTCTTCTAAAATATCTCTTCACACTGGCTTCTTGCAGTTCCTCAAATATGCTGGGTATATTTCTGCCTCAGGTTTTTTTTTTTTACTTGCTCTCCTTTTGCCTGGATTATTCTTTATTTCAGCCATGAATAGATATCTGCATGACTGACTGACTTATCTTTTTGGGTTTCCACTAAGCAAGGTTTTCTCTGACCATCTTATTCTAAACCATCCTCATCTCCATTATCACACTTTCTCTTCTTATCTAACTTTAATTTTATTTAAAACATCTTTTATATCACTATCTGGTATTTTATGGTCTTTACTTCTTCATTAAAATAAAAGTTCCATGACTGTGTGGATTGGCTTTGTTCTCTAATATCACTTCAGAGTCTAGAAGACTGGCATGGCCTACAGTAGGTATTCAAATAAATATTTGCTGAATTGAATATAGTACTTTAATACCATTTGTAAAGTCTCAATGAGTAGTAAATGTATTCAAAAGATTTCTATTAGAGCAAGAGGAAATAAATAGCTTTTCCAATTTCTTTTTTACTATATAACAGATACAGACTTTTTTCCAGGAAAGATAATAGTGATATTAACTCAGTCAACACTGTTCTTGTTGGCAAAGAAGCATCTTCTGTGAAGAAGAAGAAACTTGACCTCTAAGTAATTTCTCCCCCTCACCTCTGCAGACAAAAAGTAAATGTACTTAAAATATTTTTTAGGATATGCATAGTTGAATTAAAACCTCCAATGGAAAATTGAGATAAAGTATTTTAAATACTGAGATGAGTCAATATATTTCCACATGTTCTTGCGTTAGTTTTCCTCTTAATATAAGGTGATTTATGATTATTTTATCAAATGCATTATTTTTAATTAAAATAATAAAGAAGTATTTCATATAAGGAATGAGAAAGAGGAATAAACAGAGCAGAAGTGGTGTGCCAAGATAAATTTGAAATCTTTTATATTTTATAGCAAAAGAATACATGCTTTTTTTTTCTGTTCAATTCTCTGCAATGGCAAATTTTTGAGAAAAATCCAGGAATAAAATAAGTCTGAGGTGTGAGGTCACAATAACCTGACTTACTGCAGAAGGTGAGCAATTTAATAAAATACATCTTTTTGAAGAAGCAAATTTTTTTAGACCAGAAAAATACTTTCTTTTTTAGGCACCTTCATATGCATGGTGAGGGATGTTTTGAATTTTGTTGCAGACTGATGTAACCATTGTTGGGCAGATTACCCATGACTTCATCCAGAGTACAAATGACAGGAGATTTTGTATGCATATGTAATGATTTGTCACATATGCATAGAATTAAATGTCCCAGGCTACTCTGGTGTTCCATGTACTATCTGCTGTTTTGCTCGGTACTTGAGTGCAGAAAGTAGCAGAGTTGGGGGATTTTAAGAACATGTAGAAACAACCCTAATGGCTTCCATATGTGAAGACATAGTCTCAAGAAGTGACTGATCCATGTGAGAATGAGCACTGATCTAGGAATCTGAAGACCTGATTCTGGGGCCCAGATCCATTACTTCCTAATGACATGCATGGGTGGCCTTGTCTTTGAGCCTAAGATGTCTCGTTTTCAAAATGGGGAGAAAAATTATTGCTTTGTTTATATAGAAGTTGTGAATATTAAAAGACATAACAAAACAGTGGCAAATGTTAAAAAAGTTCATACATTTTTACATAGATAAAATGAGTGTTTAATGTGGATAGTATGGGAACAGGATCAAGAAAATACCAAAATTCCATGTTAAATTAAAAAGCCAATACTTAACTGACAAAGTTAGACATGTGCAAATGGCAACATAAATATTAAATGTTTCTAGAGCTGGAAGCAAGAATAGCAAGAAAATCCTGGCCAATTTAGCATGCTTCAAGCCCGTCAAGAGTAGTTTCTTTCAAACAGAGAACTACAAAAACTATCAGAAAACAATTAGTAAAATGGTAATAACTACATGCCTGTCAATAATTACTTTAAATGAAGATTGATTAAATGCCCCTATCAAAAGATAAATGGATAAAGAAGATGAGGTACATTAGGCAAATGGAATATTACTCAGCCATAAAAAGGGACGAAGTCTTATCATTTAAAACAACATGGATGGACCCTAGAGAAGTCCAGTGAAAGTGAACCCCCTAAGTGAAATCAATCAGATAAAGACAAATACCACAAGATTTTGCTTATACATGGCTTCTAAAAAACAAAATAAATAAACAAACAAGACAGAAGCAAAATCATATAGATACAAAGGACAGACTGATGGTTGTCAGATGGGACGGTGGTTGGAAGGGCTGGGTGAAAAGGATAAAGAGATTAAGAAATACAAATTTGCAGTTACAGAATGGTCATGGGGATATGAAGTACAGATTATGGAACATAGTTAATAATAATGTAATAACTATACATGGTGTTAGGTAGGTGCAAGACTTATCAGGGAGATTACTTTGTAAGTTTTATAAATGTCTAACCACTATGTTAAACACCTGAAACTAATATAATGTTAAATGCCAACTTTAATTGAAGTATAAAATTTTTTTTGAAAAAGGGCCATTCCTTTCAGAATGTTTAAAGAAAGTATGTGTTCTTAGAAAAAGGGTGGTGTCTTAAAAGCAGACCCTGAAATGAGGCTTCAAGTACAAGTTACCTATTAGGAAATATTTCCTGAAAAATGTTAAGGAAGTGCAGAAGTAAGTTGCAAGAGAAGGGCAATGGTAAACTGTTGACTCATGTCCCACAAAGGGTAATTTTGGCTAAATCCTACAGGAGAGTGGGGAAGGGACAGAGTAACAGAGCAATGTTGTCAGCGTGCATCATCAAAAACCTGTTTCAAGGGGACACATGGATGTAAGAATCTGATAAATTAAATGGAGACTATTTGTAGCATTGTTGTAGAGATGAATGGACATTTCTGAATATCCGTTTATTTAGTCATTCACACATTTTATAGACTATATATATATATTTTAACTATATATAGACTATATTTAGACATATAACACATAAATATATATTATATATATATATTTATTTAACTATGAACCACCTTTTGAGTGAGGCACAGAAGCCTACATCAAGGAGGTTACCTTATGGTATAAGGCAGCATTAGGGAAGAATTTATAATAATGAGGGACGAGTATCATGCTAACCCCTGGCTTCACCTGGTTTATGACACGTGTTCCTGATGAGAGAGCAAAGCAGAGAATAATCAGTAGCACAGTCCTGGTTTCCAGCTGACCTCTGCGTGATCCTGGGAAAATTACCTAATTTCTCTTTATGCCAGTATTTCCATCTGCCCCATGGTGGTAGCAGCCCTACCCAATTGCTAGTGTGTGTTTGTAAAGACTAACTGAGATCATACATTAAAAACAAAGCAAACCTTAGGAGACTGCTGCGAAGTTAATATTTATTTCTACTTAATATTCATTTCATGCAAGTAATCTCCACTTTTCTGATTCTGGTGTTACAAGAATCCTCAATATAATTTGACTTTTCATTTAGATCTGCATGGAGGAGGAAAAAGTACTGGTGAAAGATGGGAATGGCTTAGTCTTCTGGCAGTTATATTTCACACTGTAAATCAAACTTCAGTTTTATAGACCAATGGAAAAATAGCATGTTGTTAACATCTTTACTGCATCTTAAAGTAGGGTGGAGTCTTGTGACTTTTTCTTCTTGTTCTCACAAAGTCTTCTTCACCATAATGTCCTTCCTCATTCTTAAAGGAATTATTAAACAGTACACAAGGGGAATGCACACTTGGAGTTTAAAAGGAGCAGAACTTTAACTTACATACTCAAGAAAGTCTGGAAGTCAGAATCCTTGAAGCAGATGGGCTGAAGCAACAGTGCTTTATTGTCTTCTTTTCATCCCATTGGTGAGGGAGGGATACTTGCCCTGGACTTATGGGAAAGCCTGACTGAAAAAATAACACTGACCCTGGACAGAGGAGATCAACGGCAGTTTCTTCATCATGTATATTCACAGCTCAGCAAGGAGGATCTTGCATGCCATGCAAGACGACATGGGGGTTGCCTTCAGGAGCAGAGTGAACAAGCAGAGGCACTGGGAGACAGGCTTTATAATAGCAGAGGTCATGTGCCCTGTGGTTCTGGTGGAAAATATGAATGAATTATTGACATAATTTTGCATGCTGTCAAGAAACAAAACTACTACTCAGGGTCAAACAGGAATTGCACCTGGTCCATTTGATAAGGAAGATCATTTTCCTTAGGTGCATGTTTTGGTGAAACGGAGTGGGGAGGAGAATTTCCATTAGACCATTCCAGGCCCTGAATTTCACCAGTTGTCAAGGTAGGACCCAATCTCAAGTCTTCATTTTAGGTCTTACACCACTAATGGCAACAGAGGAAGAGTCCCAGAGAAGGGGAGGCTCCCTGGGTAGTCATGGTAAAGAGAACTTTTGGGGAAATTATATGTTTGATGGAGATGTTGTGCACTAATTATTGTAGGTATGTAAAGTAAAGCCACATCTTCTATCTCTCCTCTAAAATCTTTAATAACATCTACTTTAATTACACAGGATCTGATGCAAATAAATCACTAAGGAGACAACAGAGTCCTCCGAGTCTTGTTCCAAGTTTGGCACGGGTTTACAGTAGAGGCTGCCTGTGGGGATAGTGGTCACTTTGATCAGTATTTTCTGAACTTGTTTTTCTGAGTCTATTATCTGTTTTCCAATTTTTTTCAGCACCCTAGAACTCAGACCCTGGTCTTTTGTCATTTGCTAATGTAAATGACAATCAATGAGACTTCTCAGCTGAAACCCTCTATGGACCATGTACTTTCTATATCTGACATGTGACCATTTTAATTTAAATTTGCTAATACAAATATTTTAGAAAATGAATTACCTAACTTTTTCATTAAGTATTTTTACAGAACTTTCTTTGAACCAAATTTTATTCTGAAACTGATTTTTATCTTTCAAAAAATCTATCTTTGACCTTGTGTTGGAACATTCTGTTCAAAGAACATCATTAACATTTCCAAGAAATGCATCTGTGATTGCACTGAAGTAAATGAGAAAGAAAATGAAGAGCAGAATATGACCCTAATTCATATTCACTTCAAAAAATTTCACGGGCAAACAAGAGAGAGTGCACAGAGCTAAGGTCAGATTAATGGTTTCATGTATATTTACACAATTATATAAAAGTCCTTTTGAAAAAACTATATATCTCTAAGCTATGGATATGTCTTTAAAACATACTGAATGGTAGATAAAGGAGTAAGAAGATAGGGAAAAGGATGCAGAACTAGAAATTCTAAAGCACAGATGTTAGAGGAAGTTCAGGGCAGTATCTCAGAAAAATGTGCGTTCCTGATTGGCTCTTTTTATTCCTTTTACTTTTTGTGCCAAACTGCCAAAGAGATGTTTTCAAGTTTATTTGACTCATCAATTTTTTTTTTTTTTCCCAGAAACTCAATGAGTGGTGAACTTTGTGATGAATAACTGACCTACAGTATAATTTAAAAATCTGTTAATCTTAACCTTGACCTTCTTTGACCTTTCCTCTGATTCTTTTTTCCCTGAGGATGTGGTGGGTATTTGTTGTTTAGATATCTTTACCGCTTTTCCATCTCTTTGTGGCAACATTACCTCATTCTGCCTTGGATGAATGATCTTTCACCATTTTCACCCAATATGCTGACTCTTCCCTGAACACTTCAGGAATGGAATATATAACCTAGGAACAGGCAGGATATCTGATTCCACTGGTTTAAGGATGAGCTCATGACCAATGTGACATCTTCCCATTTAGTTAGGTCCAGTTATGGGCTCTTGGCTTGTGTTTGCTAAAAGTGGACCTTTCTTTCTGCTAGATTGAGTCTTGTGGTCAAGCTATAAACCTGTAGCTTCTGCAGCCACCATACAGACCCTGACAATGGAGGCAACCCAGAGGAAAGAGAGCAGGAAGATCAGCCTAGGAGATATTGCCTGAAGCCTTTAAATTATATGAGCAAATAAATATTTTGTTTGCTTGATTCATTTTGCTTGAGAATACATTGTTTTACTTTTAGAATGAGGATATCTAATCATGCTATGAATCATTTACATTTATATAATCCCATGAAAGTTTGGGTTACTTATGTTATACTAGTTTATAAATTATACTGTAGAGGTAAACTAAAATTTTTGACCCCATGAATAAATGGTAATATTAAGTAACTGGGAGGAGAGAGTTAAAGCAAATGGTTTGAGATTTTCTCATTTCCTTTTATGGGTGGTGAAAATGCTCCTGTAACATCTCCTTGTCAACCTGACTTCTAGGTAATGTTATTTTCTTTTTTTAAAAAAATTGTTCAGTTACAGGTGTCTCAGTTTTCCCCTGTTGCTCTCCCCTGCCCTGCCCATGCCCTGCTCCCATAGTCAATCCCCACCCTGTTGCCCATGTCCATGGGTCACTTATACTTGTTCTTTAACTAGGCGCTTCTCCTTTCCTTCCTTATCCCTTTCCTCCCTCCCTTCAATCTGCTCCCTTCAGTCTGGTCCCTGTCAGTCTGTTCCTTGTTTCCATGGCTCTGGTTCTATTTTGTTCATTTGTTTGTTTTGTTCATTGGGTTCCACTTATAGGTGAGATCATATGGCATTTGTCTTTCACCACCTGGTTTACTTCACTTAGCATAATATTCTCCATTTCCACCCATGCTATATTGCAAAGTGTAGGAGTTCCTTCTTTCTTTCTGCTGCATAATATTTCACTGTGTAAATGTACCACGGCTTTTTGATCCACTCATTTACTAATGGTCACTTAGGCTGTTTCCAGCACTTGGCTATTGTAAATAATGCTGCTATGAACATAGGGAATTCCATTTTTAGTTTTTTTGAGGGAATTCCATACTGTTTTCTATGGAGAAGGGCCCTTAGCTCTGAGTTAAGAATTTCTTAGAAAAAGAGAATCCAGGATCCATAAGACATGGTCTTCTGGGTAATAGAGACAATATCATTCTTTTGAGCTGTTGCTTATTTTGAATATTCCAGCTGTATGAGGAACCCCAAGAAACTCACTTAGAGAACTCATATATTCTTCACCATCATCTGGTGGGGCAGCCATTAGTGTGCCAGATGTCTCTTTGCTTTGTCTGAAGCTTTTCCTTTCTGCATTCTTAAAATTATTTAGTAAAGTTTGATGCCAGATAATCTCAGTCTTGTGAGTCTGATTTGAAATAACTAACAGAAATCTTAGTGATACCAGGCAACCAAGGCATACCAAGGAGATCAGCAAGGATCTCTGTTAGAGTCCTGAATTAGTGCTAGAACATGTTTAATTTGTGTCTCAAAAGAACTTGACTAGTTAATAAGTATGGCTTCCACCATCTGTCTTTTGAATATATAATGTTATAAAGCGATTTGTCAAAATAGGGTTCTTATAACCTTATTGTTGAACGAGGCCTATAGATCACCAACAAAACCATCATGGCAAGCATTCCTACAGTCCAAAATGGTATGTTGGACCATCAGTGCAAGATTTGGTGAAGGGCCCTGGCTGGGTGGCTCAGTTCATTGGAGCATTGTTTCATGCATGAAAAGGTGGAGGATTCTATTCCCAGCCAGGACACATACCTAGGTTGTGAGTTCAATCCCCAGTCAGGCAATATATGAGAGGCAATGGGTCAATGATTTGTCTTTCACCCCCTCTTTCTCTCTCTTTTCCTCTCTCTAGAATCAATAAAACATATCCCTGGGTGAGGATAAACAATAAAAAAAAGGATTTGAAAAAGAAATGACAAAAACTGATTCAGATGCGGTAGCCCTTTACCGATTGTTAGAGTACATCAAGTTGGAGTTGTAAAGTCTGAAGATATTGGAAACCAAGTGCTTCTTTGGAGACTATTGCATTGCTATGCATTACCATGGGAAAGGGAATATGTCCTTTTCATCTCAAGCTTAGTGAGAAGGGCTTCACAGAGTCTTGTCTGAATTTGGGGATCAACTAAACAGACACATGCCTAAAGTGGCAGAGGATTGAGAGAGAGACACTAGCTGAGTGAGTAAAAGCCATATTTCCATTCATACCGGGGTCAGTGTCCTGAAAAATTTCTTGAGATCAAGCGTAACCTATGAAGAGAGAGAAAGCTTGCTTGCAGCCGTTTTAAATCTACTGAAGGCCTGACGAAGTGATGAAGTCAATGGGCATGTGTACCTTTGGAATCCCAGGGTGTGTAAAGAGGGGAGCATATCTGAACTCAGAGAAAATTGTGTTCTATGTCATAGGAATTGTCTTCAAATGCTGGGTGAGATGTGGTACTCTAAAGAGCCCAATATTATGCACAGCATTCAGGTTTGAACATTTGCAGTGGTGAGAAAAAATTAATCCCAGTGCTGTGTCTGCCAAGTAAAAAATTCGTGTTTCTTCCTCTGTTCTTCTTGCTAACAGACTGCCAGTTTCCCCTCTTTCTGACCTTTCTACCCAAAACGAGAGAGATCAGAAGCCAGAGACATTTTGGGGTGGTGGTGGAGGAAAAGCCGGACGAATAGGGCAAAGAAAAACAGCTCCCTGAAACTTCCTTTCCTGTGGGCAGCTAATCTGAAGGAGATAAAATTCTGAAAAGGGGAGTGTTGCAACCCTCAACTAATTCTGAGTTTTTAAAAATTGTGTGGCTCTTACTATATTAATTAGTAAAACACGAAACTGACATGTAACAATAACTAGAAGTGACCCAAGGCCTTTTTCATTTTGTGAGTCTGAGCAGACAGTCATAGAGCCTGCCAGAGTTTCCCCCTGTGGGGCAAGGAGGGGCCAGCCCTTATCATGGATTTGAATGAGCAATGGTGGTGGTGAGATTAAATGTGGTTTCTGGCATTAAGAACTTTTTTCAAATGTCACCAATCAACATATACTTGTTCTAATTCCCTTTTCATGACTTTTGGCAGCATACTGATATAAGACAAAAATGAAATGTAAGTGTATTAATAGGGTTAGGAGAAGTAAACATATCTGAATAACTGCTTCTATTTGAAGGACTCAAGTGCACGTGTCCTTCTCAGGGAGGTCTATATCAATGACTGTAAACATGGGCTGTAAATATCTGGGTCCCTAGCCCCAACCAGGAAAACGCTGAAAGGTCTTCTCAGCTTAGGTCTATGACTGGGCGAATGGAGGCCTTTGTTGACACTGCGTGGCAGCCCATCATCTCCTTCCGCCTACTGCTTTCGTCCCTTGCCTTTCACAGATGTTCATTGCCAGGGCACCCCCTTCTATGGCTCCCTGCATGCTAACCTCTAACCTCCGACCTCCTTCTCAGACCTGGAACCCAGGTTGTGACAGTAGCCATCATGGTTTTTGCATTATGCTCAAGACGTTCACAAATAAGCAAAAGGCATGGACTATCATTTGAATCCTAGGTATGTTAGATAACAGTTTGGGATGACTACTTTTTTAATGATTACTTTTATTTTCTTAAATGTGCTCAAATGCAATTTCTTTTAAGTTCATGGAGGAAACACATATTGGCATAAATTGTTTTATGTGGAACATAATTTTAGAAGAAAATTAACATATCATGTGAAATAAATCCATTTTTACTTCCATTGCCTTAACAAGACATAATGATACATAAGTCTAATGAAAAAGTAGTGTATTAGTGCACCAGCTATTAAATAGTGCTAATATAAAGTCCTTAAGTAGAGTTTTTTTTTTTTTTTTTCATTTTGGAGGATATATATTCTTGTGATGATAATATGTAGGTATATTCTGAGAAGGATATAAAACTAATATCCATCCTCTCTTGCTTTCAAGATAAAAAGGCATTTCTCTTCATGTCAGATTAATTTATTTTTTTTGGCTAAATATATTTCTATTAATACAAACCATTTGATATAAGTTTTTATTTAGATGATAAAAAATTTCACACTGAGTGCATTTTTAATAAATGGGTAGTATTTCCAAGACATATACTGAGAGCCTGGAAATGGAAGGCAAGGCAATTATTATTATTATTTTCTATTTTCCAGAAACAAAGTTTATTAAAAATAACTTCTGAGGCTTATAAAAAGTAACATTTTATTTTCTAATCAATTATATTAATCATACCTTTACTTTGTAGCCAGCAAGAATCACATAAACCTGACGGTAAAATATAGATTCTTTGAATAAAAAGAATATATCAAAGGCAGAGAGAAGAATGTTCAGGTTGCGTCTTACTGATCTCTGGAACAGTAGCTCCCCTTGAATTGAGAACCGTAACAGAATTAAGGAGAGAGATTTCCATCCCAGAGAACAGACATTTGGAGAGCAGCCATTGTGAGTATAAAATGTAAACCTGGCCAAGTATTTTATTTCTTATTGGATTCTTGATGATTTCTGACTCTCATCATTTAGTGAGTCATGACTGACAGTGTATATGCACAGCTGGTGTCATTGATTCTGAGAGAAATTTCTCCAGGGATCTTTCTTTGGAGCCTATCAAGAAGAAGGATTCTTTCAGTTGCAGGAGCTGCTGAAGCAGAGATGAAGAACCCCAGACTGTTAGGCTGATTTCACCCTGCACATCTATAGGTGCAAATTGGTTCTAGGTAAGGGTCATATGAAGAAAAGTCTAAATTGGATGCCTCTGATCACTCCAGAATTGCCTTGGAATGCACACTTTTGATTTCAAATGCTTCATGGAAAACAGAATGGAAACATGCAAAGGACACAGGACTTAAAGTCATTAGTCATGGGTTTCAGCCCAAGGTCGGACCCTTCCTAGCTATGTCATTGGGCAAGTCATTTAAATTCTCCACCCTCAGCCTTTCTTTTGGCGAACGAAAGACAGTAATATAAATCAGATAGCCAGATTAGTGGACATTTCAGGGACAGCTGGATTTTTATGTGAAATCATCTAATTTTAAATGCTCTATTAAATTTTACTTTTTTTAATTGCATAGACAGAAATAAAAGAACTGGATGAGACTTCTTTTTTTCCTCCCAATTCTTATTGAGATAAAATACACGTATAAAATGTACCATCCTAACCATTTTCACACATACATTTTAGTGGTATTAAGTATGTTCCCACCGCTGTGCAACCACCTGTCTTCAGAACTCTTTTCATTGTGCAAAACTGATTCTTCTGTAGGACAGGGAAGCCTCCTTCCGTCTTTCTTCTGGGGGCTGTACCAATCTTCTCAAAAAATGTCTGCTCCCAGGTCCTCTTTTTCTATGTTTTTCTGTCCTCACAACACACCCTCCAGTTCTGACTTCTGCTCCATCTCCCCATGAAAAGGGGGGATAAAACCCTCAGGAGTCCATGTCACTAAACACAATGGACACTTCACAGTCTGTTTCTTACCTGACGTCTGCGAGCCTCTCAAATCTCAGGTGCTGTTTCCTTCTTGAAATCCTCTTTCTCTGAGTTCATTGACACATAATCCTGTTTTTCTCTTTTCTCTCTGATGCTCCCTTTCAGTGTCCTTTAGGAAAGGTGTTTTGCTTCCTCCCCTGACCTTTAACTATTATATTTTTAAGACTTGCTCCCAGCCCTTTCCTTTTTACACTCCTTACTCTCTCTCCATAGGTAAATTCTATCCATGCTCATGGCTTCATGTACTCTTTAAACAAATGGTTCTCAAATGTGTACCTCTAGTTCAAATCTTCCAGTGGACTTCTAGGGTCAATTGCTTTCTAAGTATCTCACTTTCAGGCAATTCAAACTCAATATGCCTAAAAATCACGATTATCTCTCCTCCCATCCAAAACCTGATCCTCTTCCAAGATTTCCTATCTCAGTGTTTGTTGTTAACATCTATTCAGTTGTGCAAACTAGAAACTGAGGAAGAAGCTAACTACCACTGCAATTTCCCTCTTCCTCACCTGGAATTTTCCATCCATATGTTCGCTTTTCTCTTAAATCTTCTACTTTTTTCCATCTACACTCCTGTTACCTGGGTCTAAGCAACAATTCCCATTCCTTTCCCCCTTTATTGCATTCAACAGACACACTGATTTGTTAAACAAAAATCTCATTAATAAAATATTGTATCATAAATGTAGGCCCACCAGGCTCAGATCTCTGAGAAATAAGGGTTTGAGTTATCTTGCTAGGTAAAGAAGCCTAACCAGTTAAACAGCTAGCTGAGGAAAATGAGAAAGGATTTAGAAAAAGGAGGAATCCTATAAAGTCTAAGTGCAACCTTATGACCACTTTCAGGATCTTCACATTTTCTTTTCACGTAGCATGTGTATGTTGGAATATTGCAATAAATCTCCCCTCTTGTTTTCTTTCTCTTTTCAATAAGGTGTTTTGATGGTGGGAAACTTACATTCTGTCCCATAGTTTATAGAATATTAAACAACAAGAGAGGATCATGACAGAACTGGGAGAGTAATGACATTATCCAGAGATCCCAGACTTGGCGCTGTTCTCTCCATTGATGAAACTTTGTGATGTCTCCCTTTGGGGAGTGTAAGGAAGTTTTCACTTAAATAGCAATGCTTGACTTATATTAGAAGGAACTTACTTTTCTGGTTTGCATAGTTAAGTAAGAAAGAAAGGTGTAAATATGAAGGATTAGACTATAACAGATTTTTACAAATTATCTTTGCTTGCCCAGCATCATTGAATACTACGCCTTAGGGCGTTTCTTAATTTAAAGCCAATTCTTCCACAAAGTCAAAGCCACAAATTTACTCTCCCACCACCTGCTTTATTATTGGAGGGCAGGCGTATTTCCCAACTCTGCAAATCACAAAGACCTGCTGGGGGCTTTATTTGGAAGCTAGTGATGCATATAAAGACGTGGCATATGGGATCTATCATGATGAGGGGGTGGCAGTTACATTGAGTCTCCAGAAGTTGCAGGGGTCCTACTAATAGCATCCAGTGCTCAGTGTCCAAAGTGTGAGATGCAGTTTTGTATGGCTTGGCCCTGTGGTGGAGGCAGTGGTGAATCCAGGAGAAAATTTCTGCAGTGTTATTTGGACTTTGTTTCTGGCTTCAAAGTCTAATCATCTGGCCCTCCTGGAGAGTCTACGAACTGTTTAATATTTTATTTAATGGGATCTTTCCTTGTTAAACTAGCTTAGAGTCCGTTATAATTTTTTTTTGTGTTTAAAAAAATGACTGACACACTCTTTTATAACATCTCAGCTATCAAAACTATAAAAAATTAGCTTTTGTGGTATAACCAGCCAACCTCAAAAATTGATGTCTTAAGAGAACAATAATTTCTTAGCTCACTATTCAGTGAGCCAGTATTATTTTCTAGTTTCACTTGGGCTTATCTATGTGGCTGTAGTCACCCGGCTGGTCAACTTGGGACTTACTGGTTTCTGATGGCCTCAATTACATGACTGGTAGTTGGTGCGAGTAATGGTTGTGAGTCAGGTATGTGTCTACCCCAGGCTTACTCCTGTGTTAAAAATGCAAGCACTTTCTGACTTGTGCCTGTATTACCTTTGATAATGCCCCATTGGTCAAAGTAAGTCACATTGCCAAGCTCAGGTTTAATGGGGAAAGAAAGAAAATCTACCTCTTGCAAAGTCACATTGTAAATGGGTGTGTAAACAGGGATGGAAAATTTTTCAGCCTGTTTTGCAATCTCCCTGACCAGCATAGAATGCTTTTTGTTGTTTTATTTGAACCTCGGAATTTTGAACAAACTCTCTTTGAAGCTTCTATATACCTTTGAACACACTATTTTTTTTTCCCCCAGATTATAATTTCTCTTTAGTTTTCCTGGGGAAATTGCCAAACAGCCTTGTTCTTATAGTTCAAGATGCCATTTCTTCAGGCTAAATGAATTGGTTTTTATCTCAATTCCCACAAAATAGTGTTGATCTACCACTTTTAGTTCTTTATACCCTGCACTCCATCATTAAAGGTCCGTTTGATAATTACTCAGAGGATGAAGTTTTTTAGGGTCCAACACAATGATTAGCAAATGGTAGCTGCTTATTTGCTAAACTGCTACTGAATGAGGTTTATATCCGCAGTGTTGAGCTTCTCTTTCCTCTGGGGCTCATTAGCAATGCCCCTGATTTTTATGTTTCTAAGAATTCTTGTTTTGCGGAGGCTATTATAGCCATGCAAGGCTAAGACCTTTATAGTGTTGCTCATTTTTAATCAAGATTTGTAGTAGCTATCATGTGCTAAAGATTTTGACTTTAGAATATACCTGAAGCATGTTCTAACCACCATAATCCCTGCCTTCTTTTTAATAAATCAAAAGATAATATAAGGCAATCCCAGTGGCATACACTAATCTCATTTATTTCGGTATTCATGATATAAATTTAATTTCTTTTTTACACAGATGGCTTTCAATGTTTTATATTTTTGTTCTCCTTTTAGAAGAGTGGAAAATAAGTCATTCTTTTCAACCACTTCGTTTCTTCTAATAAGCAGGACAACATGCTCATAAGCTGTCTATTTACTCTTCAGCCTTTCGTTGAACTTACTGAGGTTGGTGAAATACAACTCTTTCCAAAGATTTAGACTAAAAATAAAATTGCATATATTCTGGCATTTCTGTTACCCCAAACAGATGAGAAACCATTTAGAATTCAGAGAGTTATTTAGGGACTTTCCCATTATCCTAGTATAGCCAAAATAACTTGTTCTTTTTTCTTCCCTTCCCCCCTCCCCAACTTTCCTCCAGTTCTGAGCCAGATCAGATAGTCCTGAACAGGGAAGATCTTTCCTCACCCTCTTTGTGGTCCGAGAATGGAAAATGCTCTGTTGGTCAGGTTTGAGCTCCTGGCAGCTGCTGTGTTGGCAACAATGAGGGAAGATTTTGAACTAAATGTCTGGCTGCTGAAAGTTTTTGGATTTGGGGGTTTGATGTTATCAAAAAAATTCATCTGGTCAGATGCAGAAACATATTGCTTAATCTAGCAGGAATGCGAGCAGGTTGTCCTTCACAGTGCACTTCAGAGTGCTCTGTCTTTTTTTGTGGTCAAGTCTACAGTAGTTGCTCTGTGTAATTTGAGAAGGGCATGTCTGGGGACAGAGTACTCCACCACATTGCAGCTGAGTCTGTTTCAACCCTTAGGCAGATTCCGAAGAGATTTCTCAAATGAATGAAATGGGTTAAGTTTCTTGGTTTCTTCTTCAACGTTTGAATTATTATACTGGTCTTAAGCTAATTCTCTCCCCTAATAAGATTTCAAGTTATTTAGTTCAGAAATTATGTTTACACACACATAAATGACCTTACTATAAGAATCTATTTTACTCAGATGAAGTTGTTTTATTGGTTAAAGAATATTATTTCTAATAATAAAATATTTTTGACCAGCATTCACCAAACTCTTTATGTCTGTTTTGTTCCTTAATTGTATCATTTTAGTTGTTGATAAATACATTATATGGACTCACCAATTTAAAACATACTGTCTTGAAATTCTTGAATAGTGAGTTGGGCAAATGTCTCTTACTAAAATGTTGAAACACATCTTAATGTTAGGTCTTTGTTAAGGAGAGGAACATGGATAGCCTTATTTATAGGGACAATATCTTGCCTGGGGACATCTCAATCACATACAATGTGATTGGTAGAGGTCGCCAGAGAACAAATTATGTGTGAAAAAAAGTCTGCAAAAGGGGAATATATTTATTCCTTGATCTCCTGAACACAGACTTCTTATCTACATTTTCTATTACCTACTTTATTTTTCTTACCATTAAAGTTATAATATCACTAGGATAATCTTTTTTTAAAAATTTCTCTGAGAAAGTTATTTTGTTGGACAGCATCAGCCTTCATGTGTTTAGGTTTGGTTTCTTTTGTAGGCTAAGGCATAGACTAGATAAGACCTTTAAATTTTTTGAAGTCATTTAATTATGGTTTTAAAATGGGATTAGCCTATTTTTAAAAAATCCTTAATAAAATTTTTCCCACTGATATTTAACTCCATATAATTCTCTCTAATATTTTTCTAATAATCTGTTATTTGGTCATTTTATTTGGTTTATTCATTAAACAATTTTAATTGCTCTGCCCTTTTTATGACTGTCTGTTGGTTCATATTACTGAAACAGTAAGATCAAAGTTATCTGATAATTTTTCTTGAAGTTAGAAAACTTCAAATGGACAAAGATGTTTTTAGATTCCTCGTTGCTAGGTCTTCATACCAACAACCAAATTCGACGTTGTGGAGTGACCTGAGAATCCATTTCAGCTGTGACTATAATTTCTGGTTTCTATATAGGCAAAAAGTTAAACATAGAAAAGTTAGGCCAATGCTATTCTTTGATCTCTATACTTCTGCTATAGTAGTATGCAACAAAACTAAAATCATAAGCTAATGGTTACTCAAAATATTTAGAAGTATCAAATGTCTAGAGAGTTCCAGAAGCTTAAAATGTGAAACGAAAGGTTCTATGTGTCTTCTCATGCAGTATAACCTTGGAAAAGAAAGTGTATGAGTGTAAAAATAACTTTTGGAATGTTGATTGAGATTAATTGCAGCTGTATTGTGCAACTGGACAGCCAAAATTTGAATTCATCTTTCTCTTATTTTAAAACAAACTTTTCCTTATAGTAAATTTTGTACTGCAGTCTACAGTAAATTTTCTTTTCTCAGTTTTAAAACCAAAGATATGTTGTGGATTCTGTGACTTATGTTTATTATACTTATTATAATATCAATTCATAATTGACTTTGAGATATATATTTTAGATTCTCCCTTCTCTTTCTACGTCACCCACCTATATTGAACCCTTATGAAGTCATGAATTTTTTGGTATTTCTTCATTAATTTGTTTTGCTCTCCTTATTACTAACCTCTTTATTTTTTTTGTACCCTTCCTTCAGTTTAATCTCCCTTTGGAGTCACTTTTGAATCTTCTGTCTCTGTCTTCCTTGTCTGATATATCCAGCTAGCTGTTAAGCTCCATCAATTTTACTTTCTTTACAAACACTTTCTTTCAAGCCAGTCATTCCTATTTCACACCACACAGCACTGTCAGTTAGTGTTTTCAATTACAGATGTGATAATATGATTTTCCAGCTAACAAACCTAGAGTGCCTCCTACTATCTGATGCATAAAGGTCATATGCAAAAGAGTTGGAGGCCTGACCTTACCTCTCTAAAGTGTATGTTTCACTGCTGCCCTTTGTAGTCAAATGAAGCTTCAATCTTACCTCTGCCTTTCCACCTCAGCACTTTTGCTGGGCTGTTGCCTCTGCCAGGAATGAGCTTCTGTCCAGTTCCAGATGCATTTTTTTTTCCTTTGATATCTATAACATGTCACTCTTGGCAAAGTGTTCCCCTATTATATTTAAAAATATTTTTTTCTGAAGTCCCATAAGTTTCATTTTTGCAGTAATGAGTCTATCTTCTATTATTGACATCTGTGGTTAAGGCATATCTTCTTTGAAAGCTCCTAGTTCTTAAGATTTTTTGCTTTTATCTTTTTTCCATAATTCTTACTATAACATCCTGAATATTATTAGTATGAAATATATTTGATTGAGTTTTTGATTTGATATTTCATGATGCTTCCCCCCCCAAAAAAGTCGATTTTATTCTTAATGGCCAATTTCTAATCCTGTCTCAAATCATCTTTTCAACTTTGTTTTGTTCTCTTCAGCCTACAATTTACTACAATTAGTAAAGTCTACTAGTCTCATTGATTTCTATATTTTTCAGTTACTCCTACTTGAAGCTTTGCATAAAATGCATGTAAAATATTAACATTTTATGTTTTCTTTGGAGCCATTTAATAAAGAGTGGTTGAGATACCTGGGTTCAACCCCAGCCCTGATGCTTGGAAGCTGGTTAATAATTATATAACATCTCCAAACAGTGTTGTCTCCCTTGTTAAAAGAAGAAATTAATATTATCCACATATTATAAAGGAAAATCATTTAGCACAGTGACTAGCATATGTTAATAATAGATATTAACTATGTTTTTTGTTTCTTTTTCTCTTCTTTATTTTCTTCTCTATTTTAATGAGAAAGAAACTCTTAGAAATATGTCTTGGTATTATGTCCCAAGCACTGTTTTAGCCCCAGGCATACGGCTATGAAGGAGTCACAGTTCCTGCCTTCATCCTCCCCCTGCGTTTTCAAGGGCTTGTAGACTCAGCAACAGACAGAAATCTACGTGATTTGTAAAAGGATGGACTTAAATGTACATGTTATAGTTGAGGGGGAGATTGAAATAGGGGAAATTGAAAGAGTTTCTATTTCCTTTGTGTCGTAGGACATGGAAAAAGTTTACGGATTCACTGAAAGTAATAGAGATCAGTTTGCATGAAAGCCCTGGAGACAGTAAAGGTGACCTGGAATCGCCTCTTGCAAAGAGGAATATGATATGGCTAATAAGTAGGAATGATCACAGGCCAATGCTGAGACCATAGCAGATCGGAGATGACTACTCCAATCCATCTACGGAGTATCACTGAAGGGAACAGAAGGAGAGTGGATGATGTGTCTTAAAATGAGAGAAAAATAAGGAAAAATTACTAAGGGGGAGTTGTAGGTTTGATGAAAAGTTATGGAGGTTGACAGCATATGTAATGGAAATACTGCAGTGTTAAACAAGGAAACAAGGGTTGAGTTCAGCAAACGTTTCTTGAGTCAGCTCTATGTTCTAGACATGGCATAACTCATTTGTGGCATGCACTGTATTAAGGTGCAGTTGTGGTGAAGGGGGGCCTCAGAGGAGAGAACGCAGTGCAGCCTAACAGTGTAGGGATGGCATCCCGGAAGCCACAGCTTTGGAGATGAGTATTCGATGTGGCTGGAGTGAGACAGGAGGATTTAATTGGTGTCAGAGCAGCCCTGACTAGGGTGATGTTGCAGGCACAGCTTTCACAGCACCTTTTTGAATAGGAGCAGAGATTGCGGGAGTGAGTGAGGAGCTCTCTTCACAGGTGCTAAAGCTTTAGGGTTGGTTAAAATTTATTTTGCAAGTCAGGTGATCAAGTCCCTAATAGGAGAGGAACCTAGAATCTGAGTGGGAAGAATAACAAATAGTAGAATATGACCAAATAGCATGAGCCTCAATAGAGCGGTTATAGTAGGAGGTGTGGTGGAAATGGGTTGACTTTAGGTGTTCAGACTGTCTTTTTTTTTTAATGATTAAGTATAGCAACTCAGTGTTGCCCTGGGGAACTACCTCCTGCCCTACACTCAGGTTTTATGCCTCTGGTGGTAGTTTGCTCCGTGTCAGATCCTGTGGGATGACATGTATTCAGATCCAGCTCTTGTTTGACTCTGTCATTACTGGTTGTTCCTCTTCATGAAACTGTTACCTACACTAGACAGTTAGGAATTTGATTACATTGAGCTTTTTGCTGCTTAGGTAAGCCTTATACTGCAATTCCTTAATTATAATAGTTAAAAGAGTGTTTGTAACAAAGGAAGCACTCAGTAAAGAAGTAGATGAGAAAGTAAAGGCAACTGAGAAAATGAAATTAACTAGAAATTAGGTAAGAGAAGAAAATGGAAAGGAATGTTTAAGTTCTAGGAGAGCTTTACAGGATTACTGATTAGGAAAGAGGCCCAGACAGACTTTTCTGGCAAAGTTAATAGTTTTAGAATTAATTTTGGGTTTTGCATGGTAAGGTACTCAATTACTGAGGCGATATATGATTAAAAAAATATTTGAGAATTCTGTCAGATATACTTGGCTCAGAAATGAACTAATAAAGAGTATTGTAGAATTGTCTTTCATTAACATATGTGAGGTTTAAATAGATAACCATTGGAGTTAATTGGATGTTCTCATTTCAGAGAGTGAGAAACAAACTAGCTGTTATCTCAAATCCATTAGCACTTTATTGCAAATAAATATACGGACACAGGATTTATAATTCACTTTACTATCTTTGTGTTTTTCAAAGAGATTTGCCATCTTCCTTTTATTTTGCTGAGATAATCCTAGATTTATTACCTCTTTAGAACATTGATCTCCTGGTATGAAAATTGAGACTGCCTCAGCCAGATGAAGTAATTGCCATTTATTAAAACAACAGGGTGAGTTATATAAAATGCCCTATCCTTTTAAAATAGTAGCAGGTTGTCCTCAAAGATATTTCTTCCATTTCTCATAATTCCTTCTGAAAGCAAAAACTAATGTATCTTGCTCATTCAGCCATCAAAATGCTCTTGATTACATCGTAATGACCAATATGTAATACTTTATTTTTCAAAGGATGTCCTTGATTAATTGTTCTTTCCCATTTGTACCTCCCAGAAATCAAGTTGATGGAATCATCACTCACTAAGGAAAGAGAAGTTCCTGGTATATTTTAACCTGGGTTCACTAGCTCTGAGTGACTCTAAACAGGTCTTATTATCTCACTTTCTCCTCAACTCAAATTTAACCCCAAATGCTTTAAGGACTAATGCAGAGTTTAACAAATGTTTCATGGTAAAGGAAAAGAGGTTTACTTTTCACACTGCCTATGTAACCATCTTCCCCCATAAGAAGTTTAGACACTTCTACTCTTCTCTTAAAGCTTCTCTCAGTGGGAGGCACCTCACCACAGGGACTCCTTTCCACAAATTTCTTCTGCCATTTCAGTCATAATGCATCATGTTAGTATTTAAATCCCTGAACGTGACTGTACTATTTTTAAAAAGTCAAACAAAGGCTTTTTAATTTTTCTTTAAGTATGCTATCGAATGCCTTGAATTAATTCTTTCATTTTGTTTTATTTATTACTACACAACAGTTTATACCAAAAATTAGCTTAAAACAAGATTAATTAGTTCACAGTTTCTGTGGGTTAGGGATATTATGCAAGGTCAAGTGTCACCTGTAGAAGTCTGGACATGGCCTGGCTGCGTGCCTGCAGCTAGGATCTCTCACAAGGCTGGAATAAAAGCTTTGGCAGGCATGCAGTTATCTCATGGCTCAACTAGGAGACGACCCCCCTTCAAGTTTGCTAAGGTGGTTATGGCAGGACTCAGTTTCTCAAGCGTTTGTGGACTGAAAGCCTCAGTTCCTTACAAGAGGAAATTTCTTGGAATCCTCAGTTTCTTGCTGAGGGGGCCTCTTTATGGGGTAGCTCACAACATGGCAGTTTGCTACATCAATGCGAGCAAGCAGGAATAGACAGGAGTGCAAGGAAGGCAGACATCACAGACATTTATAATCTCAAAAGTGACAGTTAATCACTTTTGCTATATTCTATTCCTTAGAAGCAAATCATTAAGTCCAGTCCCCACACAGAGAAGGGCGTGACTACAGGGAGGTAGGGACTGTTGGGGACCATTGAAGAACTTTGCACAACTCCCATATATATTCCCCTTGATATCTTGGTAACGTGTGCCTGTTTATAAATTAATTTATAACAATGCTTTCTTAATTGTCATTATTCTTTCATCATTGTGTTTCATGCTGTAATCTGCAGAGAGAAATAATCATGCCTGCTAGTTCACTTTGTACAGCTCTTATCACAACATTGCCAATTCTAGTAAAGGAGGTGATGGTGATTTCTCCTCTTGTCATCATGAATACAAGTGTGGAAAACTATAACATGGAGGAACAGGTATGGAAACGCTTACATTGAACCAAAGTAAAATAATGTTCAACGAAGGGGGAATTTAAAAAAAAAAGACAGCCGTCAATGTCCTTTGTTCCAAACAACAGAACCCATTCTAAATAATCCTAGCAGCGTAAGTGTCCTATTAGAGTTTATTGCCAGGATGACCAGAGACAGATTTCAAAAATACAAATAAGATATTACTTGCATCAATATAGAAGCTTCTCAAATAAAAACACTACAGCTACATCCATGAGAATCCATAGAAGCCACAAATTGTCCCCCTGCACACCTTGGAGAACTAGGTATCTCCAGAAACACTTGTTGGGAGGTCACTATCTTGTATTGTCTCACTCTTGAATTCAAGTGGCGCCTGCATAAATCTGATTGGTAGGATGTAGGTACTCTGCTGAAAAGGGTACTGATGATGTGTTTTCTATTTTTACCTTGGGAAGATGAAACTCATAGTGTGGAAGAAATCATATATATATGAGAATATTCTAGTTCAAAGATGTTGTACAACCTCCAATGATGAATACAATGCTTATCAAGTGAAACAGGACGTGGCAAAAATAGTTTATGCCTTCCCCTCACCATGTTCCCACATGTGCATGTGCAAATGTCATTACTTACAGGTGATCTTCTCTGAAGACCGGTGACAAACTCTTTTGGTCTAATGTAACCACATACCATAGAGACTCTTCCCTAGTTCTCTTATTCTCTAACAAAAACTGTCCACTAATTGTGTATTTTGCTTGGAAATCTGATGAGATTTTTGTTGGAAAAAAGTTCTGCTAAACTAGAAAAGATTGCGGCATGCTTGGAAGGAGTGAGTGTCCTGACCTTTGAGCAATACAATCCATAAATAATAATTGAAGGTGAGCTAGAGTGCTTCCTAAAATCATATAAATAAATAAAAGTATGTGTGAAGTGTGGTGGAACATTTCTACGCCAGCTACAAAAATGCATCAGTAAAATTCGGAGTTTACTAGAATCCTTTTTAGGTTCCTAGGCATAGAACCCAGTTCCTGGTCCGGGCATCAGCTGGTGTACTTAGCCAGAAGAAGCAGAATACAAAGGCAGCTGTTTCTCATAGCTTAACTACCGTAGGTGAAAAGAACGAAGGAAAATTTTTGGAGAACATTTGAGCAAACATTTAAGCATTGCATCACAGATCAAATGCATGCTTTCTTCCCTCCACCCTTTTCTTTTTTCTTTTACTTTGCAGAGGTAGGTAGCAGCCTGTTAAACATCATTCAGTATGTCTTGAGCTTTACAGAATTTCCACTGGGATGTTAAATTCCTCATCCAAGCACATTTTTTTCATTGTTTTTTTTCCCCTTCACTTTCATGATGAGCTAGGGAAAAGCCTGCTAATCATCTCTCACAGCCCCTAAATTTTCCAAAGTCATATATCAAATATATCATTTTTTAAGCAGACATTTTTCTAAGAAAGGAATGATTTAACCATAGAATAATTGTATTACATGAAAGATTTTACTACGTTCTTAATAAAAGAAAAATGGCTCTGCCATGACCACAGCATACAAATATGGATAGGAATGCTGGGAAGACAAATAGTAATTCACTGAGATATCACATTATCAGGTGTTCTCTTTCCAGTAGAATTTTCCAAGGTGGACTTAACTGAATCTACCATGACTCATAAAGGAGCAATAGAAGTAATTACAGTTGAGGGCAAGCATTTTGGGCATAGAGATGGAAGCTGAAACAGATAAATCGTAGAGAGAACTGAAGGAGCAGAAGACATCATTTATCATTGCAGGGAGACTCTGCCCTACAACCTTAACCATTTTGTCTGCAGCAGTTCCCACTTCTTCTTGGCACCTTTTCAGCTCCCATCAGGATTAACTTGTTTGATTTCCCAATGTGTCTGATCTCTGAGAGAGTTCTGGATCTCTCCTGGAAGAAAATGGATATGATCCGGTTTTGTGTGACTCAGGTCAATTTGCTGAAACTACTGAAGGGTCATTAGAGAAAGAAATGGTTCTGCAGTGGTGGGTATTTCAGGCTACAGCAGATGAGAGGGAAAGCTATTTTGGTTCAGTGGCCTTTTTCTGACAGTTACCCTCAATCACACCTTTAGCAATGGCTTGTTTTATAAGGTGGATACAGATAACAATATTTCAGTGGACTGATTCAGAAGAAAATGTGATCAGGAGTTGTTTAGTTAGGAAACAAGTAGAAGGGCTTGATTCTAAGGCATTTAGTTATCTAACTAAAGCTGGTGGTTATGGTAATGTGGAATTTGTTCCTTTTTGGCTGAAAATTAATAGTACAACTAGCTGATCTACTGATACTCTGAGAGTGGATATTGGTGACATGATCTTATATCTCTTGTTATGTATTTTCCCCAATTTAGATTAATGTTGATCTTTCTTATTTGAAAGAAGCAGCTTCTTGGGTTGGAAAACTGAAATGATCTGCTTTTGGGAGCAGTACAAACTTATGAATTGAAATATTCTAGCCTTTCAAAAATCCACTGCATTTTTTTGTTTTTGATGCCATTGAATAGTCAAGGATTGGCTGCAACAGGATTAACATTTACACTTTGGCAATGATACGACCTGGTCTCTTACATATGAGTTTATAGTGCTCAAGTTCGGTCACAGTTTTTATCACTTAGGCTAGCTGGGGATACTCAAACTTGGAAAGATAAGTGTGCACAATTAGGAATTATGCTCATTTTGATAGGAGGAATTTCTTTTTAATATCTGCAGGTTTTGGCAGAATAAGGAAAGATAAAAGTATTAAATATGTAAAATTTTGAGGAAAAATGATGGTGAAATGTCTTTGCCACAGTTTCATGAAAATAATTAAATGTTTAAATTAGGCTTTATTTGATAGCTGACAAATAGATTTATTCTCTAATATCAATAGATTGATTATTAATAACAAACAATACTATACTTAATAGTTAATTCATTACTAATGTCTCTTGTAGTGTTATAGCTGTTTTGGTTCTATAATTAATAGTGATCAAAATCAAATCAAATTTCCTTGTAAACTTCTATAATTGTAGGGTCCACTCCCCCTACTTTTTAAACATTGATTTTCTCCTGATAATAAGCTGAATTCTTAAGTCATAGGACAGAAACAGATTTTTTTTTTTGCTGTATTTTGGAACTTTCTTTTCCCGTCACAAGTTGAGACAGGAAGTGCTGAAGCCCATGGAAAAATGGGCAAAAAGAAAAAAAAAACCAAACAAAAACAAAGTGTCTCTGAATTTCTGGAACATTTGCAAATATTTAGTTTATGTTAAGTTTTTGTTATTAAGCAGACTATTTATATGGACCAAACTTTCATAAAAATATTTCCCTGAACATAAGAAAATAAACCCTCAATGAAATGAGAGCCATAAACCTTTTTAGCTTATAATTTTGTTAATATTAGATCAATTAAAATCTTCAGTTATGGGTACATACTTTCCATATGAGATGTTTTGAAAATTTAGAATAATAGTTTAAATGTGAATATAACAGTTTGTTGAAATAACCAGCTTAAAGGCTAGCAGCAAGTAGTGATAATGACACCTGAATATTTTGGCATTTGATGTTATAATCTCTTTTACCAAGCCCAAAGGTTTTTGATTTTTTTTTAAACTTGGCATTACCTAAGAGACATTCTAGAGCAAAAGATCAATATATTTCTTTCAGCTTTCTGCTTCTGCCTAATGTTCTTGATTGAACTGATCTCTTGCTTCATTCTCCCGGGTGATTCTTGGACCCTGTCTTTATTATTGAAGCTAAACAGAAAAAAACGGAAAACTTTAGACATAACTGCAGATGAGACCAGTAACTTCATTAGATATTCCATTTCCCATATTACATTTATTTTTGAGTTGGGTCATTTCCTTAGGATGAGAATAACTCAGATGAGTTCCCTGTTCTCTTTAGGAGTAAAGGTTTTCCCTTAAGTTTTACTCTAGCTTTCTCCTCTGAAGAATTATCTGCTCATATGTAGACTTAGACATTCCCTAGTCAAATTATTTCTGTAACATTAGGCAAAATAATAAGACAGAGTGAATGGGATACACACTTTATTTTTTTGGCTAAAAAATATCTCTAAGTAGACTTGTAAGTGGACACAGAGAGGGACAGGGAGGTCAGGGGAGCACAAGTGCTCCTTGAAACAAGCGGTGACCCTTTGACGGTGGCTTGGGCCCTTGTTGAGATCCAGACACACTGCAATCAGAAAACCAACATTAGTCCAGACAGGATGTATGAGTCAAGGGTATCTAAGGAAGATGGAAAACGTGGCATCCAGGCACTGCAGCTTTCCAATTGCCGGCTCCACTTGCGGTCCCTGCTGCCAGTCGGAGCATACTGGAAAGGAAACATAAACAGGTTTAATTGAGTATCAGAGTTAACAGCTCTCATGTGACTTCCTGAAAAAGTGAGGAATGGACCTATCAGAACTTCTGGAAGTCTTGATTCCGGTGGGGCAGGGAAGAGAAGAGGGAGTCTTGGCACAAATGAGCAGAGAGCACAACGACACTGCCATATATGGGTAAGAGGCAACACTTTCAAGCAAAATTCCTGTGATCTCAAAACTCATGCTACTCAGACAGCTGCATCAAATTCCATTCAATGTCAAAGTAGTACCTTAAGCTAGTTTATCTGGTTTGGCTTTGAAGTGGCAATAAAAACCAGGAAGCCTCCTGACCTGGGTCATTTCTAAAAAGAGTTGTTTTCTTTTAGTTTTACCCATTTTAAGAACAGCTACACTTAGAGGTATGTCTGTGAAGGAGTGTAGTAAAGAGGACATTTACTAACACAGGAAATGTGAAAGTAGTCCAGAAATCTTCTAAATTTATTTTAGGTTTGGGCTTTTAGCAGCAACAATATAAAAAGTGGACACAAATAGAGTCAAGAAAACACTATATTCAGTCAGATACAGTATACCAGCATTAGAGAAACCCCACTGATTTTATTCTTTAGTGAGCTTGTTTCATCCTAACGACATCTTCATTCACATGGAAAGAGGGTGAACAGTGCATGCTACGTCCCATTTTGCAAGCAAATGTCTTTCAACTTTTTGGCAAGTAGCTTTCCTGTTTGGGTGCGTTCTGCCCCAACTAGTTCTGGAAAACCTAAACTGTCCAGAGTTACCTTCTTTAGAAGTTTTAAGGGAAGGCATCCTTTTTAGAATGGTTGAAATTTAGCTTTTTTCCACAGTAGTTATTCAACAGTAGTAGTTTTGGAAAATGTAATAGCCGGTACTTGTCTTTGTGGTGAACAATGTTCCGCTTCATATGTTTTATAGTTTTTTTTCTTCATTTTCTTTGGTTTCTGCTAAAAGTATCATGGCCAATACACTACTCATTATAACTAGTAGACAAAAGAATAAGTGACATTAAAACAAAGTTAGTGTCCACATTTTTATTATATTTTTATTAGGAAAAAAACATGAAGAGATTAAATGAATTGATGAATTGATTACAATAAATTCTTTGTATTTAACTGGGAAATTGAATACCTAAGGATTCCTATGAAATCCACCCACATGGTAAACTTTACCTGGTCAAGGACGTTCTATGCTCATGCAAAAAGACTTGTCTTGTCATTTATCTTGTTCCTTCAGGACTCTTGCAAGCTAATTTTACAAGATAATCTTATGAGATGTAGTATGCTTCTCAAAGTAAAATTCTTCTTTAAAATGGAAATCTCTGAATACTATAACTGAAGAAAAAGTTAGATTTATGGCATTTGTAGTACCTTGACAGTCGATGGAATATACTGGGGGAACCTTAAAAAACTTCAGGATTATCTCCAGGAAAGCAGGCCACTTTTAGTACAGGCTTCCCCTCCTGAGGCGAATGTTCTAGAAACCCATCTGTATCAGCACATCAGATGGCATTGTTGTGGAAAGCTGTATTCAGTTTCAGTGAATATTTTTGAAGACTCAATGCATTTGTCCATTTCATGTTGGGTCATTTACAAGTGTACCTGTCCTTACCACATTGAGTGTTCAGCAGTTTTTGACTCAAAATGGCATCACCCCCATGCCACACCCTCCCTATTCACCTGATGTCACCACAAATGACTTTTTTTTCTTTCCCTGGTTGAAAAAAGTCCTCAAAGGGAAACATTTTGCTGATGTGGAAGAGGTGATACAAAAAATGACAGAAGCACTAAAAGACATCAAAATTGGTAAGTACAAAATGTTTTGAACGGTGGAAAAAACATCTTGATAGGTGGATTATATCAAATGGAGACAAGTTTGAAGGTGACTAAAGTTTAAACATGTAAGAATAAATACATAATTTTAATAAAAAATCATTTTCTTGCCCCCCCATATTTGTTGGATAGCAGAGCTCTCTGATGAACCTTAACTTACTCAATTAAGTTGATTTTGTTCTCTAAGAGAAGAGCCTATTGTTTTTGGTTACTTGCCTTATAAAATCATAAACAAGGTAAAGTTGATTATAATTTATTACTTTCCATTAACATCATCAATAATTGCTAATATATCCCATTTTTCTCTTCTTTTTCCTTATATTAATAAAGAATCTAAGCATTTCTTATTTTTTTTAGTATTTTTATTTAGTATTTTCTTCCCCAAATCACCCCAAAATAGACATTAAAATAACTGGCATAATATATTAAATTCTTTTTAGATTTTTTTGATATCATTTAGGCTGGTTATAATTTCTTTTAAGTTCTAAGGATGAGAGTCATTTACTGTATTTGTGGCTTTACACACAGGTTGACTGGGTAGAGAGATGGATAAGAAGCTTGGATGTTGGCTTTCTCTGTATGCATGTAGGGGACCAGGCATCCCTGCTGACCTAAGAATAGGATATAAAATCTGTGACAGATTCCTGCAGAAGTCATCTAAGGGAAAGCTTAACTAAAACTTCCACTTCTCAGAAGCTATTTACTTCAATAAAACTATATTGCCAAAGAGTTTATCTGTTGGGCTACTAATTTTTTTATTTTATTTTTTTACATTACCATTTATCCCCCTTTATACCCACTTCCACCTCCACCCCCTCCACTCCGCATTCACTCCACTGTTGCTCGTGTCCATGAGTTCTTTTACATTTTTGCTCGATCCCTCCACCCCCCCACACACACTAATTTTTAAACACCAGTTTGATTTTGTCTCTTGGTGTCATTGAAGAGCAAAGTTTTCTTCCATGTATGTACTAGTTTTATTTTTTGAAGCAAATTAGAATTCATTGCATGACAGCATTTTGGGAATTTAGAGTGAGTTAATATTTTGGCAAAGAGTGCATGAGAAATTTTCTCCATGGGTATTTCTGATTCCACAGGGGAGAATATGTGCCTCAATCCATTCTCACAAGGCTTAAGATTTGAAATTCCCACACCCACAAGGATCACATGAGTCTACCAACAGTCTGGGCCTTGTGGATTCTTCCTCAAGTCTTAAGAGCGTTTCTGCCCGTTGGTCAGTCTCTTGTCAACTGTGCTCATATCTAGATCATGAAACTATTGTTTGTTCAATGAGAAGAGTAAACAATGAGAATGATAGAAAGTACACCTTGTTTTGCACATGAAAAAAGATAAATCTTTATTTGAAAATGTCAATATGCAACAGGTAGAACTTCTAATGACCTGATTCTAGTTTTTTTCCTTTGAAGAGAGATTACATATAATACATGTCTGAAAAAGAATTGCTGAGTGTAGATTCTAAATCATTTTTTTTCCTAGTGAGAGATTTATCAGGAGTCTTCTCTCTCTTTTCTTTTGCTTCACCGATTATGTAAGAAGCCCTCTCTAATCTCTCTTTTGATTGGAGAGTGCTTCAAAAAAAGCAGTCACATGTTCAGCCACAATGCTAGGTATCAAAATAATGAGAATATTTGATCTTATTTTGCAATTAACAATGTATGAGGTCATGTTCTAAACACATTACACTTTACTACAAATCAGATAAAATATTGCTGCTATTATTTTCATTTTGCAGATGAGGAAACAGAGGAGGGATTAATTTTTTTTACCGGGTGACACAGTTATGGTACAGTGTTGGGATTTAATCCCTACATTCTGTCTCTAGGATTTATGCTCTTAGCCACTGCCCAGAATTGTGTGTGTATGTTTTCCAAATAGTTTTACAAATCATTGTTTCATAGAAGACATTTACTTACGTTCCCTTTAATTCAGTTATTTTATTTTATTTAGGTACTTAGTTACCTTTTGGTGTATAAGAAATTATACCGAGACTAAGTGATGTAAACTAATGAACATTTATCATCTAACATATTCTATGGGCACAGCTTAGCTAGGTTGTCTGTTGTCTGTTGTCTGTTTCAATGTATCTCAGAGGGTTGGAATTAAAATATTGACAGGGGTGCAGTGTCATCTAAAGGCACAACTAGGGAAATATCACATTTCAAGTTCACTCTCATGGTCTTTAGCAGTCTTTACTTCCTTGAGGAATGTACTGAAGACTCCAGTTCCTTGTTGGCTGTCAGCTTGGGGCTTTCTTCAGGTACTTGCCATATGGGCCTTTCTGTAGGCAGCTCACAGTATGTCAGCAAAAGTATGATTTTTTACAACACATTTAAAATGTTTGCTGTACAATAAACTGTGTTTCTGGGATTTATTCTGGGAATGTAAGGTTGGTACATTTACAAATCAATTAATGTGATTCATCATATAAACAAAATGAAGAATAAAAACCACATGATCATATCAATAGATGCAGAAAAAAAAAACATTTGATAAATTCCAGCACCATTTATGATAAAAACTCTCAGCAAAGTGAGAATAGAAGTAACATACCTAAATATAATGAAGGTCATATATAACAAACCCACTGCCAGCACTATACTTAACAGGAAAAAACTCTTAGTGTCCCCGCTTAAGATCAGGAACAGGACAGGGATGTCTGCTTTCACCTCTCCTATTCAGCATAGTACTGGAAGTCCTAGCCACAGCAAACAGTGAAGAAGAAGAAATAAAAGCCATCCAAACTGGAAAAGAAGTTAAACTGTCTTTATTTGCAGATGACATGATACAGTATATAGAGAACCCCAAAGATTCCACCAAGAAACTACTAGAACTGATAAGTGAATTCAACGAAGTAGCAGGATAGAATATTAATACCCAGAAATCAGTTGAATTTTTATATGCCAATAATGAGCTAACAGAAAAAGAAATTAAGAACACAATCCCATTCACAATTGCTTCAGAAAGAATAAAATACCTGGGAATAAGCCTAACCAAGGATGTAAAAACCTGTACTTGGAAAACTGCAAGACACTGAAGAAAGAAATTCAAGAAGATGCAAATAAGTGGAAGCACATACAATGTTCATGGATAAGAAGAATTAACATCATTAAAATGTCCATACTACCCGAAGAAATCTATAAATTCAGTGCAATTCTATAAAGATTCCAATGACATATTTCACAGAACATATTCACTAGAACAAATATTTCAAAAACATATGGAACCACAAAAGGTCCCACATAGCAACAGTGATCCCAAGAAAGAACAAAGTTGGAAGAATTGTGCTACCTAATATCATACTATACTATAAAGCTACAGTAATCAAAACAGCATGGTACTGGCATAAAAACAGACACATAGAATAGAGAGCCCAGAACTAAACCCACACCTGTATCATTAATCAGTATTTGACAGGAGAAGCAAGCAAATACAATTTTGCTTGTTTTATTGAATTAAAGGAATGTAAGTAAATGTCTTCTATGTAACAATGGCTAAAGATAGTTCATTCAATAAATGGTGTTGGGAAAATTGGACAGATATGTGCAGAAAAATGAAGCTAGACCACCTTCTTACACCACACTCAAGAATAAATTCAAAATGGTTAAAGACTTAAATGCTAGACCCAAAACCATAAAATTATAGAAGAAAACATACGCAGCAAGATCTCCGACATTGCTCATAGCAATATTTTATCATCTATATCTCCCCAGGCAAGAAACAAAAGAAAAAATACACAAATAGGCTATATCAAGCTAAAAAGTTTTTGTACAGCCTAGGGACTCATGGACATGGACAACAGTGTAGTGATTGCATGGGGTGGGGGGTATAAGGGGACTAAATGGTAATGTAAGAAATACAGTGAAAATTTTTAAAAATGAGGTATGTATTCTGTGGCTTTTACTGTTTGGAATATGTTTTATATACTTTAAAGCCCAAGCAATCAAGTATTTGTTAAAGTAAATATGCTACAAGCTGATTTTCAATAGCAACATACATGGTTAGAAAGCCTTTTATTACTTTCTGAGTAGAATATATAAAACAGTGGTATAATCAACCTTTGTTCAATAATTAAATTTACCAATGCAATAAGACCCAACTGAATCCAATGTCTTTTAGAGAATGAAGGACTCATATTCTGAAAGAATGAATAACATGTTTGTTTACATATTTATAGGTTAAATACATAATGAAAGGACATTTTTAAAGTTTATTTGACATTCTTAAATACTCAAATATTGCTAATCTACTAGTTTATTCATCCTGTACACTGGACAGCTTTTATTTTTATATTGTGTATGTGCATGTGTTTTTTAGTACAACATAGCCCATTATAAAAATATTCTTTAAGAGACTATAGGTGCAAAATATTATTTGATATATAGGTAAGAGTATGCTCAAAAATATTTATTTTCTTTCTTGAGAATTTCTGTGAGGGCAGATTCATGTTCAGCTCCTTTGGGGATTAAAAACTGAATCAGATCTTTGCCTTCTTGGAAAGAGTTTGAGCTTGTAATCAGAGGAGCATGATGTAATGCACTTTAAATTTGTTGGGCGTCAGTTTTCTCATCTACATAATAGAAACATATTAATACTTATTTAAAGAGCTTATAAAAGACAAGTTACATAATGCATGTGGTGTTTCTGAAACATCATAAATATTTGATAAGTACAAAAATCTGCCTTTCAACTCCACTCCCATCTCAACTTTCCACTATAGAATGTAATAAGGAAAACATTCTTATATGGAAAATAAGGAAAATAAGGTTTAGATAATTAAATTACATGGGACAGAGTGATAAATGCCATAAGAGGAATAGGTGAATTGTTATCAGGGTTTAGAAAATAAAAATGTGTTTTCAGGAAATATTTTAAGATGCTGGACTGAGTCTATTGCACAGATTCAGGTTCCCCCAATAGACTCTTGAAAAATATAAAAAATACATTGTTTGTAGAAAGTTTAGCTAGAATTGAGTTTAAAGTAGTTGGGTAGTTGGTAAAGACTGAATAAGTGGGGGACGGTGCAAGCTAGATTTCCTGCCTATCTTATAGTGTAGAGTCTTCATGTTATTGGTCACTCTGCTTCTGCCCATGATAATAATAAAATTTCCCTCTTAATCTCAGAACAAGGTGTAAGTATTGTAGATATTTATTAGAGAAATGAGAAAAAATGATGAAAATAAGCAATGAAACACAAAACAAAAACAAAACAAAAATATTTTGCATTTGGGCAGTTTATAAACTTAATTTAATTAGAATAAAAATAGAGTCCTTTGAAACATAACATTTGCTATCATTTTAAATTTAATAATACCCATGACTGTATATATGCCATATAAAAATAAAATAAAATTTTAATTATAGCTTAAATTTGTGTCCTTATTATAAATATAATACACAATGTTGAAGTCTCTTGACTGATACTTCCTTTGCATGTTTTCTGTCCATAGTTTCAGTTTATGTAGAGAGGCAAAGAGTCTTTTTTGTCCTTGAATTTGGTACAAAGGGTTTTCAAATTTCAGTCCTTTTTTTATACAGCTACCATGTCTCAGGAATGAAAAAGCTGAATGCTTGAGCTGATTTGAGCTTGAGCTTTACTATTGAGCTTGAGTCAATAGTAAAGTCTGATTTGAATTTCCAAAATTGTGCTCTGGTTCTTTCCACACATTGATGGTGGTATAATAAAGACACTTGTTTTGTTAAGTGCATTGAGGTGCAATTTGAAATTCTGAGTCACTACGACCTATAAATTTGAGGTGCAATTTGAAATTCTGAGTCACTACGACCTATAAATTTGAAGCTTATGAAAGATGGCTTTGTACCTAAGTGATGGTGATGATGGTGATGATAATGATGAAAGTAATGGTAACTATTTTTGAAAACTTGCTATATATGATGATAGGCACTTTTCCAATTGCTTGAATGTAATTTAATCCTTACACTACCCCTATGAAGTAGTTAATATTGTCTTCATTTTACAGATGAGGAAAATGAGGCACAGAACATGTTAGTATTTGTTTTTAAGGTACCAATTTAGTAAGTAACGACCAGGCTGTCTGGTTCCATAGCCAAAGAATTTGACCCCTAATAAACTCTTGACCCCTACTACACTACTTCTACTGTAAGGGGTCTAGATATTAGATTATGTGATATCAGATCTCATGAAAAGTTCTTTTGAGTTTGGAGTCATGTTTCTCATATTAAGGCATCTTGTTATCATCACTAAAGACTCCTGTGATTTAGTAAGTTTTTATACTCTAGGCTAGGATAATGAAATACCAAAACAGCATTTAGCTTTGCCAACATGAATCATCATGCATGAAGACTTTAATTTATTTCTCCCTAATAATTATAGCCTTTCCATTCAACCAGAGCTGGAGAGAACTCCAATTAAGAGCAATATCTTCCTATCTTTGAAGCATATCACAGAATTCTCTGCTATTGTGAGAATGTGGTGATACTGAAATGTTTCCTTCCATTTCAGCCAAACTCAAATGTCCCCTATGATGTTGTTATACATAGTCACTATCTTCCTTCCTGGGCTGACTTGGTATAGTTTCAATATAAAAAACACTGTCTATGGCTTACTCTCCATACTTGCATATTTGTGGAGGATCTTTGATCTGTTTTACTCTGGACTTAATCTTTTCTAATACAAGAGCTTTGACATCAAACACTTAAAGATCCATTTTGTACTTGTAAGTGGGATAGTCTGTGTATTAAATTTTCATTTTTAAAGGTATGAATGAAATCTTTTGATTTCATTCAAATGATAGAAGGTAAAATCTTGAAAAGTTTATTGGAGGAGGTTACCCAGAGGATGTAGTAATGTCTTACCTAGGCAATTAAATCTAAAAAACCATATTTTTGTTTCACACATTATTCTTGTCAATGTACTAGATAAGACACTATGGATATGATCATAGCCCTCATTGATAGAGCATAAAAGGTTTGAGACAAATAGTAACTAACTTTATGATCAGTCTATTACAGTTGTAGTACTAGTTCACATACGGAGTACTAGGAGACAGCATAATGAAATAAAAATGTCAAGCAATTAGTACTATGGCTGACACATAGTAAACTCCCAACAAATCTTAACTATTTTTATTGCCGCTTAGGTTTTGAGGCAATTTCCCTTGATAGCAGAGTTAAGAATGTTCAAAATGAGTCTGCATTGTTGGTATTTTACCTTAATAATCAGGCTGACTCCATTTACTGTGTTAACAGCCAATGCTACAAAAACCCTAGACTATTGGGTCAGGAAAACTTTCTGAAAAAAACTGATCTTTGAGTGAAACTTAAAGAGTTTTTGAAAAGATTAATAACTACTTATGAATAATTAAGGAAGGAAGATTTATTCAGAGGGAACAAGAATCTTTGGCAGAAAGGGGCATTTTCTACTGAAAGTGATGGGAGAAATAAATAGTAAATACCTTTTAGATTGTGCTAATGACTTGGTTTTAGAATAAGAAAAATGGGAAGCTATTGAAAAGTTTTGAACTAAGGAGTAAAAAGATCAGATTTTATGTTTTTAAAAACATTTTGAGGCAGTGTAGAGAAACTTTTGGAAGGAGACAAGAGTAGAAGTGAGGGACCAGTTACAAGGCAAGAGTTTGAAGTTATCACAAAGCAACCAATACATTTAGAGTAAGATTTTGTAATTGGAATACTGAATTTGAGTTCTAGCCCTATTATCTGTTATTTGAATAACCTTGAGCAAATTGCTTACCTTCACTAAGTCTTTGTTTTCCAATTTGTATAATGGAGGCAGTCATACTAACCACCTGATGCAAGAATTAAGAAAGATGATGAAGATTAAACACTCCATGCCTGGCAAGTATTGGGGATCACCATTAACGTAAATTCAGTGGAGAGAGAGAAAGTGAGCTGCATGTAGATAAAATCAAGAGGATTTTGTGACTTATTCTATGTAGAGTAAAGGAGAAGGAGGAATCCAGGATGGACCCCTGGTTTCAGATTTGCAACACTGAATGAGAGAGGCACCTTGGAAAGTAATTTCACTTTTGGGCATTGTGAGTTTGAGGTACCTTTGTATCCTCCTAGCGGGGATATCTGTCAGTGGTGTATAATGGCATCTGTAAGGGCCTCCTCTGCAGATTAAAAAACCTGAGACGTGCTGGTTTATAGAGTATGGATTGTGGACAGGAGTGACAGCTCTCCCTCCTCTAGCCCATCACCACTAGCCACTTTAAAGATTTATTGTGCTGTAAGCACAGCTTTGTTATAAATAACCAGAGCTATTAGATTAACACAAAAGAAGTTGGTTTTCCACTCTATTCTAAAAATATCAGGATTGGATGGAGTTGATGATGTTCTTTGTCACTTCATATTACCAAAATTTTTTCAAAGAAGTAAAAACAAACAAACATAATTAACCAATATCATGGAAGGAATTAAAAAGTTATTCAAGAATTATCTCCAAAAGTGCTAGTACAACATTTTTTTCTCCTTTTGAATGAACACATAATTCACTTTCTACAGAAACTGATGGGACTATATATTTACAAACCTACTTGGGGAAACAAACTTATGTCTTTCAAAGCTGAAGATGCACATGTCCAGTGATCCAGCAGTTGTGCTCATAGGTGCATACATACAGAACCCTCGTAACAGCTATGGGACACATACAAGAATGTTCAAAACAGCATTATTTATAAAAGCACTATACTAGAAACAATTTGATATCTACCAATAATGGACTAGAAATATTATTATAGTAGTATTAGTATTTGTATTTCATTGCATAGGCAAAAGTCAATCTCAAAGGCAAAGAGGAATGAATGAAGCAAGTTGCAGAGAAATATATATATATATATATATATATATATATATAGTGTGTGTGTGTGTGTATATATATATATCTCACATACAGAGCTTAAAGATATATTGTTTAGAGATACATATATGTAGTAAGAAAATAACTAAAGTGTAAAAAGCCAAAAACAAACAGAAAAAATTCACAGTAGTGAAGACTCTTGTAGTAGAGGCTGAGGGCTGTAATTGTTGGGGTGCGGGGCACACAGAAGCTTCCTAGGCATGGGAAATGGTCCATTTCTTAAGCTGATGGTAGGTCTAGGGCTGTTTATTATTCATCGTGCATATGTAAATTCTAAAATAAGCTCTTAAATCATCTCTTAAGAATATTACTTCTAACTACCATAAATCTTCATGTTCATGTGAGGAACATGCTTTGAGAAGATCAATAACTGGTTTGGGGTGTACCAGTGAATGACAAGGTTTTATAACTTTAAAGCTGGTACTGTTTCCACTATTACACAGTGTCTCTAAGTTTCTAATTTCAAGAAATCCATAAATTTCTAATTTCAGGAAGTGTCAAATTAGAACACAGGCAGAGATGTTAATATATAGGATCTTTTTAATTAAAAAACCTGAAAAATTTACAAATTTCTGATTTTTCACAAGGAAGTTTAGAACAAAAATGGGGCTTAAGGGTCAGCTGGCCAGAGGAGGCTCAAGAGAAGTCAGATATCTTTCTCAAAGACAAACAGCAAGGAACCCACAGATCACTAGTGACACAAAGAAGACTAAAAACAAAACCTCTAGACTCCGAGTCTAAGGGTTTTTTTTTAATATACAAAAATAAACTAAATGTGTTTTAACTATATTGTCTTCATTTTCTTTTGTCTGCTTCGATGGAGGATCCAAAAATATAACATTACTTTTTTTTTAAGATAAGTCCTAAAACAAAGTGAAATTGGCAGATTAACCTGATCACACTAAAAGGACTAAAATATCCTGTTTTTTCCAGGTTTTAATACAATGGGTCTTTCATAATTTTCAAGAGGTATGTGGAAATCGTAAAGAGTTATGCCGGCCTGTTAAGGAGGAATGTTTTTTCTTAGACAGATAAGGATCAGGTTAGTATTTGTGGTGCCAGAAATAAGATAAAATTTCACTTCAAAACTTGAGCTATGTTGATCTACCTATCCTCATCACATGTGGCCATTTATAGCCGTCAGGTTCAGCAAACTGATCTGCCGCAATTACTTTCCTGCCATCTTAGAAATGTGGTCGTTCTTCAGCAGTGCGCATTGACATTCAACAGCACCTCACATGAACTGATTGCACTAACAGCAACACAAATGTACCTGCTGGCACAATGCTGTATATTTTTGAAAGGAAATAGGCAATTATAAGGCTTCTTTTTAAAGTCAGGTATTTGCAGTAAATGGTATTTGACCTAAGGTGAAATCCCTCTATTTAATTGGAGTATGGAAACTCATTTTTTCCCTTTGCTCTACTTATATTTATTTTTTTGTAGAGTTCATGGTGAAATATTGTATTCTGAGCAGCCCAAACTCACTTTCCTTTGACCTCTTGCTTTTCTTGCTGTTAATTTTAATAATAATTATTCCAAGTTTTGAAAAGTACTATGTTTGGTCCTTGACTAACACTGACATTTATTTTGAGAAATTTTTAAAAAATCGTACAGTTTATGCATATGCATGAACTTTAGTGTTCATTTTGTTAAAAATGCTTTCAATGAAATTTTTCATGAGACAAAACTTATTATCCAGGTCCTTCAAATTATGTAAGCTCAATTTCCCCAAATTCAAAATGTAAAACTGGATTTTCAGATAAAAGCTTTCATAGTAGGTCAGTGTTTTGTCCATGTAACAAGATAGAAGTTATTGGATTGCATGCCATTCAACAATCCTGCTAAACAGATCTGAAACCTGAAGCCTAGGGCAGGTATGAACTTCTGGAAGACTTTGGCAAAGATAGACCACACCTGTTCCAGATCCTAGTAAAATAAATTATAGTTGTAGAAAGAACTGACCATTAGCAGTAAGGGAATACCCTTCAGTGCACTTTCAACTATTCAAAGTGAAAAATGAAAAATACTGGCTCCCCTCTGCATATCTTCAGTCCTCTGCAAGTTTTTCTTTGTTTTTATGAAAGCGTTTTCTTAAATATGACACACAGTTATACTCAATCTACATTTCTGATTGCCTTACCAGTATTGGCTAAAGCCCTTTCAAATACAACAGTAATATTCAAAGTGCTTAGGTATCCTGAAACAAAATGCCTTATAAATATAAAGTACCATATTGTCATTTGGGATCCAGACTTGGCCAATATAAATCTTTCATTTAACTTTTCAGTGTTTATGATGACAAATTGGAGAATGCAATAACAAGATAAGAAATAGGTGGGTGTCTTTTATTTTAGTACTGCCCCCTATTGTATTTCACTGTGATCATCAGTAGGGTTGCACAACTTGTTTTTCCTGTGACATTTCTTTGAGACAGTGATAGAGGCCAGAAATAACTAATGAACCATAAAACAGTTAATTTCACTCAAACATTTCAAAGAGTAAAATATTAAACCAGATCATTCCTAAAATAAACCACATTTTCTCATTCTAAGGAGCAATTTTGTTTTTAAAAAAATAGACCAGATTGTTAGTAGAAATCAGTCTTTATCACAGTAACCATTCAGGAGCTATGCCTCTCAAACACATCAAAGTTAATGAAAACCTATTATGAAATAAAATGTAGAAAAAAATTGAACAGTCTTTTTATTATATCCATAATGGGTCGTTAACTTGATTACTATATGAAACATGCTTTTTAATATGTCTGTTATTAGAACTGATAAATTTTAAAAAATATATAAATATAATTGTATTACATCAGATACCTAGCTACTAAATCCCACAAAAATAAATGTCAACTGCCAACACTATCAATAAGAAAAATCTAGAAAGTGAATGCAGTATACTTAATTAAAGAAAGAATGATGTATATCTACAGAGAGTGATTAATAGGCGTAATTGAAAGAAAATGCATGAACAAGGTATACTAATTTTTCGAATGGTTCCTCATCACATAACTTGCTTTTACCCCTTTATATTTCTCATTTTATTGGATATACTGTTCTAGTTTACTAAATATGGAATATAATATTTATAAAATCTAGGTATGTTGTTATTGCTATGGTTTACTATGTCTTATGTCTTACTTATTGTGAAGCATTATAATCCATATACCAAGGATTAAAAGCATTCCAAGTCGAGTTATTTAAGCACAATAGTTGATTGTGGAAACAGAAATTTCTTTAGGTTCACTGTCTATGACAATGTCCTTGCCCTATTGATGTCTCCTTATTTCAAGTCCAGTAACAAGAATTTTATTGTTGGCATAATTTTCTTCTTTAAAACGAATTGGCTCATCCCCAAACCTGCAGCTCTTTATAGAACATATTTGAGAGGTTGAATAAAAGTCAGAATGTCAATAAATTTATTGGCAAAATGACAATAACCTATTGCACTTCTATAGCACTTTCATTTTTTATACGGAATGCAGTGTGATTTTTTTTGTTAAATTTGTTTTATAAGATCAAGTCAAAGAAAAAAAGTAGAACTTATAATTCTCAAAGCTTCCAAAATCATTGTGTCTTTATATTTCTTTCACCAGCCTAAGTAAAATTACTGATTTACTCTTAGGAGTTACTCCTCTGAGTTGGTCAGATTATTGGCCCCATTTAAACCACAGACACTTCTGTGGTGACCTACATTTTTTGGAAGAAAATTGAAGACATATGAATTTGCTTTTGCCTGTATTTACCTAAAAGGTACTCTAAAGCTTTTTTTTTTTTTTTAAGAAAAGAATGAAATAAACAGGCATTATGTGAAGCAGAGGTGGGCATACCGTAACAAGAAAGACAGTCCGTGGCCCTGACCTCAGTTTATACTGACTATTGGGAAAAATAAAGAATTTAACTAGTAACTGAAGTGTAGTGTGATTATTTAAGTGTGAAAGTGCAGAATATTTTAGGAAGATGTGGTGGTGTGGGGGTGTATCTAAGCTAGTGTAAATTTGAATGGTTCACTAAAGAAATTACTTGTTTAAAGGTATAATCTGAAGGGAGAATGTTGAGTAGAAGGTAACCAGGCAAAAAGAAAAGGAGTGGTAGAAAAGGCGTTATAAGCAGAGAGGAAGCAATGCTGGGGAACCCAGACTAAACAGAGGTTGGCAAGTTACATTGAACTAAAAGCCCAGTGTGTCTGGATAGCAGCCCAAGAAGAGACCAGTAAGATGTTGAATTAAAAAGGCTTTGTAAATGACACTGAAGGTAGCAGGAAACCACTGAAAAGTTTAAGTAAGTGTGAGGTAATTAATATGTATTTACTAGGGACATTCTAGTTGCAGTGTAGACCAAACAGTTGAATGATCAAACAGTTTGATCATTTACCCTGGCAGGATGAAATTTTGAGCACCTACCTCCAATACATTTAAATATACTTATTTATAAATTACATAACTGTTTTATTGAACAATATCTCAAGATCCAATGTGGATTTAGGTGAAGTTCATTAACAGGAATAATAAAATAGATAATTTTAAATTGTATCTGATTTCTTGTCAGATTTGATTACTTCATTGCTTTTTAACCTGGTAAGGCAGCTAAGATAAAACTAGGTTTAGAATTGTATGCTCTGGTATTTTCTTACTGTTTATTGATAATATCACTATTAACTTCAATTCCAAGTTCTATTTTTGGAATATTTTTATATGTAACTTTATAATTTTTGAAGATTAAAATTTAGTAACATAAACTATAAATTCACTTAGCCAGGCATGTTAATTGTCATACATTGCAGCATACTAAAAGTGAATGAGTGAGTTTAGGGGCCACTATTAACTGTTTCTTGTTGAATTCCCAGTCCTGCTGCCGGTTACCATTAGAAACCTCTGTAACATCCCAATAAATGACTTGGAGAATGTTTATAAGTACTTACGTCAATTCCAGATGTTAAATAATTATAAAGCTTTATTTCTTATTTTTTTCATATAATAATAAAGGTTTTTTTATGAAGGTGAAATAAATCATCTTGGAGTACCTGGTTCCCATTCTAAAGATAACCACAGAATTGAATGAGGAGGAGCAATGCCCAAGAAAATGAATCAAGTAGAAGCTACTGTCTTGCCACAAAAGGTTCTGTTGTTAAGAACCTAGGTGACAAGAGAGGGATGAAGAGAAATGGAGAGGTTTATAAGATGAAATGGGCAGGAAAAGTTTGACATCCTTTGGAAAACTAATCCTTAGAGAATTCAGATTCACTTCCCTTCTCTTGATGATTTCATTTCTTCTAACAGAGGATCAAAACATACTTTGCAAAGAGCGGTGCTTGAACAAACTGTAACAAAATTGCCAGAAATGATGTAAATGCAGATTTCTGTGTCCTACTTTAGTTTTATTAATATCAAAACTTTTAAGATTTTGTATAAGAAGTTAAATTTTAAACAAACAACTCAGGTAAACTTGATGCAAAATTTAAAAGTCATTTATCTAAACAGAGCTCCAACTAACTTGTAGAACCAATGTGGGCTCGGAGAGTATTGGAGAGTTACAGATCCATGCCTTCTAGAATTAGAGTTGTTTGATCAAGTTATTAACTAGTTATTTTGCCTAATGGTGCTCTTAATTTGAAATTATTTTTCAAACACTAGAGAACTTGGGAAAGACTTAACAGACTTTCAATAGCCAAGCAACTTCTCCTAAAAAAGAAAAATTCTCAGCAATTAACTAGTATTATTATTATTATTATTATTATTATTATTAGATAATGCAAGTTGTTGTGTAGAATTTTGTGTAGAAAGCATGGTTACCTTACTAACCATTCATAGATGTGTTGTTAATGAAAATGAAATAACAACATGATTGTTTTATAGAGCATCTTCAGTGAAGCTACAACTCTGTATATTACAATTAAAAATCATCATTGTTCAGATATATTTTCTCCATTCTTTCCTAATTAAGAAGATTTCATTTTTATCTGCCCTCCTTTAGTGTGAGTCTTCTAAATAACCCCAATGATAACGTATGCCCAACATTCAAAAATGCAATAAAAATTGAAATAAAACTTTGATTTTCCCTGGCATACTTGAACTTTACAGAGACAAACTTCAGTAATAAAATTTATTTGCATTTGCATTTGCATTTGTCCACTTGCTCCATATTTAGAGAGTTTAAGATATAAATCCTGTGTACAATGGGGCAGATTTCTGAGGAATGTGAAAGAGCTTAGATATACTTGAAAGTGCTGAATGCAGCTCAACTTCACTTGATTTTCTTTGGAGGACTTTTGAATTGTTTTGGAATTAATCATGAGCTATTTAGTTGCAAATGCTCAAAAACATAAGCCCACTGGAGGTCCTTTGAAAATTCAGGCCTAAATCTCCAAAGCCTTTAGCTCAATTTTACTCAGAGAATAATATCTGGAAACACAAATACCATTTTCTATTTTCTCAGATTGGACTCTCAACCCATTCTTGATGGGATTAAAAAGGTCACAGTAAAGCAAGACTTTAGAGTGGTTGCCGCCTGGGTTTGACACTTTCAGTACCACTTACTGCCTGTGAAACTTTGTGCAAGTTGACTTATTTACACTCTCTGTGCCTTAGTGTCACCACTTTGAGGATGGCTGTTGTGATGCTCATGTTCTTACTGTTTTTTTTTTAATCATAATTGTTGCTACATTAAGTCTAAGTCAATGTAAGAATAGTCAAATGTTGTGCAAATGGTCCAGGAAAGAGAAAGAATAGTAAAGAATGGTGGGGGCTGAGGAAGGAGGATTTCTCTCCCAAAAGAGACCCTGTGCTGCTGGGGCAAAGAGTGCCCATGGGCCAGCACTAGAGGAACACAAAACGTGTTATTTGTCTCCACAAGGAGAGGAAGGAAGAGACAGGAAAAGGGAATAAATTAGGGAACATACGTACAAGATACAAGTCAATATAAGGTATTTTAAGGCAAGTTTTCCAGGTGAAAGAGTCAAATTCTGGCACTGACTGGTGTGCGAGATGATGTGTAGCTCCCAAGACTCTAGGTACTGACCTGTTCCTGTAAAACGTTAGTGCATCCTTTTCTGCTTTGGCCTCATGACAGTTTTGGGTCAGGTTTACTTGTTAAATCAATTCCCCTCCTGCTAATATACCTACATGTGTGCTCGTTCTTCTTTACTTGATTGCTATTTTAAAGGGGGAAAAAAGGGTATTTTTTCAAAATGTCCTTTTACCTCCTTTCTTACATCATCAATTATTTCTTCTTTATTGGTTTATTCCACTCAGACTATACAGACTATAGTTTTGTCTTTTTATTTTTTAAAAACAACAAAATCTCTTCTCTGCTTCACCTGTTTCTTCCTTTTCTCAAATGCACAGAAACAACAGTTCTAGGGCCAACAGCACAGGCTTCAAGCTCCACTCCTCACCAGCATCATTCCCAGGCAGGATGCGTTCCAACTTTCCACTCCAGCCTACTCACCCCACCTTCTGCCTTCCAAGTCCACGGTTCCTTTCATATCTCCTGTGCGACTTCTGTAACAGCTTTTAGACCCTGCTGGTTGTCTTTTTCTCAAAGTCTTCTCTTTCCTTGACTCAGTCATTTGCCCTCCTTCAACTTCTCTGTTTTCTTTTCCCTCTCTGTTTCTTGCTTTGGCTTCTCTACCCTCACAGGCTGCTTTTCTCCAGTGTCCCAGCCTCTGTCCTCAAAGCATTATTTCACATTACTGCTCTAGACTCTGCCATCTCTATATTAAAGCTTCATTGTATGTTCCCAATCCACACTTCCCAGTTTACGCCCACCAGTTCTTCCCTGTACCCCTCTTCCACAACCTGGGCTAAATTATGGCACTTTACAACACTCAACAATACTAAGAATATGCAAGATTTCACCTTCACTCCTCTCTGCTTTTAATTATGTTTTCCCTCCTGTTTGAAAGGTCCTTTCTTTTCCTTTTGGCAAACTCTTGCTTATATTTTAAGGAAAACTTCTCTGGGGCATTTAGTAGCAAGACCTTTTCCCTGAGACTGAGAAAAGAAATGCAGTATCTTTTGTTCTCTGTGCTTCCACAACTTTTTTCTTTCATGACCAATATAGCATCCATTGTATTGCTAAGTGTATTTGCCTATGCTAGAGTTTTAGTTTCTCGATAAGAGCTATATTATATTCACCTTTTTATCCTTAGGAACTAGAACAGTGCCTAACATATGGTGGATTTATTGTAAAGATGCATTAGCTTGTATATTATATGTGTGTTGGAAACAAGAAAAACAGTAGTTTCTGTGTATTATGGCTTTTAGATACAGGGGAAATAAGAGAAAATTTTTTGTGTGTGTTAATCTACTTTAGATGGGTTTAATACAATTCAACAAATATTTACTGAATGGCAACATTTAATTAGTAACATGTCATTTATATTAGCTCTGAGAATACAAATTTAAGGAAGAAAAATGAGATTTGTTTCAGGAAAGGGTATAGTGTAAAAATGCAGATTGGATTTATAGGCTATTTCTTTATTTAAAAATTCATTAAATTACCAATTTTATTAGATATTAAATTAAATGTAGCTCATTGGGCTCCTAATATGACACTGATATCCACATATCTGGATATTGTAATCATATACTTTCATGAATATCTTGTCTTCCAGAACAGTACAACACAACGTGTTTCCTTTATCATGCTTAGAAATACATATATTCTAAATTTTCCACCACTCACTCACTCTTCAAACCGTTATCTGGTTTATATTCTTGTTACGGAAATGACTGAAATGGCTCTTCTTTTAATTAAATACACAGACATATAAAAGGTGCACAAATCAGGAGTGCATAGCCTGATGAAATATCATAGAACAAACACACTTACATAACCTGCCCTTCGATTAAGACGTAGGACGTCAGCAGCACCCCAGAAACTACTCTAGGGATCCGTCTTAACCACTAACGTCTTTCTGTTCCTTAAAGAGCCACCATCATGGCATCTCATTCCATAGCCCAGTTTTGAAGTTTATATAACTTGAGCCTTGCAGAGTGAAAATCTTGGCGACCTGTTACTTAAATGCCCCTGCGGAGAGGACTCCTTGCCAGCTGCCGGGAGTGTGGTTAGCTGGCAGCCTCTAGTTGTGAGATTCCGCACGGTCTGTCTCAGCTTCTGAGCCAGGGCCACACTATTTTTGGTGATTCCCCAGTCAATGACTAAGTCAGGTGGCAGTAACTTAAGGACATGGTCATCTTAGAACAAACCACAGGCAATTACTAAACAAACTGGTGGCAAAAGAGCTTAGCCCTTTCCACCCAAAGCAGATTGCACTAATCGCCAGGTTTTGGTCCAGAATTCCCCACTGGGCTGGCGGAAACCGTCAGATTTTCATCATGCTCTGACAGCGCCCTTTGCTCGGTCCTGCTACCCCTCTTTTCCTTTTCCAGGAAAATAAACTTATTGCTGTGACACTGGGTCTATGTGTTGTCTTTCTTATTTTTTTTTACTATTAGTTTTTTCATTCTGGATTATTGTGAATAAAAATGTTACGAACATATGTGCAAGATTGTGTAGACATGTGTTTTCAGACCTTTCGGGCAGGTTATATTTATGAATAAAATTGTTGGGTCTATCATTTCTGTAATAAATAATATATGGAAGTTCTAGTTACTTCATATCCTTACCAATATTTTGGGTATGAAACATTATCTCATGGTGGTTTTAATTTGCATTTCCCTTATGATTAATAAATTTCAGCACCTTTTGATATTCTTAGTTTCCATTCTTCTATCTGCTGTTCATATATTTTGTCCAATTTGTTATATTGTTTGACTTTTATTTTTAACTTCAAGAAGTTATTTATATATTTGAGGTATAAGACCGTTGTCAAATATAAGTATTGGTACTATTTCACCAGTCTATCTTGCCTATTAATTTTCTAATGATATTTTTTAATTGGCAGAAGTTTAAACTTTGACGAATTATCAGTTTTTTATTGTTAATATTTTTGTGTGTTCTGTTTAAAAAAATCTGATCAACCCAAGGTCATGAAGGTATTCTCTTAAGTTTTCTTCTAGACGCTTTGTAGCTTTAGCTCTTATACTTAGACATATCATCTACCTCAATATTTTGTACATGGAATATGGTAGATGTCAAATATCCTTTGCCAATTTTTTTTCTGTTTTCTGAACTCCTTGAAGTATTAAATAAACATTATATTTAATTTGATGTAAAGAATAAAACTGAATTGAGAGATGAAGAGAGCTTTCAGCAGATTACTTCTTGTTAATATTCATATGCCTACAAAGAGAGGGACCTACATAGATACACTTTCACACTCACTCACATATACACATATTGAAATTGAACAAATAAATGTATTGGATATAAGACAATATGCAGCCTGACCTCAAGTAAACTGACTGAAGAAATGAGTACAATGCTGAGAACTGAAGGGGACATGGAAAAGGCAAGGGAAGAATGTCAGAGATTATGCTAGTTCAGTCAGTTTCCAAAGAAACTGAGAAAAAAAAAAAAGGACACTGATGATATCACTCTTTAAGATATAATATTGAGTTTCAGGTTCTTATTTTCAAACTGAAAATACAATATCAGGCTTCCAAGCGAGTCAAGTATCTCCAATTTGGGACTCAGAGGTCATAGTTGTCTAAAAGCGGAGAGTCATTTTGATTTAAAGATTTAAAGCTTAATATAAAATCAGGCCCTATTCATTTTGAAATTGTGCTTTTAGAAATTTCTAACTTTTCACGAAAACATAGTTTATTTATTTTCAGATTAAAGCACTAAGATAAAGTCTTAAGGTCTATCCTCTCACCTTTCTACTCAAGAATTCCTCTTAAGAGATCAAAGACAAAACAATGCATTTCCTGCTTTTGATGAAAAACATGCTATTGCTTTGTCATCACATAGACAAAGAACATTAGATCAAAATAATGGGGAGCAAATCCCTCTGGACAACGGCTATTTCAAACCTGATGTATTCTGGCTTTGATGAGAAGGAGAGTGGGAGAGAGAAATCAAGTAAATGTTTATGTGAAATATTGCCTTGATTGATCAAGCTTGCTAAAATTCTATGTATTTAGAGCTGTCTTTTAAATAAATATATTCTTTGATTTTGAAGCAAGAATTTTCAAAATTAGTTTTTATAGTTTATAGATACAGAATGAGCATACTTCAAATCTTCAAAAGAAATTAAATACATATTTTTTCTCCCAAACTGAAAAAAATAGTATATGATTATGCTATGTGCAAGTTTATGTTATCTGTATGCATCTTAGAAATCCAATCAATAGGTCATTTTTTCTTTTTCTTTTTGATGGCATGTTGTCTCACTAGCAGTTTAAGGAAGGATACAATGTAATGGTAATATTGTTATATAGCTTTGTAGCATGTGAGTCCCCTACTTCAAACACTTTTTTCTTTCCTTTCCTTTTTCCCTTTTTTGTGTTTATAATTAAGCTGGAAAACAAAAAGAAAACCAAAACTGTTGAGTTGACTGGGTTAGTTTGTTAGCAACCTTTGTTATTTGATTTAATTCTCTTCAAAGTAATTTTTTCTTTCTGTAGCTCTCAGTTTCAGAGACCAGAAAGTAAATGCTTGAATATAGTGTTGGAGGTAGAACATTTGTATTTTTAAACAACTTTTCTTTTTGTAACTTGGAGGAAAACCACTGTACGATTTTCTACATGTAGCGAAATCACTTTGTAATTTCTTATATTTTTTATCTTCTCTTTTATTCCCTACAAGATCAATTTTAAAAACACTAATTCTGTTTTAAAAATATAAAGTCATAATCTGAGAAGAAAAAGCCATCGGTGCAAAGAAGATGTGTGGATTTAGGTGTAAGGAATTAGCTGGACAAATACGATGAAGTGGAATAATTCGAGTAAGCTGGTAATTATAGGCTGCTGAGGACTAAAGGGGGACAGAAGAGCAGGCTAGTAATCTGCAGGTGACCTCTGCAGCTACTCAGCACAGCAAAGACAGGGCGGGCTTACAACATAGCTGAGAGTCGCGTACTGGTCCAAAAAAATGCACGTAAATAATGTTTGGAACCTGAAATTTTGTTATGTTATAGTTACAGAAGCAAAATGACTTTTAAAAATCAAATTTCAATTAAATATTCTGTACAAAGTTTTTACATTAATCACAAAGTAATGTAGACCAGATATATTCCTTAAGATTTATTTTCTAGTTTATATCTTTACTAATATTTGGATGTAAACATACTAATATTCATCATTTGGTGTAGGGAATATTAGGCATACATAGAATGATACTCTCTCCATTACTTAGATTAAGCTTCACTGCTCAGCAGTGCTTTTGGACTCAGAGTATTCCATTTATCTTCAGATAGTTGCTCAATTTTCAGGAGTAGAGCTTAGAGGGGCAGCCGCTATGAACATCCCTTACAAAATGAGAAATAGTACTTCTACATGCAGGACTAGAGTTTAGAGACACAGTCACTATGGAAGTTCCTCAAAAATTGAGAAATAGAACTACTATATGATTCAGCCTTTCCACTTTAAGGTATTTATCTGAAGAAAACAGAGCACTAACTTGAATACGCACACACACACACACACACACACACACACCCCTGCTCACTGCAGCATTATTTACATATTCTAGGTTATGGAAACAACCTGTTTCCATTGATGAATGAATGGATAAAGAAATTGTGATATATATATATATATAATCTCCATCCATATCCATAGGCAGAGGATGGGAGATGAAAGAAATAGGTGAACGATTAGCTTGGTTTTTTTGGTTTTTTGTTTTGTTTTACTTTGCTTTGCTTATTTATTTTAGTTTAGATAATTTTTTTAACAGGAGACTTTCCTGACACCATTATTTTATGTTTTCTCTTTGTTGATTGCCTAGAGGTTTTTATAGGAAATGCAACATACTGACAAATCAGACTTCTAGCAGATCAGTTTTAAGAAAGTGTGCCAAGGCACATTGCATGCTCTGAAACTCATTTCTGAAACCCACCCTTTCCTTTGCGAAGTCTCTTGCCTACAGAATTGTGTACTCTCCAGCTATTAACTAAATTAACCATTTAATTTTCACATTCTCTGATTTACCTGTGGTTGTCAGTCATAGAAAACTGTATTTTAAAAATGTAATTATTTGATGTTAGAGAGAAAAAAATATATTTATTTTAAAATGTGATTTTAATTTAACACCTCTAGTTTATTTTTTAGGGTTGAAAGTAGATTAATATTTCTCTCATATATGGGAGTAGAAGCACATTTTTGCTGTAGCGGAAAACCTGAATATTATTAAGCTGTCTTTAATTTTGCATGCAGAATTATTTTCCTATTTTTTACATTTAATATAGAATTTTTCAATAGTAGAAAGATGCATTAATGGTGGCTTTGGTTCTTGGTCCTCTGTATAATTGTTTTATTCTCCAGCTTATTTTACTGGCCTGTATCTCCCTTTAATTTCCCCTATCTATTTTCTCATTGATAAAGCATAATAATGTCTACACACTTCTCAGACATACTGTGAAGTGTCATTGATTTTTTCCTAAGTTCTTAAAACACTTTCAGTGTCTTGGGGACAGGTAATATTTAAATATAATGTGTTTTTCCTACATATATCTTTTCCCAAAGTTCAACCTGATAAATATGCCTCATGAATCAGTTTAGATTTCCGATATGTTTGCTGAAATGTTGAAGAAAATTTGTAGTGACTATTACTCAGAAGGGAAATATATAGAAAGCCCCACTGGCTTTTACATGTGTATCAGTATAGAAGTAGCTGATGTTTATAAATGAGTGTTTAGAAGATAAACTATAGAAAGTTAAATTTCAACTAATTTAGTGTACTGTGAATTGAACTTTTAAATGTTCGTCTTTTTATATCATTTTTACTTTATCTCATTACTCCCAAAATGCTAATGTAAATACATATTAGCAGATAGAAGTAAATTAGATAAAAGTTTCTTTACTTATCTGTTAATCATTCTTACTTGCTCTTGGGTTTATTACTTTTCTGGATGTAATGACACAGGTTTTATAAAATGCAATGTGATATTTTTTTGAAAGAACAACTGTATTTGCAAATAAGCATGCAAGCATTCTTGCATATGATAATTCTTTGAAATTTAAAGTTAACTCTCACTTTAAGATATGTATGTATGATTGCTGGTTTATATACAGAAAACATGATGATTTCTCATAGAACTACTAAAGGAGAAGGAAGACAGCCACAAAGATAGAAGTCAAAAGTAATGCCCTGCATTATTTTCAAGACAATGTGCCAATATGTCATTTATAAGGAAGTTAAGCCATGTGGTCCTAATGTTAATTAACAGCTATATCTTTCTAGAAACCTCTTTTCATCTAACTACAAGGAAAATGGAATCAGGTTAACAACCTAAAAAGTGGGACAAAGGGAGAGAAATAACCTAGTAATAAGCACCTATTAGGGCAACATGGAAAAATTTCAAATGAGGGATTTCCAGACATTAAAGCCATTGCACAAATAAATATACAGATAAAAAGGAATGAGATTAATGCTATTAACAGATGACAAGTTTTACATATTTTATTACTAACTATTCAACAATGACTGTTTTTCATCTTTGTTATCTCATCACTTTAACCAACAGATGCATGTTATTTCTATCCCCTCTGAGAAGAATATATGTTTATTACTACAAGGATGGATTTTCACTTTTGCTGTATTTTTAGGTCTGATCACTGCCAATGATGCCATAAACCTGCCATGACAAATTCCAGTGTAGAATACCTTTGGTACCATGCTCTCTTGTTTTTCCACTAAGAAAAAAGCCTCTAGTGCTAATCAGAAAAAAAACCCCAAAACTGGTAACCTTTGAAGTTTCTGAAATAGAGAGGAATAGCTTGCAAATATGGCTTATTTGTGACAATCTGGGTTACACCTTTTGTTCTGGCATAATAACTAATAGTTCTTCCTTTCACACTCGGGGGTATTATAATTTCAGCAATAAATGACATAATTATCCCACTGATAGGTGCAAAGAAGAGTAATACCTGGCCTAATAAAATTTAAAATATTTAGAGATAATCTTTTCAATGATTATAGAATATGATAATTAGTTGAGTGATTAAAAAAAGTACTATTTTCTAATTTACTAGCATAGTCTCTCAAATTAATTTGATTAACAAACTTGATTTATTTACATATGTATGTAAACTCTTAATAGTTGTTAATGTCATATCATGAAACAAGCTACCACAGATTATCAAACTATTATTTATTATATGTAAAGTCAAAAGTTTCCCATGCTTTATATTCATGAATAGTCATACTTAAGAAATTAATTTTGCTATTATTTCTGTGATAGCTTTTCAAGGATATGTAGGTTTATATTTTCTTGTCATCTAAACAGCTCCAAAGTCAGAAATTATAAACATGTTTTTGGTAAGAAGAATTCTTATTATTTATATTTTAAATCCATAATTACTATTGATTTTTCTTCTAGAATGTTATTTATTTTATTGTATACTTGAGAGTGCAGGGATTGTGTAGGTCTTGTTTATCATTTTATGTTTTATACATAAAATAGTGTCTGACACAGAGATGCTCACTAAATGTTATTTCAATAAAGATTGGAGGACGGTGTCTACTCTCATATTGCCATTAACACTGGAAATGTGTGTGTGTGTGTGTGTGTGTGTGTATAATTCTCAGGGACATTAAACTTTTATCCTCCTGGTATAGCACTTTGAGTAAGCCCACAGGCTCTGGGTAATGTCACCCTGGATTAAAATCCTGAATCTTGGCTATCTCACTTCCTAGAGGTATATAGCTTTTGGCAAATTAGCTTCTCTAAATTGTTATTTTTCTACCTTTAAAGCATAGTAGCTGGAAGGATTATGTACTGAAGTTCATGTTAAAAGCTAAGCATTGTGTCTGGCACGTTACAAATTTATGATGGTGCCTGTCTTGTAAATCTTACTTTATTCTTAGCTTTTGTTCTAGTGGGAGTATCTCACAACCTCACTGAGAAATAGCTGTGTGTTTTTAATTTTTAATTTTTAAATTACAGTTGATATACAACATTATATTAGTTTCAGGTGTACAACCCTGTGATTAGACATTGAACTTACAAAGTGATCTTGACAATGCTAGTACCTATCTGACACTGTATATAATTATCACAATATTACTGACTATATTACCTGTGTTGTACTTTACATCCCCATAACTATTCTGTACTAATTTGTACTTTTAAATCCCTCACCTTTTTCACCCAGCCCCCCAACCCTACTTCCATCTGGCAACTGTCAAAATGTTCTCTGTATCCATGAGTCTGTTTCTATTCTGCTGAGTTGTTCTTGTTCCTCTTAATTCTCAAGGAGTAAACTAAGTGTCAGGAGATTTCCAGAAGTAAATTAGCCATATTTAGCAATAAAAATAAGGACATTGAGTTAAATATGAATTTTAGATAAATAACAAAAATTTTTTGGTATAAGTATGTTTTGTTTTTTTATCTCATAATTTATCTTGAACATCACTCAAACATGCTATAGGATCCTTGAACTGTGTTACTGTAAGGAGTTGGACAACTGATGGATTAGGTAGAAGAACTAAAATTGAAACAGCAAAGTTTAGCTGTTTATTTAATCTGGTATAATATTATATAAATATAAGTACTGTTCCATTTAACAATTATTATATAATGACTACAATGATAAATTAATTTGAAATAGCTAAATGTTATAAATAGAATAAAGAATGTAAGCTATTTCTAAGAAAAAAAGGAAAATAGAAAACAATTAATGTTATTATAACAATATGTTGATGGCCAATGAATAAACTTACTTTTTCAAATTACTGTAGAAGATCCAAATTTTCTTAAAGATGTTCTTCAAAACTGAAGGAGCAATATTTTCTTAGATAAATAAAACCTAAGAGAGTTTCTCAACTCTAGACATGCCTTATAAGAAATGCTAAAGAAAGTTCTTCAAATTGAAACAAAAAGATGATAAATAGCAACATAGAAGCATATGAAAGTATAAATCTCAATATAAATATAAATATATAAACAAATACAAAATATTATAAAATTGAAGTTGTGTTGAAGTTCTTATCAGTTTAAACTTTTTTTTTGTGACTGTAAGGTTTTTAATGTATGCTTCCTGGTAACCACAAAGAATATACTTATAGAAGATACACAAATGAATCAAGGCATGTGATTACGAAAAGGAAGACATCAAGAGAAGTAAAGAGGAACAAAAAAACTACAAAAATTTGAGAATTTGCTTCACAGAAAATAAAATGGTATCAGTAAGTCCTTTACCATCAAAAACTACTTTAAGTGTAAATGGGTGACACTCCCCAATATAGACATAGGGTGGCCAAATGCATTAAAAAATATCCAATTGTATGTTGTTTATAAGAAACTAACTTTAGATTTAATAACACACATTGGCTATAAGTGAAAAAATGTAAAAAGCTATTTCATGGTAATCAAAAGAGAGCAGAGGTGGCCACAAATAAATCAGACAAAATAAATTTTAAATAAAAAATAGTCACAAGCGACGATGGAAGGCATTATATAACAGTAAAAATGTCAATTTACTAAGAAGCTACAGTGATTATAAAAACATGCATACCTCAAATCAGTGTACCTAACTATAGGAAACAACTATAGTACCTAATTATAACTGAAGAAAGAAGTACACAGCAGCATAATAATAGTAGGATACTTCAATACTTCATTTTCAATAATGGATAGAGACAGAAAATCAATACGGAAACAAAGGACATTGGCAATAACAGACACACAGTCATATCAAGTGCACAAGGGGCATTCTTTGGGGAAGATCACATGTTAAGTCACAAAACAAGTCTTAACAAATTTAAGAAGATTGAAATCATGCCAAGTATCTTCTTTGACCACAGTGGAATGAAACTAGAAATCAACAGCAGAATCAAAACTGGAAAATCTACATATATGTGGAAATTAAATACCCCATTCTTGAAAACCTAATTGATCAATGAAGAAATCAAGGGATTATTAGAAAATGTCTTGAGACAAATGAAAACTGAAACACAAAATATTTAAACTAATGGGATGCAGCACAAGCAATACTAAGAGGGAATTTTATAGCAGTAAGTGCCTCCACTGAAAAGAATAGGAAGATCTCAAATAAACAATCTAACTTTACACTTCAAGTATCCAGGAAAGGAAAAAATTATGTCCAAAGTTAGCGGAAGGAAATGATAACAAAAAATTAAAGAAAAAATTAACAAAATAAAACACTGAAAAGCCATAAAAACTAAACAAAACTAGAATTGCTATTTGAAAAGATCAAGAAAATGGAGAAAACTTTAGACTAAGAGAACAAGATAGAAAATTAAAATAAAACAAAAAATGAAATAGGAGGTATAACAACTGATAGTACAGAAATAAATATTATAAGAAACTACTATGAATAACTAAATGCCAACAAATTGTGTAATCTAAAAGAATGAATAAATTTCTAGAAATATACCTACTGAGACTAAATTATAAAAAAAATCTGAACAGACCTCTAACTAGTAAGGACACTAATAACCAATCAATAAGCAAAGATGTCTCAACAACAATAAAAAAAGCCCATGGCTAGATGGTTTTGCTGGAGAATCCTACCAAATATTTTAAGAAGATTTACTGCCAATTTTTGCAAACTCTTCCAAAAAATTGAAGAGAACAGAATGCTTCTAAACTCATTTTATAAGTCCAAAGTTCCCCTTAATCCAAAGACAAAGGCATTACAATAAAACTTCAGGCCAATATCCCTGATGAATATAGACGCAAAAATCCTCATCTAAATATTAACAAACTGAATTCATGAGCACATTAAAATGATCATACACCACAATTAATTGTCATTTATCCTTTTGATGCAAGGGTGTTTCAACATATGAAAGTCAATCCATGTGACACCCCACATTAACAGAATGAAGAAGAAAAATCACATGATTGTCTCAATAGATGCAGGAAAAGAGCATTTAACAAAATTCAAAATGCTTTCATGATTTTTAGAAAAAACTTCAAAAAGTAAGAATAGATGAAAAATACCTCTACATAATGAGAATCATATATGAAAAGTCTATGGCTGATTGAATGGTGAAAAACTGAAAGCTTATCCCTCAAGATCAAAAACAAGGCAATAATTCCCACTTCCATTCAACATAGTATTGGAAGTCCTAACTAAAGCAATTAGACAAATAAATAAATAATAAAATGCCTCCACACCAGAAAAGGCAAAATTATCTATGTTTGTAGATGACTAGATCTGTAAACATTGTGTAGAAAAACCTAAATATTACATTAACAATGTTAAAACTGACAACTGCATCAAAATTACAACTAAAATATAGAACAACCATCATTCAGAAATGTCAGAAATCGAGTTGAATGGAGGTCTGACAAGTACAGAATTAAAAATACTACATCCCTCCAGAATGGTAGGTGGGCAGAGATGCTGAGTGGGCTGGTCCCACATCCATGTGTAGTAGATAAATATTCAGGAGGGCTATCTCAGGAGTGAGGAGTCTAAGCCCTACACCAGGTTTCTTAGCCCAGGGTTCCAGTGCCAGGAAGATAATTCTGCGTAGTTTCTGGCTGCAAAAGCCAGTGGAGTTTGAGTTGGTAGAAAAAAATTCTGGAGCCCCAATCAGTCCCTCTTAAAGAAACCACACATGGACTCACCTACTCAGACTTATTCCCTTTGAGCTCCGGCACCAGGGTAGCAACTTGAAAGAAGCAAGTAGCATACTGGGAGGAACTGAACTGTCTGGCATCAGCACAAGAGCTCTGGGGATAGCTTTCTCCTACACAGAAAGGTGGGCAGAGGCCATTGTCCCTTTTCTGAACCCCCCACAAGGCCACAGAGTCAGCAGGCAGATACCATATCTGAGACTCTATCAACCTGTCTAACACTGTTTGTCCCACCCTGCAGATCACTTAAATTTCTGTCTCACCCAACTTATGGGCCTACTCAATTTGCTAATATGGACTTTTCCATATTAATGGCTTGTCTTGGCTTATGCTTCACAATTTCCTAAACCAAGCAAGCAACAAAAGGTCTCAGTGAGCCTTCTTGCTTAAGTGGCTCCAGGCCTGGCACTAGCAGCAGCCAGCCTAGGTTCACAGACAAAGAAACATGGCCCAAATTAAAGAACACCATAGAAAGAACTAATCAAAATGGAGATAAACAATCTATGAGAGCAGAGTTCAAAATACTGGTTATAAGGGTGCTCAAGGAACTTAAGGAGGAACTCAACAACATAAAAAAGGTCCAGTTAGAAATGAAGGATACAATAATTGAAATAAAGAACAACTTACAGGGAAACAACAGTAGAGTAGATGAAGCCAAGAATCAAATCAGTGTTTCAGAACATAAGAAAAAAAAATCAGAACAACAAAAAGAAAAAAGAATAAAATAATGATAGTGTACGCAGCTTCTGGGACAACTTCAAGAGTTCCAACATTTACATCATAGGGGCGCTAGAAGGAGAGTAGAAAGAGCTAGAAATTGGAAATCTATTTGAAAAAAATAGTGAAAGAAACTTCCATAATTTGGTGAAGGAAATGGACACGCAAGTCCAGGAAGCACAGAGAGTCCTAAACAAGATGGATACAAGGAGGCCCACTCCAAGACACATCATAATTAAAATGCCAGAGGTTAAAGATAAAGAGAGAATCTTAAAAGCAGCAAGAGAAAAGTAGTTAGTTACTTGCAGGGAGTTCCCATAAGACTGTCAGCTGATTTCTCAAAAGAAATTTTGCAGGCTAGAAGGGATCGGCAAGAAATATTAAAAAGTCATGAAAAGTAGAGACCTACTGCCAAGGTTGCTCTCCTAGCAAAGCTATCATTTAGAATTGAAGGGCAGATAAGGAGCTTTCCAGACAAGAAAACACTAAGAGTTCATCATCACCATACCATTATTATATGAAATGTTAAAGGGACTTATTTTTATTTAAGAAAAAGAAGATCAAAACTATAAACAAAATGGCAATAAATACTTTCTGTCAACAGTTGAATCTAAAAAACAAACTAAACAAACAACAAGACCAAAAACAGAATCATGAATATGGAGAGCATTTTGATGGTTGTCAGATGGGAAGGGGTGTGGGGGAATAGGAAAATGAGTGAAGAGGTGAGGGGATTAAGAAGTACAAATAGGTAGTTACAGAAAAGCCATGGGAATGCAAAGTACCATATAGGAGATGGAGTAGCCAAAGAACATATACGCATGATTCATGTACAGTAACAATGGTGTGGGTTTGTCTGAGGAGGGGGGAAAGGGGGGAAATTGGGACAATGATAATAGTATAATCAAAAAAATATTTTTAAAAAGTTAGAACTAATAAATTAATTCAGCAGTTACAGGATACAAAGTCGACATATAGAAATCAGTTGCATTTCTATAACCAACAATAAGCAATCTAAAAAAAATTAAGAAAACAGTCCCATTTCTTCAAAAAGAAGAAAATATTTAGAAATCAACTTAACCAAGGAGGTTAAAATGCTTGTACAATCAAAACTGCAAAACATTGCTGAAAACAATGCAAGTGACATAACTAAATGGGAAGATATCTTGTGTTCATAGATTGGAAAAATTAATATTGTTAAAATGTCCATATACCCCAAACAATATACAAATACATTGAAATCCTTATTAAATTCATTATGACATTTCTTATAGAAAAAAACCTAAAATTCATATGTAACCACAATGATCTTGAATAAATAAAACAATCTTTTGGAAAATGAACAAAGCTAGAGGCTTTATACTTCCTGACTTCAAAACATAAGTAAGTTAACAATACAATATGCTACTGGCATGAAGACAGATATGTAGACCAATGAAACAGACCAAAAAGCCCAGAAAAAAACCCAAAACAAAACATGGATATATGGTGCATAGATCTCTGACAAGTGTGTCAAAAATGTACAATGGGGGAAAAATAGTCTTTACCAAACAAATGGGGCTGGAAAACTGAATGTTCACATGCTAAAGAATGAAACTAGATTCTTATATCCTACACAGGAATCAACTCAAAATGGATTAAAGACTTAAACATTAAAAACTGCAACTGTAAATCTCCTCAAAGGAAACATAAGGGAAAATTTTCATGATGTTAGTCTTGGTAATACTTTCTTGGATACATTACCAAAAGCATAGTCAACTAAAGCAAAAATTTACAAGTAGGACCATAGCAAATTAAAAAGATTCTACCCAGCAAAATAAAAATAATAATAATAATTACTGAATAAAAAGATAACTTAGGAATGGGATAAACCATTTATGACCATGTACATCATGAGGGGTTAATGCCCCTAATATCCTAAACCACATTAGTTAAAAAATAACTAATAACCTGATTAAAAACTGAAGAAAGGACTTGAGTAAATATTTCTCCTAAGAAGACATATAAATGGCCAACATTTATTTTAAAAGATGCACAACATTGCTAATTATCAGGGAAGTGGAAATTAAAACCACAGTGAGCTATCAACCTCATCCCTGTTATAAAAAGCCATTTATATAATATATAGCTCAAGTGTTGGCAAGAAGGTAGAGAAGTTGGAATCTTCATGCCCTCTTGGCTATTATAAAAAACAATGTCAAGTCGTTTCCTCAACAGACTAAAAGTACAAGTACTGTATAATGCAACAATTCCAGTTTTGGCTATTCAAAAGAATGGAGAACAGGGATTTAAAGAGGTAATTTCAGTCCTATGTTTGTTACATCATTCACTTTGTCATGAAGTGTAAACAACCTAAGAGCCAGGTGAATGGATAAAGAAATGTGGTATATACATACAATGAAATATTATTCATCCTTTAAAAAGGAAATATACCACTATATGAATGAAACTTATGGACATTACATGAAATTAACCAGTCACAGAAGGAAAAACACTCCTGATTCCACTTGTACGGTGTATCTAACACAGTCAAATGCAGAAGCAGAAAGAAGAGTGCTGGCTGCTGGGGCCAGGACAGGGGTTCCTGTTAAATGGGTATAAAATTTCAGTCATGCAACATGAAAACGTTATAGAGATCTTCTGCACAACATTGTGCCTGTAGTGAACGTTACTCAACTGTATCCTTAAAAATTTAAGAGAATTGATCTCATGTTATACGGTTTTTTTTTGTTGTTACCATAAACATTACTTAAGGACAGCAAGTGAAAAAAGATCAGCTTCCTTCTCATGTTTGACTCTGATTCCTCTTTTCCAAGCAAATAAAATTTTCCTCTAAAGATTCAAGTGCATTTCACATGTAATACTGGTTGATTGAGTCTAACAGCCATACAGAAACTGTTTACTGTTGAATAATCAAATATGCATAACTGCAGTACTTATGACAATATAAAATGAATTGGCTGCTAATATAAACACATCAGTCACACTCTAGGGTTGCAGCTATTCTTAGTATTGAGCACAGCTATAAAGAATAACATTAAAATCTTCCTATCATCTGAAGACTGAAGTAAATTCACAGTGAACCAAACATCAGTTTGACATTTATGGGCTTTATATTCTGGTCCTATAATGTGATAATAATGGATGGTTTATTTTCTAGTTTAACTTTAATCTGCCTTGCAACTTGGTTGGCAAAAATGAGCATGAGTAGATACTATTTTATATAAATTTTCATAATAGAATGTTTAAGAGCAATTCATCTTATTTAGAAAATAATAAGACAGCATAAAAATGAGTATCAAGTAGTTTCAAACTTACTTTGAAAATGAAAATCCTAATAAGTCAGCAATTTAATGCCTATTCCTAAGCATACAGACAACTGGTATTTCCTTACATTCCAAAGACTATGAGGACAATCTCACTAGTTGCAGTGACAACAGTAAGTCATTGTTTCCAAGAAACTTCTTGCATAAGGAGACAGTTTTTTGTATGGCAAAGACAAATGGTTTTGAAAAAAGAAAAGGATTATGAACATTGGTATTATAATTTGGTTATAAAAATAAAGATCTAGAAACCTTGAATTCATGTACAGTTGTTCTTAAAACTGACCTAGCAAAACATGAATAGCTTTTCCTTTTTGTAATATTAAAGGAGGGAGCAGTAGGAGAAGGAAAGGGAGGTACAAGTGGAATGAGATATTTGTACATAAAATTGAAAAAGAAGGAGTTACTTCAATGAACAACATTTGAATGCAAAGATTATTTCTATTTTGAGTTGCATGACAGAGCATTAATGAGGTGATTAAAAACACAAACACAAAAATTCAGAGAATTCTCAGTAGTTATGAAAAACAGCATCAAACTATGTATTATTATGGCAGTAGGTCGGAATTTCTGTGCTTCCCTCTATTAGCAGTGTGGCCTTGGGCATATTACTTAACTTCTAAATTTAAGTTCTTTACATCCACAAAGAGATAATAATAATACTAACTCATTGGATTATTGTGATCATTAAATGTGATAATACATGAGAAATAGAGTAGAAACTCAATAAAACTCAGCTTTTATGATGTGATGATAACATTCTATTATCTTAGGTCTCAAACTAAAAAATAAATATGAATAATAATACTTGTCCTTCCTACCCACAGCCTAATCAATAGTTTTAATGAGATTATTTATGTATATACTCTCTATTTCTACAAGATTAGGTGCTATTATTGCAATTTTACAAAAGTTGGATAAGTTTTTAAAATACAATGGCATAGACTGTGGGAATAGTAGGATAGTTTAAATCTTCAGGTAAAATTGTCTTGTGACTGCTTCCCCACCTTATTTTGGAGCAGGACAAAACCAGAGCTTATTTTTCAATTAAATACTCAATTGTAGTGTTTGGGAAAAGGTAGCAATGAAAATGGACCTTTCTAATTTTAATAGAAGCCTTTCTGTCTTTAGTTTCTATCTAAGTTTGAAACAGTGCAGAGCCCTCCTTTAGAAGCAATTCATGTACCAGCCCACAGACTGAGGCAGATGAGACTGAAGCTGGATTAGACCTCTAGAAGGGTGCAGATCCCTCTCCTCCACCCTGACTCTTTTTGCCACTTCCCCTCCTAGAGGTGATCTCATACAGAAATGTTACTTTGCTTTCTGTTCCACAACCAAAAATATTTCAAATTCTTAACATTTGTCCATTTATCATCTGCCTTGTATCAGGAGGTGTACTTATCCTGTTTTCTATAGATATAAACACCTTTGTTCTACTTTACTCTATTAAATAATGTTTAATCAGTGTCTCCTATGGACCTATACTTTGCATTAGATGCTCAGATAACATGATTGCACACCATATAGAGTCCCTGGCTGTAAAGAGTTTGCAATATAGTAGGTGAGTGATACAGCCAAACATAATAATGTAAATACAAGAGGTTATAGGAACATACAGGAGCAAAAGCCAGCCTAACTTTAGGAATGAAAAGAGTAGTCATTGAAATATTAGAAGAAGTAGCTTCTGAGCCAATAATTGAAGAATGAATCAGCATGACTCAGATAAGAAGTAGTGTGGTGTGTGCTTGAGGGGTGTTGGAGTTTGTGGTAGAAACAGTTCCAGGCCAAAGAAATAGCATGCTTGGAGACCCGGGGTGAGAAGACACAATGTACTCAAGGAACTGAAAGAACTAGCTTAGCTGGAGCAGAGAAGGACAAAGGGGAAGAATGAATAAAGACATAGCATAAGGCTGAGGAGGACAAGTGTCAGATCATGAAGGACCTTGTGTCAATGTAAAAGAATGGGATTTTATCATACAATCATACAAACAATGAGGATGGGTTTTGTAAGTTTCTATTTACTGGAGTGAAATGATTAGCCCTGTGTTTTAGAATCTTCTGGCAGAATAATGGAAACATTAGCTGTAGTGAGTCACAACTGAGGCAGGAAGACATATGAGGAGGAAATAATGGTGATTTAGCTAAATCAGTGCTCTAGGGCAGAGGCTGTGGTATGTGGAGAACAAGACAGGTGTGAGAGACAGAGAAAGAATAAGTTGGAAGTGGTAATTATTGACCTGACAGATTCGAAAAGGGAGACCTTAAATTCTAGTATGAGCTAGATATAATACAATGTTTTATGGGTAAAAATGTTATCAGCATTCCATTAATGTTTTTCTTATTCTGAAAAGTTTGTCAATGCAGGCAGATGTACTTGAAAGTTCTAATTTGTCCTGACATTTTTGCATTGGCTGTGGTATAGTCAACAAATACTTTTTGTGAGCTTACTAGGTAGACAGATAAAGTCAGAATGATTGACGTTTCTTTCTCACAAACCTAACAGTTTTCTGGCAGACACTGACGAGTTAGTTAGCAGTAGGGCAGGATAGAGCTACAAGACTCATAGAATTTGAGATGGGCATATGGATGTGTACACAAGAGAGTCTCACCCCACTTATCTCAAGGAATTGCCGTTTATTGTCAGACACATCTCCTGGAACTGGAATTGGAGTTAGCTGCCTCTTCTCTCTCCATCTATCCACTATCAGCTACATGTACTCTTGTTTTGCTTCTTTCTGTGCATCTAGACCACTGTCCTCTCTATTTTCATATAAGGTTCTTCTTATTTCTGCTACTTTAAAACTTTGGCTTATTATGGCCCATCGACATCCTTCCTGACCTTCTTCAAACAAGATATACCACTTGAACTAGCTTTACTAATGACCTCATATCTCCATATTTCTTATACTTAAAATTGTAAACAAGGGTTTGATAATTTCATCTAAATGTATTTGCATTGGAAACATCAAAGATTCTTGCAATACTTATGTTCTTGTTGCTGCTGGGGCTTCTGCCCACTTCTGATCTAATTATATGACTGATTGGAAAAACCTCATTATGGCCACATGTTTCAGAATTTGACCATAAAGGACTTGGGCCATTTCCAGGGCATGGAGTTGGAGGTATGTGTATAGCAGATTTTCTCAGGGTCAGCTTATTCAATATATGACACATTGACTTGCAGCAGAGCAGTGGGAAGTCCAATATAAAGTGCATGTATGGAGGGGTGGGGTATATGTGGAGGAGTGCAGTCTGGCAGAGGAAAGATGTCCCAGAAGAGATGATATTTAGGTTGAGTCTTAACACAAAAGGATGTAGAATGGTAAAGAAAGGATGCACACTTGTTAGTGATAACTTCAATTGCAAAAGGTTGTGAGAAGCAAGGCGCCTTCAGGAAAAGCAAAGTCAAAATAACTGATTGTACTTCATTTCAGTAGGGTAAGAAAATGTAAACAGTTGATCATCACAGAGGTTTTCAAATAGGCAGCTGTGATTCTCCAGGGGGTGGATCAGTAGTTGCCATGGAGCCACTGAGACTAGCAAGTTATAATCTCCTTTTCTTCATTTTCAAGTAAAGAGTAAATAGAAAAGAGATAGCATTTCCCCTGGGTAACAGATATTTATTCTCATACTTCTGGAGGCTAAAAGTCAAGGTATTGGGAAGGCTGGTTGCTTCTGGAAACTCTAAGGGAGAAACCATTACATGGTTCACTCCTAACTCCAGTGGTCACCTGCAGTGGTCAGAAATCCTTAGACTGTGGCTGGATCACTCCAATCCCTGCCTCTATCTTCACATGGTCTTCTTATAAGGATATGAGTCACGAGAGTGATGGCCCATCCTAATCCAGTATGATCATTTTTCTTAATTTGATTACATATGCAAAAACATTATTTGCAAATAAGGTCACATTCACAGGTGTTGGGGGTTAGGACTGAAACATATCTTTTGGGGGGACATAAATCAACTCATGACAAGCAACACTTCTCAAAAGGAATCTATGACTCTACAGGGTGACTCAGTTGTTGCAGTGTTTTCATGGAAACAACTAAGTTCTAACCTCCTTTCTTTTTTTCAAGTGAAAGGAAAATAAAAGCAGTAGAGCATGTATTTTTTTTCCCTTGAATAATTGATTTCTTCTAGCCTTCAGACATATTTTTATTTTGAAGGCTGCAAGAAGAATTAAAGTAGTAAACCAGCTTGTTGATATGCCTTACATAGACTACCCTATTTTATTGAAAACAGCTACACCAACCAGGTCATTCATATGAGAAACATGAATGAGACCATGGGAACAACGTAATTGTACTGTCTCAAGTGGAAGAGAACAGTTGTAACATAGAATGTGGAAGAAAGTTTTAGCAGAGTATTGCCTTGAACTTGCAGCCCTCTGACATGACTGCTGACAGTGAGACTAGGAATGAAGACAAACCACAGTGGCATGCAGCTAGAAGAAGAGAGGTAGCTCAAGTCCACAAATGCTCTCCAATTAAAACAAAGGCACTCCAAGAAATATAAGTTTGAGAAGCCCCGTCACAGAAGTCACAGACCTTGTGAGCAGTGTCTACAAAATACTTTCTAAGCCGAGAATAAGGGGATTAGGAGGAAAGCCCAGGGCTAGCCTCATGGGAGTTTCCAGGAAGTTTACACCATTTGAGCAGTAGATCAGTGGTATTAAGGGTTTTCCCTATGAGGGCTGCTCACAGAACAAGTCCCAGTATAAACACCAAATTAAATGACAGTAATCCTTGTTGACATGCAAAGTGTGCCAATCTTACATCTGGTGCTCAGTAGCGCAACATAAATTCTCATATCTTTGAAGGGGATTAATCTGTGTTTCCAGTTCATAAAGATGTATTTTGTAGTTATTTTGGCTCTCAGAAAAGGGTTTGCCTCAAAAACTTAAGCAACCAATCTCTTACAGAAAATGTCTCAATCGAAGGACAGATAAAGAGCTTCTCAGACAAGAAAAAGCTACAGGAGTTCATCCCCGCCAAACCAGTATTAAATGAAATGTTAAAGGGTCTTCTGTAAAGATAAGAAGAAAAGATAAATAATATGAACAATAGAATGGCAATAAATACATATCTATTAACAATTGAATCTAAAAACCAAAATGAACACGCAGAGCACAAACAGACTCATAGATACACAGAACATTTTCATGGTTGCCAGATGCAGTGGGTTTGGGGTGATGGGTGAAAAAGATAAAGGGATTAAAAAGTGCAAATTGGTTGTTACAGAATAGTTGTGGGGATGGAAAATACAACATAGGGAATATAGTCAATAATATTCTAATAACTATGTATGGTGTTGGGATGATCACTTAGTAAGTTATGTAATGTTTAATCACTGGGTTGTACACCTGAACCTTATATACTAATGTATGTCGACTGTTGAAAAATAAAAACAAAACAAAACCATGATTTAAAAAAATGAAGGCTGAAGACAGAATCTCCCTGGCTGCAGCTGAAATACGGATGCTAAAACACTGAAGGTGTGTATTTGCATGTGTGTGTTTCTGACCAGAGCTGAGCTGGCTGGTTCGCAGCTCGCAGCAATACTCTATATTATAAATAAAGCTGTTCGCATTGAATAAAGTTCCCTTCTTCACCATTAAGACAAACAAACAAAAAACCCAGAAAAAAAAGAGTATGCCTCCCCCAAATAGAAGAGATAATGACATTTCATTTCCAAATGTAGTATTATACAAAATATTTTTATAATAGCCATTCAAATACAGACTTCCATTGAACAACCCTTTGTCTCATCAATAGCGTATTGATGAGTTTGTGGTAGGATACATAAGCTTAATTCTGGAAAGTAAAAAGGGGTTAGAGGAGAAGTTTCTCATATCCAACTTCCTCTATGACTTTCTCATTGGAATGTTTAATAGACTTTGCAAACTATATTTCTAACAAAAAATCCTACAAATTGGCCCCTACCACAATTTTGCAAGCTCAGTCTTTCATTTTCTCAGGCCATACACCTTGGTGTCATCTTTGACTCCTTTTTTTCTATTAAACTCATTTGTAACTCATCAATCCTTTCAACTCCTTTTTTTTGTTTGTTTATTTTTGGAATTACAAGCAGAATTTAGCTCTTACCATCCTATTTTAAGCCACCTAAACTATTGAAACCTTCTCACTTGTTTCCTGTCTGCTAAACATGCCCCATATGGTCTTTGTGGCAATCTAAAGCCAAAGAATCATTCTATGTATGTTTGATCATGTCCCTCTTTGCTCAGAATTGCCTAATGACATTCTATCTCATTCAGAGTAAAATGCAAGATTTTATTGTGGCTTGCAGGATCCAATGGGATCCTACCATTGGCCCTTCCACGAGCCCCTCTCTGGCCGTCTCATCCCAGATTCTCCCCTTGCTTGCTCTATCACATGCACCCCCCCCACACCTGGTTTCCGTGCTGCTCCTTGGATGCAAAAGCTCATGATTCTCTCAAAGTCTTTTGTATTGTCACTATTTGGGTTCCTCTTTTCAGCTTTACACTTGTCTTGCTCCCTTCATAGGTGTCTAAGGTTTCCACTGCACACATTTAATGAAACTGCAATACTCCCTCCCACGCATTTTATTTGCCCTTATTCTGCTTTATTTTTCTTCTTCACATTGATTATCACCCTTCATTTTATACATGTTTTTTGGTCTATTTGCTCTCCACCCACTAGAATGGAAGCACTAACATACCAGAACTTCATTTTGTTTGTCGTTATATCTCTTTCTTCAGTGACTACAATAATACTTAGTATATTGTAGATATTCATGCTTGTTGAATAAATGAATAAGTGACTTACTGTCTAAAAAATAAGAAGGAATTTCATACATATGCTAAAAATTTAATATTTTTTCTCTAGTACAGTGCAACAGAGACATCTAAAGGTATAATGAAACCCAAAAGGGCAAAGCTGACACAGGACTAATATTAGTTACTACAGTATTTATTTGGAAATGCCTGTGAATCTACAAGTACAGTATTATAAGTCTAAGAAGCAAACAGCCTAAAATACAACCTTATAGATAACCATTTGCCTAATTGTACAAATAAATAAAAACTTATGAAAAGTTTAAAGAAATATTGCTTTTAATTCAAAATTTTTGTAATGAACAGATGTTAACAAAGTGGGGATTAAATGCACAGAAGGTGCAGTTTGAGGCTCACATGAAAAAGGCAGAAGTCCTTGCCTTCAAAAGATTTCAGTTTGTTGAGGTGACAAGACATAAATAACATGAAGCAATTGAGAAATAACATATTCAAATAACATAATGAAAAATTAAACCAATAAGTAAGTTTTCAGATGAAGAAGTTATCTGATATGTCCAATGCATTTTGAGCCCCTCAAACCGAGATGAACATTGACAAAGTGGTGCATGACAGTAAATACAAAATGGGAAAGAAAAACAGTGGATGAATTGATTTAAAAGCATTTATTGAGCACACACTATATACCAGACAGTATGTTAGACACTCAGTATTCAAAAAGGGAAAAGCAGTCTATGGTGAGATAGATGCGTAAATCAATGATTTTATAACAACAAAAAGTATAGAGTGACAGACACTTGACCAAAGTGTTATGGGGATACAACAGAGGGGAACCTGTTTCTACCTGGGAAGAAGGAAGGCCAAGCAAAAATGTCACCACACCTGAGACTTAAGTTATAAACAGCAGCTAATAAGACAAAAAGAGATGTGGATGTGCATGTGGGTGTGTTTGTGTGTGTGTCTCCAAGAAGAGGGAGAGTATTTAGGTGAGGAGACATGAAGAAGCTGTGACGTGGTGGAAGCCACAGACAGTTTGATGCTGCTAAAGCAAAAATCTGCAGAGATTAGGAAAGAAGAAAAAGTCACTGGTCCATTTATGGAAGGATTTGTTAATATTGTTGGAGAGCTTGAGTCTTTTTGTTGTTGTTGTTGTTGTTGTTTTAGCCATTTTTAAGTGTGCAATTTAATGGTATTGAATGCATTAACAATACTGAATAACTTTCACCATTAACTTTCCAGAACATTTTCACATCCCAAACAGAAACTCTGTATTCTTTAAAGAGTAACTCCTACTCCTTCCAGGCCCTGTTTTAGAAATTAAAGTGATACATGGGCTATAATTTGGAATAAGGCACATCAGTTAGTAGAATGTTGCAAGATACCTTAACTTTGACAAAGGTGATATAAAAGATATATATATATATATATGATTAGCTTTATTTAAGCTAGTATATTTGAAATGTCATGTTTATAAATTATTCTGATTGATATTTATTTTTTCTAAATCTGATTTAAGCTATTATTTTCTAAGCTGTGTTTTTAAACTATTTTGAAGAAAATATTGTTAGAAACTTCATTTTGATATACACTTTATATTTAGTAACAAAATCACTACTTTTAAGCTACTATAGATGGACAGTCATATCTAAAAGTTTGTTTTTTGAAAACTCATATGCTTCAACCTTTTATGTTTAAGAGAACTACTGCTTTTTAAAGTGAAATAGGTTAGTTTAGTGGAAAAGCATTTTTTTAAGTTTTGAAAATAAATTTATACCATATTTAATTTAAAAAAGCTGCATTTCTACCAGATTTATTTGAGGTAAACTCCTTACGATTAGTTTTGTTTAAAATTTCAGCAATCTAGTCTTCTTCAAAAGATACAATAGCATTTGAGCTGGTTTAGTTGAAAATTCATATTTAAAAGCTCTATTTATGAAAACTCATGTTTTTCTGAGATTTCTGATGAAAATTTTAGGATATTCTTTGTTTTAAAAAAGCTAAAGTACCTAAACTGTTTTTGCATTAACGCTTATGTTCACAGGCTAATTGTATGTACCCAATTATATTTGGTGAAACTTCCTCTATTTCAAAGGTATATTTTCAAAATTTGATGATTAGCAGATATAGGAGATGAAAGATATAGGGTTAATTTATGATTCTGAGTAAACTATTCCCATTAAAATGCATTTCTAACATCATAAATAATAGTAATATTATTATGAAAATTTGGGTTGAAATGTTCTTTATGGATTCTATGACATGGGAAAGTTTTAATTATTTCTAACTTATTTTTTATTTTCTGTTTCATTCACATATTTCTTCCCCATATTACCTCTGTAGTATGGATACTATTCAAGTTCTAATCTTTATTTCTCTTCTTATTTTTCTCTATTCTTTTTTTAGTAAGGTTGAAATTCACTCTGAGGGGTTTAGCTACAACTCCAAGGCTTGTTAGTAGTCAATAGGTAAACAGTACATTGATGTACAGTTTTGTATTTATAACTCTCTGCTGGACATCTTCATCAGAGGATCCATGAATGACCTTGAGAATTCCTGCAATCAATGTGTCAGAATTCTATCCTGTTATTCTTCCAAGCTCCATTTCTTTTGATTTCTCTTTTCTATCAAATGGTCCCCAATAAGTTGTTGAGTCCAAAGAGGCTCTGTAGTGTCTCTTACATTTATCACCTCTTTTACTTTCCCACTAAATATCTGTAGAGCATGACCTCAGTATTTATGAACAGGGGGATCTACCTTCTTACTTTTCTCTATTTCCTCTAACATATCCTGAATCTATGAACTCTATCTTATTTACTGGAGCCAGAGTGATCTTTGTAAAGTATGACTTGGACTAATCCAGAAATATTTTTCATGCCACTTTGTAGATATGTATATTAATACATCAGAAAGGACTTATGATTGTTCTTCAGCAACTAGTTCTTCCACTTGCTTGCTCTACTTCATGTCATGGCATCTCCCACAGAATGTAAGCTATGTAATTTTTTTCTTCCTTGCTATATCCTTACACTCTAGAATAGTATTTATGATGTAGTGGGCACAACAAATAATTTTTGAATGAATAACATTATCTTCCATCTCTAGTCATAATTACTAAGGTTTGTATATTTTACTCCCCAAATATTTCTACTTTTTCCCTTTTATCCTTCTATCACCAATCTGCTCAATTATTATGTCTTGCCTGGAACAGCTAGCTGTCCATAAACTTCTTACTGACAGCTGTTTTAGCTCATGGGCAAATATAGCCATGCCATTTTTCTGTTTAAAACTCATCACTGGTTCATTGGGATAAAGTCCTGGATTTTTAGCTTTGCATTGAAATTCTCCATGATCTACTCATGTTAACTTTGCAGGATTATTTTTTGCCAGTCCTTCCTTAACTTTGTATTCTGACTCATTAAAACCATAGTCTACCCCTTGTCCACCCCATCCCAAACAACTGTCTTAATATATCCAGCACTGTGGGGGTTCTTGGAACATGAAATTTTTAGTGCCAAAATTGGGAAAGTCTGGGGAAAACCAGGACTACCCTAATACACTCTAGGCAGTTTGTAGCCTTCATGCCTTTAGGCCAAAAGTTACTTCTCCCTGGAATTCTATTTTTTCCCCTTTTCGTTTGTCTAAGCCTCACCCATCTTTTAAAATTATGTCAGGCAGCACTGTAGTAAGTCCCCTTAATTAACCTTGGATCAGGATAACCAATGACTTCTTAAAGGTCAAAAATTGTCATGCTTAACTTTGAATTTTTAGAAACTCTTAAAATGCTTGTTTTGTGTTAAGCAATTAATGAATGTGTTTTAAATGAGTGTATTGCTTTCCAACAAAATAACTCCTAACATATTCAGTTTGACTTTCAGGACCTCTATGAACAAGCTGTAGCCTAACCATTAATTTATTTCAACTTATTCAATTAGATTCAATGTAATTATATTCATTTTAACCAAGATTTAATAAGTGTCTATAATTTTCAAGGCTTAATTCTCTTCTGTATTACTTTCAGTTATTTACTCCCAATTGAACTATTTTTCAAACGTACCATTTTTTTGCCTTTACTATAATATCATCCTCAAAATATACTTACTTGCATCTCTATTTCTCAAAATCTATCATATTTGTTAAGGTTCAGATTAACTACAACAGCCTCCATGAAGACTGATGTATCAGTCCAAAGTAATTTTTTTATTCTTTACTCTTAGAACACATTACGTGAGGTTTTCTTATACTCCTCGGTATCATTTGAGTTGTACCATTGTATTTGTAGTCATCTTTCTTTCTCCCTACTAGGTGGGAGGGGCTCACATCTGTACCTGCCTCATCATCTAATTGAAAGCCTTGTGCATTTATATAACTAAATAATTTCTGCTTTAAGATTATCAGTTAAGAATGTGGCATGGTCCTTGAAATTCAAAAGAAGAGTGAAAATGTCCATCTCCATTGAATATGGAATTATGTGCTACACACCATGTCTCTGGTGAGAAGTAGGCAGATTCAAAGGCATTTTACTTTTATTTTTCTAGGTATTTACTCAGAAATTTCTGGCATATCTTACTAAATGTAACCTCTGCAGCAAGCTTTCCCTTATTTATTTCAAAGAATAATTTACACAGAAAGAAGTCTTTATGATTATTTATCTGTTAAAAGTCAAATAGGCTTCTTTTGAATTTAAAATTGTCTTAACTTATTAAGTTTCTGTATCCTCTCTTATAAACTATTGCCATGGAAACAGTGTTTCAGATACTTAGTCTTCCCCTAAATGTCACATCTACCATCAGACTATATATAACAACTTGACATACACACACAAATAAAGGTGCATACATCTTTATTGTTTATGAAGATCAAAGTGAATATTTTACAGTGTGAATACACTATTCTTTATACTGATGGATAATATTTGGACGATAATTAGGAAACAGTAGGACACTCTCGATTTTAAAATATTTAATAAAGGTAATTTACAACCTGAAAAACTGGGTTATTTTTGTTTACTAAAACGTTTTCAAGTGTTCAGCACATTGTCACATAGTTTTGTTATTCTGAAGTCCTTTGTGAACAGCACTTGCCTTTTAGATTTACTCAAGTAAATAATTGCTTCTTCAAGTAATGTCCGTTCTATTAAGGCTCTTCGCTCTTTCTGGAATTCCTAGTTTCGCCTTTGTACCTTTCCTCTCATACAATGAGATGATGGAATCTATCCTTTCACTGTCATACTGCCATATAATTATGCTCTTAATCCCCTTCATATAGACTTTGACTTAGCTGTTTATTTTCCTTTCAGAAAAAGGGTATGTATTCATCACCAGGTAAAATGCATAGAAGAAAGAGAAAAAGATTAGATGTGAAGAATTCGGACTGGTAATATTTGTGTTGAAATATGAGTTTTTGCCATTTAGAGGAATCAGCAAGGATTAATATCTTCAGGACCTTTTCTTTAAAAGCAATTATGTGACCAACAGTACAGGTTCATATCCTCAACCTGGGTCAGTAAATCTGTTATCCTTTAAAATTCTACCTCTGACCTGGTATATGCCCTGAAGGGAATCTTATGGAATGTGAGCACTGCAACTTTTCCTCAGCTAGTTCCTACTGCAGGTTGGTAGGGTGATAAATATTTTAGAAAAGACTGTAGTTCCATTAGCTAAAAATTAATTATTTTTTTATAAGTGGCTTTCTAAGTAGGTATATTTTATTCAATTCATTTACTCCAATAAAAAACATAATCTGAACACTTTCTGGGCTGGGAACTCTGTGTTAGGAACTCCACGGTGAATTGAAGGAGTTTTTAGCATAGTATGCTATGTAAAATGGAGTCGAATATCATAGTAAATCAAAACTTGATAAGCATCACAACAATATTCCAAGAAGTTCTTAGAAATTCAATGGCTTACTCCTGAGTGGGAGGATCATGGACTAGCACGAACAAGGACATAGAGGTAAGGCAATGTATGGCCTGAGGCTTGAGAGGATATTGGTGTCAATTACAGACATGACAAGTGAGGAGGAATATTTGATTAAGAGGATATCCTTTTAGACATGTTAACTTTGATTTGCTCATGAAACATCCAGGGGCATCTCTTTATAAAAGCAAAGCTGAAGCTCAAGAAAGAGATTAAAGAAAGATATATAAATATGATGATTGACTGCACTGATACATTGGTTGAAGCTTTAGAGACCATTGACTTATGAAAGATGACAGTATTAAGATTGAAAGGTAGATAGTATAGAGGTTGCTAAGGAAATAGAGAGTAATAAGCAAACAGACAGGAAAACCAAAACCTTGGGAATGTTTATAGTAAAGATAAGAGGAAGAAATCAGAGTTAGGATGAAAACCATGAAAGTACAGTATGATGAAAGTCAACAAAAGGTGTGGAAAACATATAGACAGAAAAGGATTTATCTACCCCATCAGTTAGAGGATTAGGATGAAGTGACTCTTGGTTATATTTTAGATATCAGATTTACTGGGCTACAGGGGAAAAAAGATTGCATGGGGTTATGGATAAAGTGAAGGAACAAGTTATACACTATCATTTGAAAAAGTTTCAATGGAAAAAAAGTAATGACTTATATGTGTAGCAGAAATTGTGCAGCTATGGTGTTTTTTAAATTATCAATTGAAAGTACAGAATAATGTTCTGGCATTTAAAATTTTTATTCCTTTTTCTGGCTCCACTGTGTAAATATGGCATTGTTGGACTGTTTTGTATGATTTGTGCCATTCACACTCTTGTGTGTTTACAAGGGTACAGCTTAAGTGCATTATCTCATAAAATAGTATATTTTTAGTATGACCACAATAGATCTTAAAGCCTGGTCAATGTACTGGATTATAGACTAAAGAAGGAGACAAGATCTCCAAGTAAGTCTAATATAAGAAATTTTAATGGCCTTAAGTCCAAGAGTGTGACAGTATCCACTCTGTACTTTATGGAGGATATATTACTTATTTTTATCTAAGTATACCTTTCATAAATTCATAACGAATTTATTTTCTTTTTACTCTTCATTTGTTTGACACGCACCTTTTTATTTTAAAAATTCCAGGCTTTTTAAAAAAGATTTTATTTATTTATTTTGAGAGAGAGGGGAAGGGAGGGAGAAAGAGAGGGAGAGAAACAGCAATGTGTGGTTGCCTCTCACTTGGGGTTTCCTGGGGACGTGGCTTGAAACCCAGGCATGTGCCCTGACTGGGAATCAAACCTGCAGCCTTTTGGTTCACAAACTGGCCCTCAATCTGCTGAGCCATACCAGCCAGGGAAAGGGAAAAAAAAAGAAATCCAGATTTTTTCAGTGTGAATCAGCAAATGCCTGTATTTCATCCAGAAAGAGATTATCTGTGTTAAGACATATACCTTATTTAAGCTCAAAAATCACATTCAGGGGAGATAAGGAAGGGCGCAAAAAGGTTCCGTCATATTTCCTTATTTTGCTCATAGAGCAGACAAGGTTTTAATTAAAATCAATTAAACATTTCTCCCAGGCTTCAGGCACCTGAGAGAATCATGGAAACCTTTAGAACTTTGGTGAAAGATTTTTTTAAAAGCTTGGAAAATGGCTTTATTAAGTTGGCTTGTCCTCTCTGTAGCCTGAAAGCAGCTTCCTTCACTCTTTGAAGCTTCCACCAGGCATGCTGCCAGGTGCGATGCAGACCTCATTCCTGGTACTGAGATCCTCTTTCTCTGTGTTTGTGCTTCAGGGCATGTTTCAAAACTGATAGATCAGGTTCTTGGTTCAGCCAGTCTTTAAAAACAGACAATTTATAAATGAGCTATTTCAGTTCTCTGAGAAAAGTTATTTGTTGGATCATTACTTGTGGAATGTTCTGATCTTCAATTCTCTACGTAACATATTTTGTATAGTCTCTGAACCCTGAATTACTAAACTGGATTTTATAGAGGAGGAAAGAGAATTAGCAATGAGGTAATTTTTTTTTTTTTTTTTTTGCTTTGGCTTAGCAAGTCTGTCAAAGAAAGTATTGGAGACCTTTAAAAATATACTTTTGGAGAAAGGACTTTAAAAAGTGCAATTCAAAATCCATATGGTGAATATGCATCACATAAATTCTGACAGTCCTCCATTGTATGTGACTTGAGAGGAAAAAAAGAACATGACAGAAAATATTCCATGTTTTTTGCTTTCCAGTGTAAGAAAAAGAGGATTTCAGGAAAGTGTTTAAAGGTTAAAAAGTTCACAAAAATTCAAGAAAAATAAAATGAGCCTTGAAAAAACTATAAATAATATTTTGTTTGAAGTATCATCTAAAATAGGAAAGCAGGTAAGAACTCTTTTTTTTTTTTTAAATAAAGGAGTGAAAGGTGGTAACAATACCTTGAACCATTTATGGAAAGAAGTAGGTCAGTCAAAAGTTTTACTAACTCTCTTGAATTAGCTCTAAAACTCTAGTTGCTTTACTTCATACAAGTGCTGTAAGAGCCGAAGGATTGCCTCCTCAACGATCGATGTGTTATTAATTTCTTTTGAATATATTTTGCTGTAATATCTATAATTGTAAAAACATGTTTTATTTTTACCTAGGGACGAGATCTCAGACTTTGTAAGGTTAAATCATGACGCTTTAAACCCTATTTTTATAATAGATTCTTAGTAATTTTCAGAGCATTCACTTTTGCTTTACATTTTTAAACAAAGTTATTGTTGCTGTGGAGTTGCTATCACTTTTGAACACTGACTTTATGGGATTTAATTGTGAGACACAGTCCCACCATGCTGTGTACTGTGCGTTGTAAGACAGGGTCTTGCCAACGCAAGTATGAATTATTCAATCCCAAATGTTTTTAGGAAAAAACAAAAACTTTTCTTTCAATATACCAACATTCATTGTAGGAATCGTCAGTGAACTCTGTACTATTTCCTCTACTTTATTCCCATTGGTTCCATTATTATCATATAATATTACTATCTAAATTTTTCAAACCCCTTGGAATTTCCAGAATTTGTGAACTGAGACATGATGTTTTTTATTACAGTAATGGAAACTTAGTTGTGAATATTAATTCAGAAACTCATCTAAGATTAGTTATAAGTTTTTAAGTTTTTAAATAAATTTTGACCCTAATCAGCTCAGGTTTTCTTGGCAGCAAGTCTACCATAAGGCCTATAAAAAGAAATAAAGCAGAAAAATTACATTTGCATATTTTTTTAATTTTTAATTTCTCTTCTAGTAACGTTGAAAAACTGTAAGGGGCCACCCATTTCTAGTACATTTAAAAAGAGAAGATGTGGTTCTCACTTTTAAACTTTCTTTTTTATGCACAATATCTTCTTCCTTTTAGGTATATATACTTTTTCAGAGATTTCTTAAATTTATTTTGTTTATTAGATTTATTCTTTGATTCTTAGCCATTTTTATGTGATTTAAACTTAATAGAAAGTTTTATAGCTAAATATATTGGTGTTGTTACCTAAAGTTCTTGAAACTATTCAAATTTCTACATTACCTAAATTTCAAATTTAGGTATTACAATTAAAATAAATAAAGGGAAAGATTTCTAAATTCAACAAATATTTACTAAGTAACTACTGAGTTCTAAGTCCTTTGTTTAATGCCATAGATGCAAATAAAAAAAAACAGTCATTCAATAAGCTTGTAATGTAGGTGGGGCATCGTATCTAAAATACAAGTTAGAATAAGCTGTCATTATATACGGTTTTAAGATGGTTGAGAGGATTAGAAAAGATAAATCTGAAGGAGGTGAAATTTGAACTGGTGATCTTTAGAGATAAGTAGAATTGTCATGATGTCTGTGAGGGAGAAAGAAGTAGGAGGGATTCCTGGGAATGGGTGAAGCATGAATAATGTCTCAAAAGAGGAAAACTATGGGGACACATTTGTAGCTGAGCATAACAGGAATATTGGATATTTATTTGGGATGAGTGGGATAGAAAGCTGGAAAGGAGGCAGAGGTCACCTTGCAAAGGACTTGAATATCTGATTGCATGTACTAAAATGGGTAATTGAGCATCCTTAAGAAGAGACCGGGCAACTTAAAAAAATAATAACAATTGAACATTGGCATTTTCAATGGATTAGAGCAGAAAAGCCTGTAGGCAAGAAAGCAGTTTATGAGGATTTTCAGCAAACATTATAGTGTAAGAGGGATTGAAAGACATTGTGGACATATAATCTACAGGTTTTTTCAATTGTGTTTATGTGGCCCAAAATGTCACAAACGATCGCAGGTGTGTAACTCTGTGAATGAGCAAATAGAGGCATCTGTGAAAGAAATAGAGCGGGCAGAAGAAGTTAGCTCAGAGGGAAAAGGTGCAGTTTTCTTTGGTCATGTTACCATTGTGGTTTCAGTGGAAGCATCCAGAAGACAACGTCTAACACTTGGTTAGACAGGGCTTGCCTTTGGGAGGGAGGACATTTGTACTGGAGATATGGATGACGGAGTCATTTCCATAGACAGAATTGTACAAATCATTAGGATAGATGAGAAAGCTGACAGAGAAAGTGCAGAGAGAAAGCACATGCATATTGAGAAAATAACCTTGAGTAATTTGTTTAAGTGGTAGTTAGGAAAAAAAGAAAATGGAGTTACAGAGCAATTAAAAAAGAAAGGTCAAGATTGTATAGGGAAAAACTAAAATGAGTCTGTCATAGGGGCCAGGAGAGAGAAACTCTATAGAATAGAGAACAAAGATGAAAAGACCTAGGAAAATACCTTTCCCTTGGAGATTAGGAAGTTATAAGTACATTAGTGAGAGGAGTTTCAAAGAAATAAGCAGAAGAGAAGAGAGATCACAGGAAGGTAATGGAAAGTGCAGGTGGTGTGCTGGTAAGAGCAAGAGTAATGCTATTTGTACAGTTAACCCAAGGCCTCAGAATGTAGCTGTAGGCAAGTAAGTAAGAGAAGAAAGAAGCACACAGACAAAGGATACAATTCCCTCCATTCTGTCTATAGGCCAGATTGAATTTTAATGGAAATAGCTGGGAAATATGCAAATTTATTTTGACATCTTGTTGACTGAATCATTTAGAAGAGGAAAAATAAATTATCCTGTGAGTTTCATCCATTGAGACAAGTTTCCCAGTTAACATTCAGGGGAAAAAATATTTCAGCTTAAATAACCCTCTTGCCTTTTTTTCTAACGTAACATGTTTCTTCTCTTTTTTTTTACAGGCTTTTTCTGGGGCTTTCAGTTTTTGGTGAACTCTTTTCAAGTCTAATATCTTTGAATACATAAATTAAAACTAATTTTAAATGAAAATCCTGAAAGTAAAAACTTCCTAAACTTTGTAGTATTTTCCAATGAGGGAGGAAAGGAAGATATGTGACAAACTGAGGGAGAAATTCTAAGAATACTAACCACCGGTAGCTAACTTATACAAATATCACATAATAATTTCAGCATTGATTGAAAATACTCAATTTTTCAAATTACAATAAGGTGCAGCAGCAGGTACAGGAAACACTCTGCTGCAGAATCTTCCTGCATGACAATGTCAGTACAAAATGTTATAATCAATGCTATTGTTCGTAGCTTCTCTTGATTGGAAATTGATAAAGAAACAGCAATTTCTCATCATCTACACATTCCATATCAAAGAGTAGAGATTTTTCTTCATAATTTGCTTGAAAAGAAGTCACATTGCATTTTAAATATAAAACCAAAAGAGACAAATTAAGGTCAGACATGCTGGTCTCCTTCCTCTACCACAGGCTTCCTGTGGACTATTACATATACTGATGTTGATGTCCAAATATTTTGTTTCTTTGGCTCCATCAGAAACACTTATTTTCAAATCTTTGGGCATTGTGCTGGAAAAGTAGCAAGTACAAGATACATAAGTAAAAAATAAAATTCTTAGCGTAATTAATGCAGGAATTAGTGGCATTCAGTCAGAAATTTAAATTTAGTTTAAAAAATGGTAAAAAATTTCATGATTAAGAATGTTGGTGACTTAAATTGCACCAGTTCATAAAGTTAGAGAATATTAGAGTTGAACAGAAACTTGAATGTCCAATCTCCTAGTTAGGAATATTGAATCTTTTTACAATATTTTGAGTGGTTGGAGATACTCCTTCAATACTTGACTGTTTCCTGTATAGGAAGAATCTCTGCTCCCAAAGTAATTTATTTCATTGGAGTGGAGGAGCTATACTTATTTTTTTTTAAAATTTCCCATTTGTTTATCAGAAATTTTGCCTTAGTTTTCCACAATGTAATAATTTCAATTCTGACTTCAGGAACAATTAAGAGGAGACCTGACCCATTTTTCACATGACAACTGAAAAATTGAAGCATGGTGAAGCATGTCTGAAGGCAGGAATATTGTACAATTGAAATCTTCTGTTCTCCAGGTTAAATAGCTTCTTTCTGTGAACCTATTCTTTTTATAATATGGTCCCAGTTATCTCACCATACCAGCCATGCTTTTGTGAATGCTCCCATGTTTGCAAGGCACCCATCAGATGGAAGTTTCTAGAATTTGATACAAACTCCCAAGTGTGATTTGACCCAGGCAAAGATTTATTTGGTGTTTCTCTGAAGACTGCACAGATACAGTGCTGTCTTCTTGGAAGGTATATCAGTTGAAGGAGTATTTAACTTTCAATCACCTTAAACATGTATTGTTATGCCATGCCTCTTCCTTCTAATATTTATAAAGTTGAGTTGTTGACTGGGAATGCAAAACATAGTATTTATTAAAATCCATTTTCACAAATTTAGCCAATTGCAGCAGACTGTTGAGTACTTTTGCTCCATCTCTGAAAACTAATAAATGACTAATCAAATTTTATCCTGTGGGCCAAATCCAGCTCACTAACCTGTTCTGTAAATGACACTTCATTGTAACACGGCCATATTAGTTATTTTATGCATCATTGTTTGTCACTACTCTCACGCTAGAAGTGAAACTCAGCAAAATTGAATATATTTAACAGACTGTGCAGCCCACAGAACGTAAAATATTTACTATCTTGTCATTTTTAGAAAACATTTTCCCAAACTTGGACTATTACATCAGCTGCCCCTTGTCCTTTCCTGAAAATTCAGTGAAAACGCTTCTATGTTCTCATGAAGACTATCGGTTTAATGGCTGTAAGAGGCAAAAGTCCAACTGCATACATAACTAATCATTTTTTATGTATCTATTTAATGTGATGTGTTCCCAAAGAATTGAACTGTCATCAGCCCACACCTTTAGCTATCACGACGAAACCCCTTGCTGAAATTCAGCGATACTCTCTCTGTTATACTCTCAGACACACCAGTCCAGGGACACACTGAAGCTGGATGCAAATGGATTCCCTGAAATGGCTTCTCAGAGAGCCATGTTTGCCCTGAGAACCCATCATTTTCTCCCTAAGTGCCTGTACCAGCTCATTTTTTTCCAAATGCATTTTTCAGAGAACTAATCCCTGTAGAACCTAGAATAAAGGGTCCAACATCAATAATTTGATTAAAAAAAAATCTCTTTCTATATACTTTCTTTGGAGTCACAATACATAGTTGCATATGAAAGGATATGAGAAATTCTATAGTAAATATATTGGCTGTAGACGAGTCAATACCTTCCTTTCTCACTCTATTTAACCATAGCACTTTCTTCTCTTCTTATAATGTTATTATCCAGAAACTGTGGAGAAAAGTATACATTTTCTTGAGGAAGAATGTAAACCAAGTTAGCCTCAGATGTTGAAAAACTATTTCTTGGGGGCATTAGAAGTGGATGGAAAATAAGCAAGAATAGTTTGAAGTATGAAAATATCTCCAAACTTAAATAGTAATATAATTTCATTTTAAGAATAAATGTTGATTTTGCTCTGTTTTACTTACCTTTACAGTGGCATTTATTACAGTGATATAAGGGTGAATAATACCCTCATTTTTTACAAGAGAATTCAGTTATTAGTTATCATAGAACTAGCCATCAGCATGAAAGAAAGGAGTAAAACATATCAGAAAGATAAAAACCGTCCATGAAGACTAGAGTTATTTATTACTTATTTTAAAGCCACAGCTCATTATTTCGCAGGTAGTAGGCACTCATTAAATTGTTGCTGCATGGATAAGCAAATGAATAAAAGCATAAATTTTATAATATAATGGTCCTACTCTCTTTCCATTTAGTAAAGATGTTTCCATGTTACGGGTAATCAAACTAATGTTACTTACTATTTTTATTTGGTTTCTCCGTCAAGGAATATACAAGTATGCAGGTATCCTCAAATTACAAAACGAATGAAATATGAGTTTATCCATTCTATAAAATGAAACGTCAAAACCTCACTTTTGGTTAAAGCAAAGCAGTCACATTCAGTATTTCTACATTGACAGCTCCTGGAGGTGGAGCTTGAGGATCAATACCATTAAGCTGTAAGATTTCTTAGTTTAAAATTCAAAATACATGTAAATCTGGAACATAAAATTCAGTAACACAAATGTGCAAATGTCTTAGATAAGAACATGCAGATTTCCCTCTAAAACTGTTTTGGGAAAAAATTATTTCAGTGCCTCATTTTTAAACATTTCAGTGTACTGTTTAAAAATGCATACTTTAATATGATGTTTTAAAATATTTAGCAATCTTCATTATACTTTTTAGTTGATCACTATACTAGGAAAGCCCATTGTTTATTTGTTTCAATCATAAATATAGTGTAAAAACAACAAACCTTAAGTAGTATTAACAAGACCTCTGATTTTCCCACCAAAAAAATGAAGTCACAGGTATTTTTCATTTTGTAGTACAGCTGTTGCAGATATCTCCAAATATCTCTTACATTTACTATTCCTTTAAAATTGTGGTAGTTACTAGATTCATCCTTGTATCTCATTTTTAATATATTGACAAAAACATGTGAATTAGAATATTACAATTTTAAAAATGTATTTTGATAACTGTGCCTTAGTATACTTGAATTCTTTTATACTCCTCTTCATTTTATGCATTATCCTGATAAGGAAATCACAGGATACACCAAAGGTTCATGGCTCAAGAAACGGTAGGGACTCGATTAAATGTTAGTTTTTAAAACTTCCTTTTGCTCTTTTTACTCCTTGGCAGGCCTCATTTGAACTGCTTAATGAACTCAGAAATCTCAAGTCCCAAGAGACAATCTGTTAATTGAAAATGAGACAATGTCACTTTGTTGTTAACCTATTGCTTTGTTGTTCTACTATCTGTTTTTGGTGAAGCTCAGATCTCCTTCGGAATCACACTTCTTAATGTGTGACAAGCACAGTCAACATAATTGAAAGAATCACAGTGTGACTCTCTAATGTAAGTATAAATAGAAGGAAAACATGAAGGAATTTAGAAAGATCATTGTTCAGTTTCCTTGACAACGGCCCACTTAAGAAAACAGTCTTTCATTTTAATATCTGTTTCTCCACTTTGTGTCTTTGATCTCTCATTTTATTCTGATTATTTCAGTTAGGTGTTAGCATGTCCCTGAATTCTTCTGTGATTTAGGCCGTTAAATTAACTATATGTGTGCTTCTAATTGCAGTGATTCCATTTTAAAGAACATATTTCTCTCCCATTCACCACCAAAAATATTTGGCCTTCTCAACCCACAGCACATAATTTCCACTCTTGATGAATAAGAAAACCAAGATTCTGTGTCAGATAATTTTATTAGGAGAAAACATGTAGTAACAGGCTCATCCTCTCAGCAAGTGCTGAGTAAAATTACTCCACCATTGGAAACTTTGGCAAAGATTAAACTTTGATAGCCCAGCAGACTTTAGTCTGTAACTGGGACCTTGTGCTTTTTGAATTGAGAGACTTATAAAAAGTCAATTCCATTATACCTCTCATTCTTGGATCCACATAACTGTGAAATCCCACAATTATTTTCATCACTGTCCTGTTTTCTTCAGTGTCTCCTTTATTGTCCATTCCATTGATGACATCTACTCATTTGTATTAGTCTGGGTTTTCCAGAAGAACAGAGCCAATGGGAGACTGCACGCACACACATAGCCACACATAGCAATAGAGAGGAGGACAAAGAGAGAGAGAGAGAGATTATAAAGAACTGGATTATGTGGTTATGGAGGCTGAGAAGTCCGTGATCTGAAGTTGGCAGGAGAGCTGATGGTGTAGTTGTAATGTGAATCCGAGTAGGAAGGCAAGAGAAGATCGGCATGCCAGCTAGAAGAGAGTCAGTCACACAGTGAAATCTCCCTTACTGAGCCTTTTGTTACGTTCAGGCCTTCAAGCTTCGGTGCCAGCCACTCACATTAGGGAGAGAAATCTGCTCTACTTAAATTCAATTTAAATGTTAATCTCATCTAACAACACCCTCACAGATGTGTCCAGAATAACATTTAACCACACATCTGGACCACCCTCTCCACCTCCCGCAACCCAGCTAAATTGGCGTAAAATTAACCCTTACACCATTGATGATCATCACATTTCCTTTTATGCTAGCTTCATCATCATCAAACATTCTTATATCTTCAGGGATTTTTTCCTTCAGAGAGTGCTCCATATCCATATCCTCACTCATTTATTTTCTATTTTGAAACTTTGATCCTTTACACTTTCAAGAATTTTTCCTTGAAGCCGACTCAAATCAAGGCTGTTGAATCTTTCATACAACACATAGAAAATATGGATATTCTTTAGCTCTCTATTGAACATTCTAGACAATTAGTTTTCTGCCCTTCCTTCTTTGATGTTCTTGTGTCTAGATATAGGACACCTCTAGCTCATTTAGGTTATCATTTACTGACTTAACTCTCCTCATTCATTTAGGATTTTGGCTTCTAGCTTACAGTCTTTTCTTTTATCATGATAACTCACATCCTCTTTAGTAACTTTAAGGTCTTTGTATATGACTAATCCCAGTTTCAAAATTTACTGCATTCTTTAAGTTTAAAATGTTGCACGTAGTCAATCCTAAAACCCACACTCTTGAGGTAGATCCTTAGCCTTGTTGTTTGTTTAACTGATCAACTTATGAAGTTTTAAATAACAGAACTCTAATAAACCAATCTTTCCATCATATTCTTCTGTCATTTCATATCTCCCTCCTTTATTTCTTTGGCACCTGTTCTTTTCTTTCTACCTCTACCTTGGACCCTTCCACTGTCATTGTTAGGTTTCTCTTCATGACTCTCTGATCCAGTGGATATAGTCAAGAACATTAATATAATCTCCTTATTGCCAACATCTCAATGCTTTCACCCTCTAGGTTTCCAGAACACGTTTTCTGAAATTCCTGAATGACTTATTCTAACCACTTGTATTTTTTTTTCCTCAGAATATGGTGTGGTGAGTGATGTTTAATAAAAATTCTATTTGTAATGCGAACTTGTGTCTCTATAAACATATAACCTAAATTGATTAAAGAATAAAGTCCAACTATTAGAAAAGCATAAGATAAACCCTTGATGTGACTCTGGCATATTTTTCAGTAAATCTCTATTAATTTTCCTGTCAAGAACTGTGTAAGATCTGAGACTTTTCCCTAATCACAGGCTAACCAGTTAGCTTGCCACAATTTCAGGGATGTTGGAAGAAAACATGAGACCTCTGGTCCTGAGTGTAGAAAAGAATCTAACCTTGCCCAAAGAGAGGTCTGGCTTTTGTCCTCAGTTCCTGGGAGGTACTGTCTAAGCCATTGGAATGTATTCCTTGGAAAAAAATATGTTTGTATACCTGAGAACCTTGAGCCCAGCTAGTCAGTTATATTCATAATAAGGGTTTTGGGTCAAGTTGTATCAGCTAGACCGCCAGAAGGGCTGGAAACTAAGGTTAACCACAGAGGCAGTCAACCATGTCTAAATGATGGAGCTTCAATAAAGATTCTGGACATCAAGACTCAGGTGAGCTTCCCTGCCTGGGAACACTTAGTGTGTATTATTACACATCATTACTGGGGGTAGTGAGTAGACATAAGAGTTCCTTGGAAGAAGACAACTTGAAACTTAGTCTTGAGAATGTTGGGGGTTGCTGCCCCAAGTGTCTTTCCCCTTGTCTGACTTTAATCTGTACCTTATTTTGCTGTGGTAAACCACAATTGTGAGTATAACAGCTTTTAGTAAGTTCTGTGAGTATTTCTAGCAAATTATCAAAACTAAGGGTAGTTGTAGGGTCCCTTGAACTTTGTGTTTGGTATAAGAAGTGAGAGTGGTCAAGTGGACTGTCCCCTAACTTTACAGTGATACAAAGGACTTTATAAGAACTCATGGCACACTATGAGTTTCACATATGCATCAGTTTTCCTTGTCCCTCAATCCATGGGGTTGTTTGGAGGGGTTTAAGTGGATGCTACACACAGAATAGGCTTGAAGCATACATAGCTGAGAAACTCAGAACTTGGAAATTTGAAAGTTTTATGCTGGATAATAAGTGTGCCTATGTCTTAGGACTAGACACTATGTCTTCCAAGGTTATACTCCAGGAGTCATTATCTTTATCTTCCAAAGTTATTTAGTATAGAGGTGTCCTCAAAAATGTAGTTTGGAACAAAAAGACAGTTAATGCCTCTTTAACATGATGTGCAGAAACATGAGAGATCCATGGAGAAGTGTCTTCCAACAATTTCATGTTTCATTCACACCAAACTACCTACACTTTTCATAAAGTACTTTCTTGGATCACATGTTCCTGTTTTGCTCAAATTCCCCTACTGTCTAAAAGACAGTGGTCATTGTGACAAATATTATTCATCTTTCAAGATTCTTTTCAAAGGTATCATATCCAGAAATCGCTCTAAAATTCACCTTCCCACCAAAAACCACTTTAAAATTCATCACTAACCACTCCTCTTTGAGCCCTAATTCACCATCCTCAAACTTCTACCACAACAATGACATCATTCTATTGTTTTTGCTTATGTAAATGACTTTTCCTTTGCTGAAATGTACAGGGACTTCTGCTGATTCATCTCTCTATACTCTTGGGCAGCATTGTATTGTCACATAATAGTTACTTGAAAATATGTTGAAATGAAGAAATATTCTATATTTTGATGAAAAAAGAATATTTGATTCACAAAATTTAATTATTAAAATTGAAACAAAGCAACAATGAAGTTGATTCTAATTTTTCCAACTGTATTAATGCTATTGACCAGGAAAATAGGATTATTCAGTTACTCAAGGCTCGCTTAGTGTCTATAAAGGTCTTTATGGTATCCAAAGAACAAAATTCTTATAATTTGTTTCCATTACCACTTATTTCCTGGAATCTAGCTATTCCTCACCCTTTCCATTTTAACCAGCTGGATTTGAGACATTACTTTTCACCTACTTTACTTAACAGCCTTCAGGTGGTCATTTTGCTTCTACCTTTGCCCCCTAGAGTCTCATTACAGCAGCCGGGGTGATAATTTTATAATATAAATCAAGCCATGTCCCTCTCCTGCTCAAAACCCTACAACAGTTTCATTTTTCCCTCACAGTAAAAGCCAAATTCTATAAAATGACCTTTTTAGGGCTTTTGTGATGGCTGTTTCCACTCTCTGAAATTCATTCCCCCAGGTAATCAACTTGAAGCACCAAAAATAAATGTCATCAATTTAATGAGTACCTGCCTAGTGAGGATTATCCTAAACACACTATTGAGATTACCAACAGTGCCTGCACCCCAAGCACTCTTGATCTTACTTTTGACTGCATATTTTTCCAATAACATGCTTTATAATTTCCTCATTTGTTTGTTTGTTGTTCACCGTAGCCTTCTTTCAGAATGTAAGCTCGATGAGGGCAGCGATCTTTGTTTGCTTTTTCTACTGATGATTGCAATGCACTTAAAACAGTGTCCAGCACATAGTAGGTGGTCAATAAATATTTTTTTCCTGTGAATCAATTCATGAGCAAGTTAGGTAAATTTATGTAATTGTCATTATTCTACAACCTATGTTGCTTCCAATTAATTGGAAGAGGGGACAGTGAAGGATGGAGTGAGGATAATAGTGGTTAAGAATACATTAGGAAGGTGAATGGTAGGCACATCTGGGACAGTGTGAGGCTATAGGCACTCAGAATCTTGACCACTTGACAATGTTAAGTGTTAACATGGCCCTGCTTACGTAAGCCTACGTAAACTGTCCCTCTTATGTTTGGGTATCCCTTTCTTGAGTATAATTGATATAAAAAAGGGATTTTTTAAACCAAATTATGTGTGTTCTTAATTTAATGGTATAATATTATCAGTCTTCCTTTCTTTAGTTATGCATATAGTATATAATTTTAAATTAATTAAATCATTTAAATAATAATTTATTTTGTTAATTTTATAATTATTTTCTTGTAAGTCAGTTTATTTATTTCCCACAATATTCAAACCTGTCACTTTCCGTTTCTTGAAAATTATATAATTGCATTCTCATTTTTTGCTCTGATAACTGTAGGTGAAACCAGAACAGAAATTTGACTCGTGAGCAGTAGCAACATATAAACAGGGTGTGGTCTCTACTATATTAGATAATCATGCCTTCAGGGATACAAAATAGAAAGCATAATTCTGAGATCTTGAGTTTTGAGGTATGTGGTTTTCCATGGCTAACATATTGGAAAGATGTACGTGTATAGTTGTGAGGATGGCAAATATTTTGTTGACTCTTTAGAACTTTATTTTTACTGTAGGGGTAATTAGTTATTTATGAATCATCTGGCCAGAGTGTAGATGATGTTTTATCATGTTTTATAATAGTGAGACTCATAAATATTTTCTCTGTAAGATTGACTCATTTTTTTCCTCACTCTTCAAGAAAGATCTGATTACTTTAACTATTGTAGGTATTTTCTGAAAAATATTTTCTTTTGTTTCTCTTTCATAAAACAAACTTTAATATAATATTTTAAATATTTATTTTGGTTTCATCAATTGTTTTATGTCCCTACAATGCACTAAAAGCTTGTAATTAAGTAAATTGTTGAATTTTTCTGCCTATAGTTTTGCTCTGTGTGCTAGTCTTAAAGGACAAATTACCAAGTTTAATTGCACTGTGGATATTCATATTAGTGAATTAATATCTATTAGAAACAAAGCTAAAAGCCAATACTGCAAGCAATCGTTGATATAAGACCAGACAGATATAATGCTCAGCAGAGTCTGGGACAAGTTTGTGCATGAACGTGTTCTGCAAACAACTTGGTATTTAGATCTAATGAATATTTCCTACTTGGAAAGTAAATTGCTGAATGTGCTTCCTGGCACATTCTTCCTACTGCCAGAACACATCATGCTTTCCTTTGAAAGGTCTTTCATAAAGAGATCGGTGCCTTCACACCAATTGGAGCTAATCCTTACATGCTGTGTTCCATTATTGCCCACTAGAGAAAAATAAACACTGGGTTTTATATTATGGAAATGAGCCCCTTCAGGTTCTCACTTTTGTCGAATGATTTTTCTCTATCAAAATATTTTATTGTTCTTACTCACCTTTTCACTTAGAGGAAGCACTTTATGGCTTACATTTGGCATATCTGAATTGCCAGCATCACTACTTTTACACTTTGGGGCCATTATTAAGTAAAATAACAGTTACTTGAACATAAGCAATATGATACCACCACAGCTAATATGATAACCAAGCCAGTTACTAAATAACATATTCAGAGTGTTTACTCTAGACACAGAGATGATTCACAACCCAGGTAAACGAAGCAGGACCCCATGAGATTTCATCACACTACTTGAACGCTGCACAATTTAAAATGTATGAATTGTTTATTTTTGGAACATTTCATTTAATATTTTTGGACCATGGTTGACCGTAGGTAACTGAAACCACAAGAAGCCAAAGGGTTGGTGTGGGGACTCCTGTAATAATACATACATATAATAATGATAAAGCAGTTCTTTTCTGTGAAGTTCCATAAATCAAGTGGCCAATGGGTATAATTTTACATTTGGCCAAACTCTGGACCATCATGTTGAATGGCTGTGCTCAAGAGGGGTAGCATTTATGCTTCTTCCCTCTGAATTGTCCTAACTCCCAGCAATTCTAGAGGTTTCAGAGACTTTCAAGTTGGACTCAGATTTCTGTCTTCTCTATGGAGGTCATGCAAGTCTAAATGTGGCAGATATCTAACTTGTAAATATACTTTTTTAGAAAAGAAAGCAAAACACCTGGGCATCAGGTATTTCTTTCCATCATTGTACTAAAACGCTTTTATGTGCTAACACAAAAGGCAAAGTGAAATGCCATATAGATTTTGTCATTGAAATATGCTTAACTTTGTGAACTGAAACTAATTAAGAACTGAAACTAATTAGAATTGAAACTAATTAAGCAAATGAACTGAAACCTTTCTTCTCTGTACTTAAAAACAGCATTTGTCTCACTGTGCATATATTTCATAGATTGTTCCAGTGTTTTAAAAATGCTAATATTAATATGGATATATACATTTAATGATTTAGTAACCTATGCATTATGAATATGTACCTTGAACAGTGGAAGAAAAGTATTCATAGGATATAATTTTAAAACAGTTTCAATTTCTTCCATATCCTCCTATAAACTAGCTGTCTATGTTGGTTTTTCCCTTTTTGGTACTAAACGGTTGGCAGTTATTTTAGTTTGTTTACTCTTAGATAATTTTTGAGGACCTCCTGTCTCTTTACTCCTCAAAGGACTTTCACTTAATTTAACAAAATTCCAAATCCAAATCCACTTTTTCCCCTCCCCTGCCCTTGCCATCTCAGCCTGTCATAGACAACTTTTGAAAACGGGAAGAGGATGCACAATCAGTTTCTCTTTTCCTTTTCTGTCAGTTTCTAATCCTTACTTTCTAGCTCCAACTTCTGCCCCTCCAAATTTTGGGCCAGGGAGGGAAAATTCATACCTCCCTGTTCAAGCTGGGGGTGGTTTTGTTCATTGTGACACATATTAATTATTTTATTTTTTAAATATCTTTATTGATTTGAGAGAAAGAGAGAGAGAGAGATCAATGTGAGAGAGAAACATTACTTGGTTGCCTCCCATACATACCCCTGGCTGGGGATCAAATCCACAACCTAGGTATGTGCCATGACCAGGAACCAAACCCCCAAACTTCTGGTGTACAGGGCAATGTTCCAACCAACTGAGCAACACTGGCCAAGCGTAACACATTTTTAAAATGGTCTCTCCCATTGACGCTTTTAGATTTCTCCATCACTGTGAATCTCTCCTCTGTAATTTTCTTTACACAAGTAAATGCCTCAGCTCTAGCTGGGCCCTTCCATGACCCCTGTCAGCCTGCGGGCTCGGTTGTGTGCATCTTTGCGAGGTCTGCTTCCTGCCTAAAGACCTGTGGCTCTCTGTGCAATTGCAGCTAACTTTTCAGCTTGCATGTTGATTCTGCATAGACAGTCTTCTTACACTTTAGCTTTCTGAAACTTCAGAAATACGCTACCCTGCTATGTTCCCCAGATTGGAGAAGGCACATACTAAGTTCTCTGAGTGAGCCTCCTGAAGTTCTTCCAGGGGGCCCTCTGCCTTTCAGTTTCCCATGGGGTGAGGATGGGCCAGTGGAAGAGGCGGTCATGCCACGCTGAGAGTTCTCTCTCGAAATATCTGTTCTTCAATTTCCTGGCTGAATTCTTGTCTTTATTTCCATAACTTGAAGAAACTTGTTAGGCAAAATTCACAGAACTGATTTAACATCTCTATTTCAGTCCTGATCGGTGGTCTAGGACCTCCTTTGTAATGCTGCAAAATATGGTATCTTTTTTTTATTCTCAATTGAAAAATCATCCTATTTTAATATTAAAATGCAAAGCTGGGAAACAAAAGTTGATGATATTTTATATCTACAACTTGTCAAGATGTGATCTAACATTGATAAGATTAATTCACATTATTATATTTGTAACATGATAGTGACGTATCTTTAATATGATATCATTATTTATTAATAATGAAAAATCAGTTATAAGAAATTTATATATTTCAATTTAGCTATTCCATGATGAAGCAGTTTTACTTGTACTATTCACTACATGAATTTCTATTGAGTACTATTAGGTGGCAGACTCTTCGCCAGGCACTGGCTATGCAGGGCTGAGCACACCCCATGCATTATGGTGCCATTGCATAAGTGGAAAGAGATTTCAGTTAAATAATCACAGGCCAATGTACACTTACCACTGTGACAGATTACAAAGAGTCGGTACACAGGGTTACAAATGGGTCTTCGCTCTAGTCAGGAAGTCTGTCTCAAGGTAAGAGAGGAGAAAAATAAGAATTACCTGAGGGAGGGGAAAAAAGTTCAAGGAAGATTTTTTTTTAGGCATAGAGACCAGCATGCATGATGTCCTCACGGCAAAGGGAAGCAGAAAATGTGTGTGTCTGAAGGAAAGCCATTGAGGGAAATGAGAGACAGCTGTGTCGGTTAAGGTTGGAGGAGTAATTTGGGCCACACATTACAGGGATATGTTAAGATTTGTCTTTAAGCTAAAAGCAAAGTGGTGACGCTGACCATTGTGGGTAAGCAAAACGAGCCCCTTGGAGATGTGCACGGCCTACTCTCTGGAACCTGTAAGACGGCAAAGAGATTTGCAGATGCCATTAAGGTTACGGGCCTTAAATACATTAGCTTGGGTTATGCCTGGTTGCCCAATCTAATCACATGAGACTTTAAGGGCAGATAAGTTTGGTTGGCTAGAGTCAGACAGATGCTGAAGACGGGAAAGGTGGAGAGATTCCACATGGGAGGTGGGTTCAACATGTCAAAGCTGGTTCTGAGATGTGGGGGCCGCATGCAGAGATGGAGTGAGACTTCTAGGAGATAAGAGTGGCCAGGATACAGTGACTCTTTTAACCATAGTACTGACAAAGTCAGTCAACACCCTGAATGAGCTTGGAAGCAGATTATACTCCTGAGTGCCCAAAGTTCAAGGCAGTCATATCTGCCCCTTGCTCTCAGTTTTGTGAGACCTAGAATAGAGGAACAAGCTGCGTTACCCTTGGACCAGACTTCCAGTCCACAGAAGTTATGAGATAATAATGGGAATTGTTTTAAGCTTCCAACTTTGTGTTAATTTGTTATGGGAGCAATAGAAAGCCAACACAAACATAGAGTACACTTAGAAGTGTGTAGTGTCAAGAATGGAATCTAGATAGAACTGCTGGGAAGCTAGTATAGTAAAAATCATGGATAAATAATGATGACTTTGACATACACTGACCTGGAATAAAAAATAAAGTTCGATCCATCACTTACCCTATACTGTCTCTAATATTTGGCTAAAGCTTTTGATTTGATGGCCCCAGTGAGAAACCTCACATGTAAATATTTTAATACATCTCTTGCATTTCATAAAGTCTTTTAATAGATGTTGGACTGGAAAAGGAAGTGGGAGAACAGTGGAAAATAATAATGCATGGAGAAAGCAAATACTGTGAGTATTAAGTACTTTTGAATCTGAAATTCTGGCTGATTTAAGTCTTATATTAGTGGTGGTTTTTAAAAGAATCAGAGGTAGTTTGTTTTTAATGCCCTCTTCATTTCACAACTGACAGTCTAAACTTTCACAGCAGCACCTGAGAATGAAAGAAAATTAAAATGTGTGGGTGATGAAAAAGATAATTTATTTTGAAATTGCCCCAATAAAATGCAACTAGTAGTATTTAAATAGATGGTCAGGGGAAAAAGAAAAAAACAAAACAAAACTGGATCAGTCTAGGTCAGTCAGATCTATGGTTTTGGAAATAAGGCAAAATCAAGTCATTTTTGGACCACTCATTGTGGGTTCCAGTAAAGTTTTCAGCTAACAAATTTGGCTCTATGAGTTGCTTTCTTTCTTAAGTCTTTAAAAATATATTCATGGACTTCTAAATTTCAGTGATATTTAATAAATAAAATTTAACAAGTGCGGCAATGGGGAAACTTTGTTCACAATGATATCACATAAGAAATATACTCTCTCTGGGGATGACCAGAACAGTCTACTGGGCTTAGACACCAAAGCACAAATGTTTCCCTCTAATTCCAGCAATAGGGGCAGGCAGATCTTTCTCCTTTTACAATTATCTTCTTTCTTCCTTTATCACAGCTGTTATTAGCATCACCTTCTAGCATGTCTGTTTTTTTCTTCTCTTTCTTACTTTTTCCTTTGTACCATATATGTGTTCACAAACCAAAGTGCTAACCTTAAAATGGACAAGCATGAAGTTGTGCACCATTTCTTTATGCTTGTCCATATTTTTTACCCTATATTTCTTGTAGTAGAAGACAAGGTTGGATAAAAATAAATGAGGTAATATCCCCTTATAATAAAAAATGCTGACAATTGCTAATTGTTATTTCATTGCCAAATAGCTATAAATTAGAGATGTAAATGTGCTCCATAATCTCAGGAATGCTATATTCTACTTAGAATATCAATATTAACACATCTAAAAATATTTTTAGAATTTTCCAAAGGTACAATGGATTTCATACTGTTTGTGCTAATGACAAGTTTGGGATTAAGAAAGAAGTTTTGTTTTTCTAAGTCTGGAGTCTTCACAGGAAGAATCCTCAGTGCAAATTGCACATTCTTTAACTTTCTTCCTGTTGTGGCAAGGTGAATCACATGGAATTGCAGCAGACTGTGAGTAAAATTGGGGATGACTAAAATTGGAGAAATGGACTGACTCTCCATTTCTCAGATTCCAGGTGAGTAGAATTCAGTAAACACCATTTCCAATAAATTCCTTTTGTTTTACAGGCAGAGTTGAGCCACTAGTGAAAAAAAAATGTTAATTAGATCTATTGGTACATCTCATTTTATACCTGTGATTAAGAAATGTACATCTTATGTCATTTCATAGATAACAAAATGTCCAAAGAAGTATGAATGCTAACTACTTAGTTGCCATGTTTAAAAACACTTATCAGGCAAGGAAATTTCAGATATTCCTCATAGCAATATTTTCATTGATATGTCCCCTAAAGAAAGGGATAGAAAGGAAAGAGTAAACAAATGGGACTATATCAAATGAAAAACCTTCTGTACGGCTAAAGAAAACACCAGTAAAATGGAAAGGGAACCAACTGTATGGGAAAATATATTTGCCAATGAAACTTCGGACAAGGGTTTGATCTCCAAAATATATAAAGAACTTACATGACTTACCAGAGAGACAAACAATCCAATTAAAAAATGGGCAAAGGACCCAAATAGACACTTCTCCAAGGAGGACATACACAGGGCCCAGAGACATGTGAAAGGATGCTCAGCATTGCTAGCCATTAAAGAGATGCAAACTAAAACCACAATGAGCTACCACTTCACACCAGTAAGAATGGCCATCATAAACAAATCAACAAACAACAAATGCTGGCAAGGCTGTGGAGAAAAGGGAACCCTAGTACACTGTTGGTGGGAATGTAGTCTGGTGCAACCACTCTGGAGAACAGTATGGAATTTCCTTAAAAAACTAAAAATGAAACTGCCTTTTGACCTGGCAATTCCACTGCGGGGATTATACCCTAAGGATCCCAAAACACCAATTCAAAAGAATGCTATGCACCACAATGTTCATAGCAGCACAATTTACAATAGCCAAGGGCTGGAAACAAGCTAAGTGTCCATCAGTAAATGAATGGATCAAAAAACTGTGGTACATTTACACAATGGAGTACTACACAGCAGAAAAGAAGAAGGATCTTCTACCCTTCACAATAGCATGGGTAGAGCTGGAGACTATTATGCTAAGTGAAATAAGCCATGTGATAAAAGACAAATACCATATGATCGCACCTATAAGAGGAAACTAATCAACAAAAAAGCAAGCAAGCAAAATACAACCAGAGACATGGAATAAAGAATAAACAGTATATGAATATGACAGTAACCAGAAGGGTGGGCGTAGGGGGATAACTAGGGAAAGAAGGGGAAGGGTTAACTCAAAGAACATTTATAAAGGACCTATGGAAAAAGACAATGGGTGGGAGGATTGAATGTGGGAGGTGGGGGGTGGGTAGAACAGAAGAGAGAGAGTAATGGGAGGAAAATGGGGACAACTGTAATTGAACAACAATAAGAAAATTAAAATTAGAAAAAGCAAAATAGCACTTATCCGAAGATTAGTGTTGCCAAAATTGGTGATGCTGAACCCCTACATTTGACCAGAATAGGGTGGAAAGGGCAGAAGAAGGAAGAAGGCTGGAAAAGAACAAAGATATAGCTGCCTCTGTTGCTGGGGTTGCAGTTAGTCTTTGGTGTCTGAGGCTAATGGGAAATTCTGGTCATCTCCAGATTGAGAACATTCCTTACGTGGTATCATCTTGAAAAAACTTCCCCTCTCATTGCCGCACTTGTTAAATTTCAGAACCTCTTTTCAGAACCACGTTCAGTTAACCATCCAGTTATCTGATTGCCTTTCAAGTTCTTACTATAATGCAATTATTAAGGGACAGTTATCAGATAGCAAATGGAGATTTGAAAATTGTTGCATTGAATACTAAAATCAGTGATATTGGACTTCAGACTTAAAAGTAGTTACCAGTTCTTTAATTCATGCCTCGTTTTTACAATGCATGTAAGTAACAGATAGGCAGCAAGCTGTAGGTGGCATTTAAGAAATGAAATCATATGTATTGGTTATGTCATCAAAGGAAGTGACTTACAAATGAGGCACAGAGAGGAAATGATGCCAAGTTGAAAGCATCTCAAAGTAAGTTGACTTTGCAGAGAAATACAAGTTAGGAATCCTAGGTGTCAAACTGGATAGAAGTAAAAAGTATTGCTCAAAGATACTGTTTGAAGACTGTCCCAGGCACACAGGGGCTACAAGAGAAAACATAATTTTAAAAGAGTAATTTAATAGTGTCGAAGTTATAAAATTGAGCTAAAAATTCACCTGCCTGTCAAAAGCACAAAATATTAAGTGGTTCACAAAACTCTCTTGAGACACATAGAGGTTTATTTATTTTTTAAAAAAACTAGGTAAATTTATCTCTAAAATTATACATTGAACATAAACATTAAATATAAAAGTAAAATGTATTTTTGGTGATAATTTATGCTTTTATATATTTGTTGATTATTTTATAGCCCCTGTTAGATGTGAATCTATTTATTTAGTCTTGTTTACTTCAGAATTTCTAGAGAAAAAAGGAGAAACTGGTATGAGCAAATGTGTTTAAGCAGCAGCAACTCTGGGAGGGCCAAGTATTCTGAAACACTGTGTAAGTTAGGAACTTCGAAAAATAAAGGTATTTGATCTAGTTCACTTCCTGATAGTAGATTTTAGTAAAATAAAATACATGTGCATACATTTAGGTCCCAAACACAAACCTCTTTCTTAAGAACACCATGTGGATTAGCAACTTCCTTGAAAATAGCAACAGTGTTATTAGATCTCCCCCCATTTATCACAGGAATAGGTATTTAATAAATACTTGTGTAATAAATCAGTTATTTACCCTAAGTTGTGGCTAAAAAAGTCAAATGCAGTGACAAATCACACTGTAATTTTCTTAATTTTGATTTCACCAGGATTTAGAAGACTTCTGTTTCACCAATTTTATTTGTACAAAACAAAAGCAACTCTTTTAAGCCTCAGCTTCTCTAAAATGAGAAATATTTGAAGCCATATAATGATACACTTACATGCTTTGAAACTGTAAAGGAGCACTTAAGTCAGGTTGATGCCACGTTTTCTTCTTAGGTTTAGAATGGTTTGACAAATGCATGACTTTTTATGAATGATCAATAAGTGGAGATATTCATTTTACAGGTTTTATTGCACTGAGTTCTGAACCATTAGTAAGCTTAGGGTCAAATTTACTAAGGAGACAATTTCATGAGCATTGGTGTCTATTTTTACCTGACCTTGGAATTTCATGGCATTTGGGAAGTGATTAAGTCTTGCCAGGTAAAAGTTAGATAATTCGCAGCTTCTGCACTGAGTCAGATTTCCCCTGAAATGAGTCGAGAAAACATTTTGGCTCAAGAATGAGTGTTTGTCTCTTCAGTAGTTGAGCCATGGAAGCCTTGCACAGATTTGCTTCCAACAATTCAAAAGTTAAACATTCATCTCAAGAATAACGTTCAATGTGGGGACATAACATCCTTGCAGCCTTGAGAGAGCAGATGTGTGACTGAGTCTTATAATATTGCATAACTTGAGCTAGGATGGAAAAAATAACTATTTTCATAGGTCATTTAAAAAATCATTCAGTGAAGATTGCTTTTGTTCAGTTTGGAGTCTGCTTTGTCACGTATTTAAGTCTCTGTGTGCAAAGAAGATGGAACAACGTGCTCCATGTAATCAGTGATGGGCAGGAGTGCCTCTGGAAACCGGTTTCATCTGTTTACAAAGCCTATGTGAATAAACATTTTGCACGTCTTTCCTCGTCATGTATGCAACTTCAGTTTAATATTTTAGTTTCTTTTTTAAATTTTATTTTATCATTTATGCTAGAGAGCAATTTGCTTTTGATTTCTACCAATTAGTTCTGAGAATCTCTTTAGAGAATTGTTGCTCAAATTCTGCAGATTTCAAAGAGAATTTGGACATTTTACTAACTGAGAAGACATCTTGATGACTAGATGTGCCTGTTACTGAGGACTTTCCTAGCATGATTTAATCTAATACTCTTTAATTTTAATATTTAGGATACCATTCAAAAAGATTTTTGCTAGTCTTACTTCTACAATAAATATTATTTTTCCATTTTTTAGGATCTTCATGTCAGTAGACTAATAGTTCCAAAATATGTTTAATTATATTATTATTTTTCTTAAAGATTGTCAGTGGATCACTCTTCTTAGTGTTCAAAATGCCAAACTGCTCAGGATACCATGTGAAAATCTTCTTCATCTGGCCACTGATAACTATGTATCTCCTTTTCTGTTGCTCTCCCAAAATGAAATCTCTGCAGCTTTGTCAAGGTAGCCACCATTCTATTACATATATTAGAACATAAAAACCAATGCATTTGATAGCAGCAAAAATATTAATAGAATTTATTTTGTTATTAATATATTCCCGATGTGGTGAAGTCTTTTTTCTGGTTTGCAGAAATTAAAAAAAAAAAGTAACAACTAATGTTTGTTGATGGCTTTCTATTTTCTGCCCAGACATTAACTGTAGTGATCCTTATGATAACTCTATGAGGTCAATGGTTCTTTAATTATTCCCATTTCATAAGTGAGAAAACTGAGGCTCAGAATCCTTAAGACTTAATTTTAAGACTTGCCCAGGGACACAGAGTAAAAAGAGTGGTTAAACTCTAATTCAAATCCAAAAGGTTTGGTTTGAGAATCTATGTTTGTTTGTTTTTTTCATGTAAAAATAATATTGCAAAGTACTTCTTAGAAAAAATAAAGAGACCAGTATATTTTTAGGAGATGTTATTTAAAAATTGCCTTTCAAAGACTTTGTTGCTTTAAATAAAGAAAAGAGGAAATTTTGGTTATTGAGGTATCTTAATTAACTAAGCTATCCAATTTGATTTGAAATTCTATCAAACTGTAAACAATTCTAATAGTGGGCTTCTAACATCATATATTCACTTTAAAAATTTTCTTATTTTCACTAAGATTAGAGAAAAATTATAGTAAAGAGAGGTAAAAATAAACCCATTACATCAATGATACAAATAAAAGTAAGGGATTTGGACTAGGATAACACAAGATGAAGTAAATAATTATATATGAGCAAGGTGGTTCTTAGGATTCCCAAGAAAGAAAAGTACAAGGAAGGAAAACCATTGAGCATGTAAACAGGGGAGACCCACTCTTCACGACTATGCTGGGCATCCTTAATAAGCTCAAGTGCTGGATCTCATTCATTTTTATGAGCCTCTGTCATCAGTATGCGTTTGGTCTTATTGCCACAGACATGAGAGATATGCAGAATCCAACCTGATGACATGTAATGTCTATAAAACTTGTAACTTGCCGGACAGGGAAAATATGAAAAGAATATAGAATACAGAATTCTGCTTACCTTAATCAGGCAATAAATTTAAAAGAGGCTATGAAAGAATGACATAAGTATATAAAGGATCCAGTGGAATGACATTAAAAAGGTTTTTAGAGACAGACAAAAAAACACTCAAATGTATTAAGGGAGCTAGAGATTTGCAGTATTCAACCGAGCAGTAAAGCCTTTAGTTAACATTTCCGTGGGGCTGCAGAATTCTTTAGTAGAAGGAAGAATGACTGAAGTACATGAGTTAAGAATAAGAATAAGGTATTTTGAACCCTCTAAAGTTCACAACAAGGGTCCTAGTTGTTATATATTATGAAAGGGGTTCTATTTGTTTGTGAGGGTTCCCAACTGAATCAAATTTTATGTATGAAGTAAACATCTCTAGTAGATGAGCAACATTAGTGTAATTATTTTCTAGGTGGGTGTTTTAACATCATGAAATGTTAAAGTGTGTGTGTGTGTATTTATTTATTTAAAGGTGAAGTAAATTAAACTTTCTAAAACCTTTTTGTGCGAATTTTAGGAATGACTTATACACATCTGCTATATAGTATAGTGAACTATTTGAAATAATTTAGAAGTTTAGAGTTGCTAACTCTAAATTTAAAATGTTATTGAACATTTGATTATACACTTAAGATAGTATGTTAAAATGTTAGGTATACATTACTAACCATAAAAATTATTAAAATGGGTAAAATAACTTTAAACATATGTGATCAATTTATTAGATTACTACAAATGGCTCATATATTTGAAAGGTTTTGTTTGCTTTAGAGTGTAAGAAGTAATTAAAAATAACTACGGGAGTTGATCAATCATTAATTAAAGGTTCTGTTGAAATCATTATTATATTTGTTAGAAAAACAATGATTTTTTATTTATTTTTAGAGAGAGGGGAAGGGAGCGAGAAAGAGAGGGAGAGAAACATCAATGCATGGTTGTCTCTGGTGCGCCCCCAGCTGGGGACCTGGCCTGCAATCCAGGCATGTGCCTGGACTGGGAAGCCAAATGGCAACCCTTTGGTTTGCAGGCTGGCACTCAGTCCACTGAGCCACACCAGCCAGGGCAAAAAAAAAAAAAAAAAAAAGAAAAGAAAAAGAAAAAGATTTTTAGTTTACATTTTTAATGACTTAAAGGTTAATTTTGAAAACTCATTAACTGTAAGGTGATCAAAATTGCATGACTCATGCACATAGCATGTACTCTGTGATTGCTCATTGGTCAAAACATGGAAAAAAAAGCAAGAGTACATGTGAAAGCATGAGAGCTCTCTTGCAGGCAGTAATTCCTTTTACAAGGAGTTAAACAGCCACTGTGGAAGACAGTTTGGCTCATTCTTAGAACTAAACATATTCTCAACTTACGACTCTTCAATCATGTTTGTATTTACCTAAAGAAGTTGAAAACTTAAGCTCACACAAAAAAATTGCATATAGATGTTTATAGCAGCTTTATTTATAATTGCCAAAACTTGGAAGCAAGCAAGATGTTCTTCATAGGTGAATGGATAGATAAACTTATGGTACATCCAGAAAATGAAACATTGTTCAATGCTAAAGCCATGAAAAGACACGGAGGAACTTTAAACGTATACTGCTGAGTGAGAGGAGCCAATCCGAAAAGGCTATATACTATGTGATTCCAATTATATGATATTATGGGAAAGGCAAAACTATAAAGTAAAAAGAATCTGTGATTGCTGGGGTGCGGGGAGGAATAAATAGACAGGGCACAGAGGGTTTTTAGGGCAGTGACATACTCTCTATGATACCATAATGATGAATACATGCCATTATACATTTGTTCAAACACATTGCATGTACAATACCAAGAGTGAGCCATAATGTAATCTATGGACTTTGAATGGTGATGGTGAATCAGAGGAAGCTCATCAGTTGTAGCCAATGCAGCCTTCTGGTAGGGTTGTTGGTAATGGGAGACGCTATTCATGTGTGGGGGCAAGGGCATATGGGAAATCTCTATAGTTCCCTCTCAATTTTTTCTGTGAACCTAAAACTGCTCTGAAAAATAAAGTCTTTAAAAAGGAGTTAAGCAGTTTTATTCAAAGGAGGTTTTCAGGAACACATTTATATCGAGATAATCATGCAGTAGCTATAAGGACAAGGTCTTCTAACGACAATTTATAAAAGACATAGACACACTTTTCATATTTTTTTCTAAGCTAGTCTTCAAGAAAACAAAAGTCATGTTCATTCTTAGCACTATTATGGTGAACTAAAATAATATGAATATATTTTATTCCAGTGACTCACAGAAGATCTAAAAAATAAAAAATTAAAATTTCTCATAACTATCCTCACTTTTGGAAGGGCTTGGGAATAGAAAACTTAATCTTGAAATTTCTGGCTATCTCTCAAAGTGCAGAAATCGTGTAATTGAGGAAGTAAAGTTGATATTTTGTTGAAAAATTGAAGATACTGAAATACATTATTGCCTCATTTGAATACTATTTGACCTTATGTGAAAGTAGTGTAGGGACTTTTGTGTGGATACAGACAGTGATATTTTGTCCAAGTTGTCTTGCATCTTTTCAAATTATCAAATAAATGCTTGATTTAAACCATTCTTTTCCATTGTAAGACATTGAAAAATGTTTAGATTGGTCTGGAGAATTTTGAGAGAAGAAATATATCTTCATGTATTATAATAGAATTTTAGTAAAGTTTGCATAAAAGGTTTTATTTTTAACAGATTCGGAGTGCCAAGAAAAGTTACCTCAAAAGTTCAGATAAATAAATTCCTTAACATGTTTAATTTTGAGTTTAGGTTTGTCTTATTGTTTGTTGTTTGTTTGTTTTTTTGTCTATTCCATCTGCATGCTAAGGACAATCTTTCAAAATTTATAGTTTTTGTTTTGGCATAGTTGATAATGAGTTATTTTTATTTTAACTGAACGACAGCTTCTATGTCTTCCTAAAGATGATCATTAAGATATGGTATTAAAACTATGACATTAAAACAGAAGAAAATGGTCACTCTGCTCCTCTCTCTCTCTGTCACTTTCATGTATAATACTTACTATTATGTGCCAGACCCAGATACAGTAGAGATGGGGCTAGTTTAGGAAAAGGGTAAAGGAAGTCTACATCCTCTTGCCTAGTCCTCATTGAAATGATGAAAAAAAAGAAAAGAAAAGAAAGCAGGGGTAACATATCTCCACCAGATTAAAGCCCTAGAAAAGAGGGGTGCAATGAAGTGTGGGAAACAAGAAAGGAGGGGATCTGAGGAACCCCACTTCACATTTGGCATTCTGGGAGCAGATCACCTTCCAAGTAACTTTGCACTAACCAAGGGGGAACCACATGAAAATAAACTCAACGAATATTGTTAAGCTGATGAGACTTAAGTTTTGATTCTTATAGTAAAGATGGAAGATAATTCTTTTCCTTCTTCTAAAAGACAGGAAATGTTGAGTTTGTCCAATGCTTCTTGTCAAAGGGAATCATTGAGGCAGGTAATGTTTTCTCAAAAATGTGTCCTCACAGCTGGGGAATCCAAGGTAGACCACTGGCAAGGAAATCATGTGAAAGTCACAGACCTAAGTCATAGCTCTAAAAACAGCAATTTTTGAGGTGGGGATAAGCCATGGGGGAGGCCCACACAATGCCGTCTCTATTGAGAGGCCATAATACATTATAAGGGACATAAGTTACACAAGAATTGTTAGCAGTAGATTCTTGCGGAATCCTCTGGGAAAAGTCCAGTCAGCCTTCAGCTCTATGGTTCATACTCTAGGAGCATCCTCAGCAGCTATTGCCGGTCAAATATCAATAGGGATCCAAAGACTGTCATGTGGATCCAAGGAACACATCTTTTCTCTGCAAGCATGAGGTTCCCATAAAACCACCACAACCTCATGCTCTAAGTGGTCACCTCATTGCTTGAAAGACTGTGGACTTATCTGAACTTTCCTAACAAAGAAGGAATTGCCTTAAGGAGACTATTTCAATGGTTGAATTGTTCTCAGATTATCTGATTGGACAAAATACAGGTTTATTTCTTCTCTCTGAAACTCTGAAAGGCCAGATAAGTGTATAGCGATTCCTTGCTCTTTTGAATATAGTATGAGTAATAGTTTTACCCTCTCACATTTAGAAATATTTTTTTGTATCCTTAAGAATCTTTGTAAACATATCTTTGTACCCAAAGATGATAAATTTGTAGTCTAAATTAGAGAGGCAAGGCACTTAGACCATGGAAAAAATCCTGAGAGAGACGAAAGATGACAGTGAGATATAGGATAATCAACAGAGAAAGAAAGAAAGAAAGAAAGAAAGAAAGAAAGAAAGAAAGAAAGAAAGAAAGAAAGAAAGAAAGAAAGGAAGGAAGGAAGGAAGGAAGGAAGGAAGGAAGGAAGGAAGGAAGGAAGGAGCCATGATAAATCTTTATTAAGATCCTGTCTTGGATGATGATCTTTTTTAATATATAGGGGTACTAGATTCAGCAATGGTAACTCAAGCCATACATATAGTGGCTGAAGATGTATTTGAAGAGCATGTATTCTGGAGGAGGGTAAATTCTGAAGCAAGCCTTAAAAAAGAATCTACAATTAGTATTGTATAAACCAGGACCAGATTGAGAGGTTCAGGGACTCTCAGGAGTGCAGCTGTGCTTTCTCAAGAGGATTAATACCCATTTCCCTCTCAAGCCAAGTATCTGAAGCCAGATAAGGCCAATGCTTTAGAGTTTGGATCAATAATGACAGTTTAAATTCATTTAATGTTTGCCTGTGATCACATTGCAACTCTCAACAGAGATAAGTTCAGTACAAAGGAAGGAGGGCGCCCAGAAGGACCAAGCTGTCACCTCTAATGGGTTGTGAGACTTCCATCTAATATGCAGAGCTGCCTCATAGATTAATTTGTGAACAGAGGAAATATATTTTGGATAAAGAGCTAGTGCTCAATTCTTGGTAGGAAATAGACTCCAGGATCATAGTAAATGCTCATTATAGGACTACAGTGATTTACTAAAGGGAGACTATAATTGTATAGTAATATTTTAAAATACTTTATCTAAGTGTATGTGTTTTATTTGCATTTATGTGCACTTTAAATTGTTTTCCTAATAAAAATGAGATAGACATTGGCCTCAGCAGAAATGTTCATTGTTGCAACAGGAATGCAAGAAGGCAGAAGGAGCTAATATTCATGAATATTCATGGTTGCCTGAATTGGCTTGATTCAGAAAAGATAAGCATAAAATTATGTTCTTAAAAGCATACCTTTTAAGAACATAATTTTAATATGATCTAACAAATAATCTAAATCCCATATCCCATGTCAAGAGGACAAGCATCCCAATTATCTAAAGCTCTCTATCTGATTGTTTAAATAGAGAAGAGGAAGTAGAAAAGCTATAATATAGCCTTATATTACACCACTGGGAACAGGAATTTGCTTTGCCAAAGGCCTGTTTCCCAGCATTCAGATCCTAAAATAGTGCTGTGATAAGATTTCTGAATATGCATTAGAATTGATGCTTCCATCAAGATTACACTGCTGATTGTGGAGACAGCTATTGCCTAGATGCAAATCATTGAAGATGGATTGAAAAATGTTTGGCAAATCTTACATCGTAAGCATTTCCTCAAATGAATGAAGCATTGTGGCAATAATTAACTCTAAAATAGTTGTTTCTAAAGTTGTTTTGTTTCTCATAGATGGTAGTAGAATATTATTATTTAATTTATTAAAAAGAGAATTGGCCTGGATTTGAAGGAAATGCTTGATCTGTCATTTTGGGGAGCTGAATGGATGCAGACATAAATAACTACTCTGAGTCATTTAAAAATACATATCTATACAATTATTGGGGTCTTCTACTCTCCTAAATGTGATTTAAACAGTTTGGGTGGCATATCTTAACACTTTAGAATCTTTTACACCTCAGACTCTAAATGGACTATTATAGAAAGACTGTTTTCTAAGGTTTTTAAAGAATGGTATAAAAAGTTAGGGAAAAAATTCACACAAATATTACTGAAATTTATATATTAAAAGCCCCTGTAACTTAGCCACACCATGATTTTTAATCTTAAGTATTACATAGTAAATAACTGTTAATGAAGAGCTGATAATAATATAGAAAACTTATGTTATAATATTAAATAAACAAAACATGCAAGATTTATTATCGCATATGTACTATTATCACAGTTCTATTAAGCAGACAAGAGAGAACTCTACAGAAATTTAAGAAAAGGACAAAATTAAATGACTATACTAATATGGCTCTATCTTTGGAAGATGAAAATATTTGTGGTTTGCTTTTCAATTTTCTGTATCTTCCAAAATTTCTATATATTCAAACTTTAGTGATGATCAAATAATGTCAAGCATTGAAATTAGAAATATATGTTTTGAGGCAAGTGTATCAGAGCTTTTTATCTTTGCTTCCTAATGTTCCTGGTGTTCCTGATGTTCTAAACAATATCTAGTAGTAGCTAAGGATCTACTGAAATAAAATGATTCGCATTCTACAATGGCCTCTGGATATATAGCCATATCCTCCACCCCTTCCTTCACATGTCTGTCTTTGGTGGTAGTGTTTTATGTTTCAAAATAAATACCTCTTTTCTCCTACACATTAAGAGCCCTCACTTCAAAAGAACTCTTCTCAGTTGTCTTGATAATAATGTTTGCTTTACAATATCATAAGTAAAAACATAAATATATTATTATCTTAGATTTATTTATTTACAGTGTAAAGCATTGTTAGCAAAACCAATCAGGGCATAGCATTTTTCTTTCCTCTCTTTTTTCCTTTCTTTTTAATCTTAAAAAAGAAACAACTGTATGAGTATATGTATGAGTGTTATGTGTTGTGTGTCAGTTGAGTATAACTCATGTAGTTGGTTGAAATTCTGAGACCTGTGAAGACACCTCCTCCATTGAACGTGGCGTTCATTGACCTAGTTGTTGGACAGATAACACAAGATTGTCTGAATAGCTTTTAAAATGCATCTGACAGGAATAGTCTTGGCAAGGTTTAAAAGATGAATATGTTGAAAGAAAACAATAATTATTAAAGTCTAAACACTAGGAACTTGAAGTTCTCAGTTATATTGATAAAGGAAACAACAGAAATATTTGTTTACCAAGTTGGAGGTAAAGGGATCAGAGGAAAAGATATAACTGGATCATGGGTGTTAAGAGTCATGAGAAGGGATCTTCATCTAAATTCCAAAGGGGGAAATGACAGCTACCCACAGGCCCAAAGCCTGAGAGGGCTGTGCCCCATTTCCTTCCTGGAACCCCGGGATGAGCAGCCTCACACACCTGCTGTACAATGATATGGGAGCATCAAATTATAGATGGAAATATGTTTTGTTTGTGCATTTGAGTTTCCTTTGATTCTCTGTGCTTATTACTCTACTCCCCATTCCCGATCGCAGAAGTAGTCTGCAGACCCAAAGTGCTTGGCAGTTAATACTAGGCAATCAAAGACCATGGAAGGTCTCAGAGGTCAGTAAAAGCTTCAAAGAAAAAAAGAGGACCAAATTCAAATGTCAGGTGCAATTTCCCCTTCTCAGTGGGCGCTGGCATTGAATTGTTAAGGATGAGGTGCCTGGCCCCATGCTGCCAAAGCATGTAAGCCCATCTCTTATGTACAACCAGAATTGAGGTTATGCCTCAGTTGTCCTTCAGATGAGCGATGATGGGGAGGAATCCACGAAGCTAAATTTAACCCAGAAATGATTGTTAAAATACTGAGTTTGTCTGCATTTACTTTGGAAGAACTTGGATTACCTGTTCTGTTATTAAACAGAAATGGGAGCTCAAGATTATATTATGCATAAACTTGACAGAAATTTTTGATCACCTATTATGAATCAGTGATTTTTCTAGTCATTGGGATATAGTAGTGGACCAAAGGAAATAATGAAACCAGTACTCATAGAACTTTGATTATACGGTGGGAGGATAAACATAGAAAATATACAAATAAAAATAGAACATGTCAAGTAGTGTTAAGTGCTATGAGAAATAATTAGGAAAAGGAATAGATAGTCATGTGGATGCTATTTTAGACAAAGTAGGCAAGGAAGGCTTGCTATGAAGCTAGCACTGTAGTGGAGACCAGAAGGAATATTTCAGATAAAGGAACAATAAGTGCATAGGCCCAAATAGTTATAATTTGAAAATCATAAAACCCACATATAGTTTTAAAGACATTTTTTACATAATGATAGTACTGAATTAAATTTTGTTACATAATAAAAGCATAAGATATTAGTAGTTTAGTATCTGAAGAATTTTGCATAGCTATATACAAGCTAATTGATTTAAAAACACAAAAAATCTCACAGTTCCTGAATTAGATGCAGACAAAACAAACAAAGAAGATTGAGGAAAATATGTAAGGATGTTATACTTATATCTTTAAAACATATCTCAAATTTTTATTGTAGTTAAAAAAAACTGGAAGTAGCTGGTTATTCAATCAGCTACTTTTGCATGTCAACAACAGGTTTTGAATGAATAGGCATTTACATTTTAAGTTCAAATACAATATTAAAGGCACACATGTTACATATTTTATTATAGCTATATTAACATAGTTTTTGACAAGTTGACAAAATACTGGTTGTGGACATTAAAGGAACTTAACCTAAGCAGGGGTAAATGTTGGGTTTTAATATTTCTTACCAGTTTTATACACGCACACTTCTATAAAGAGTGCAATGCACTTTCTCTCCCCTTAGCCATTCTGCCTTGGTGCAGATTTCCTTCCAGAGTTCAAATGCAAGTTTCCTCACCTAATGGTGAACAAAATGCAGAAAAACAATAGTGACAAAACAGCCAACACTTAACTGCATTTTTTAAAATTTGATATTTTAAGTGAAGTCTTCAAGTACAAGAAAAAGAGAAAGGGTCAAAACAATGAGGGAAATAGAGTGGATAATATGCTGGATGTGTGGAAGTGCTAGAGTTAAACTTTAAATTCCTGAATTCTTTTTGAAACTGTTTGACCATTTATGTATATGGACGTGGGAGTAAGACAGACTGGTAAATCTGAAGAACACATTGTACAGTCCCCAGATTTCTATTAAATTTACATCTAAAGAAAAAAAATCAAAGTTGTAACACAAAAAGAAATGAGATCAGCATTCTCAATGCTAATTATATAGGAATGAAGAATTATACTGTGTCAGACATAGATTATCAAGCCTACATTTCTTAGTCAAAGGTAACTTAATGGAGCATGTTCTTAAAGGCCTGCGTACCCTGTCTGAAATCACTTTTCAAGCTTAGGTATATTTTAGTATATTTCAGACATTATTCAAAACTATTATTCAAGACTATTATCAGGAGCCTGCTCAAAGTGACTTCACACTCCTTCATAGTTTTTAAAAGTAATAACCTCTTTAGATAGTAGGTTCTTTTTTAAAACTATCCTGTATATTGCTTATTTATCTTAATTATCTTATTTAACTTAAGGGTCATTTTTATATTTCTGCAAGAGTTCTAGTTATTTATGTGCACTATTTTTTATTGTAAAGAATATTGTCATTTTTTTTTGAAATTTGGCAATTATTCACATTTTATTTCTGGTTTGTATTTTTTTTAATTTTATTGTTCAAATACATTTTTCTTCATTTTCCCACCACCACTTTCCTCTGCCCCACCCACCCCCACCTCCCATCCTCAATCCTTCCCCATTTTGGCTTTGTCCATGGGTCCTTTATACATGTTCCTTGATTTGACCCTTCCCCTTCTTTTCCCTGTTACCCCCCTCCCACACCTTCTTTCCCTCGTGTTACTGTCAGTTTGTTTTTTCTTTCAATGTTGCTGGTTATATTTTTCTTGCTTGTTTGTTTAATTGATTAGGTTCCACTTATAGGTGAGATCATAGGGTATTTGTCTTTCGCTGCCTGGCTTATTTCACTTAGCATAATGCTCCCCAGTTCCATCCATGTTGTCACGAAGGGTAGTAGCTCTTTCTTCCTGCTGCATAGTATTCCATTGTGCAAATGTACCATAGCTTTTGATCCACTCATTTATTGATGGGCACTTAGGTTACTTCCAGCACTTGGCTATTGTAAATTGTGCTGTTATGAACATTGGGGTACAGAGGTTCTATTGAATTGGTGTTTCAGGATTCTTAGGGTATAATCCCAGCAGTGGGATCATTGGGTCAAAAGACAGTTCCATTTTTAGCTTTTTGAGTAAATTCCAAACTATTTTCCTGACTTTTACTTATTCAGCTAAATAAAGCTACTATTAAATTTCTTTTTATATTAATCTCCCTCATCCCCTTGTTTTAATTCCCTTTAAATTTCTTTTTATATTAATCTCCCTCATCCCCTTGTTTTAATTCCCTTTCTTGGCCCTTGCATAGCCTATTTTGTATGTGTGTGTGTGTGTGTGTGTGTGTCTATTTATGGAAGGGAAAACTCAAATTTATACACAGAGTAAGCTGGGATACTAAACAAATATGGAAAAATTGCCCTGGAAAAACTTACAGATCTAAAATAGATTGTACATTAATAGGCAATAAACAGTCCCACTGTGATTTGTAGGGTTATTTGTTACACAGCATAATCTAGCAGCACCTGACTGATACAGACATGTTACTATTTAAGGTAGATAATATTCTGCTAATTAAAAAGATTTAATAGCTTAGACACTATATATTATAATTACTTATATTAGCTTAAGGACCAAAGTTAATTACACTCAAAAAGTACAATTCAGAGTATTATTGAGAGCTGAGATAGAAATATATATTTTCTAAAATCACAGCCTTTGGAGCAAGTTCAATTCTGTCAGGCTTATTTTCTTAATGTGTATAATGAATATGTGTTCTGTAATGTTAATGCAAGAATTAATGGATATAATCATAGTCTCTGTTACATAGAAAATCAATCAGTGTTATTAGCAAAAAGTTTACTAACACACTAACCAAATAAATATCTCAGGAATCCTTCAGTTTTTACAATGAAAACATATTCTTGAGTGGGAAAAAAAAACATTTACACTGTATATGCAGTTTTTGAAATGTAGTAAATTTCATCCTAATGAAAAAGATTGCTGTTAAGAATATATACAATTTTTTACTTCCAGAGTTTCAGACTATATAATATCATTACAGGGATTTGTTGGATCAAATATGATATGCTAGGCAACCAAATGTGTTGTGCTTGAAAACATAACATTAAAGGCAAACTCAACAACAGCTGGACTATTTTAAAGAATAATCCACTAGACCTTTTCAAATATATCTCTTGAAACTCCCTATAATTATGGCTCATGGTAATACATCATTTTTCTGTTTTATTAGGACTCAATAGTATAGTTAAGTCACATACATTTTTTTTCTCTGAAAATGTTTTTAAAGCATGCTACTATAAATGAATGCAAAACAGTAGAACAGATCCAACAATTTTCTGAATTATAATAAAGTATCCTTGTATGACAGAAACTAAACACATTCTTTTCAAAATAGAATATTTTAATATTTTCCCTTCTATATTTTCAAAAAGTCTAATATATAGTCAAACTAATTAAACTTTATTCTATATGTATCAGTCTTTAGAAGAATAATGTAAGATTTTTTTAATTTTATAATATATGTTCTGGAAATATAATCCAAATTCCATAATACTTCAAAAACATTTACCCTTGGATAATGCTTAACAGTGTTAATTTAAATTTTTAAAAAATGTATCTTAAAAGAAAATTTATTGTTTTGACAAATTTCAGTTGTTACATTATGGGAGAGCACATGTATTAAATGTTTAGTATTATTCTATTTTCATATATTAGTAACCTTCAAATAGGAAGAAATATATCAGTTAAAGTATGTAAGTAATAAAATGAATAATGGGAAAAATTTAGTTCATCTTCTTTGGCTTATAGTAAATGAAATGCATTGATAGTCAAGGAAACCTGGAATATATTCTGAGCATGGCCATTGTATTAGGTTTCTAGTGCTTCTGGGACAAGTGATCACAAATCCAGTAGCTTAAAAAACACTCATTTATGATCTTATAGCTTTGGAGGTCAGAAACCTAAAGTGGGTCTTACAGGCTAAAATCCTGGTATTGGAAAAGCTGCATTTCTTCTGGAGGCTCTAGGGAAGAAGCATTTGCTTGACTTTTCCACCTTCATGCAGCTGCCTACATTCTCTGGCTCATGATCTCACCCTCTATGTTTAAAGAAAGCAGTGTAGCACCATCTCCACTTCCATTATCATGTTACCTTCTCTGATTATAATTCTGCTGTCTCCTTATAGGTATTGTTATGAGCACCTTGGGCCCACCTGGATAATCCAGCAAAATCTTCATGTCTCAAGATCTTTTACTATGGTAACTCATTTACAGTTTCTAAGGATTACAGGTGGAAATCTTAATGGAGCCTACCACAGCTGAGCTTGATTTTTCTGAAATATGTAGATATGTAAAGATATAGAGCCTTTTTCAGATATTATAGTTGTATTATACAACTCAAAGAGTCAAAGTCGAAATAAATTGGATTATTTTTAAAATGTTAGTATAGACTTATCAAAAAACCCCCAAGTGGGGGGTGACTTTTTTACACTTAATAATCATGGGGCCTGTCACATTTTTAATCTTATCTAAGAGAAACTCCTCATTCTATTGATGAAAGTGATCCTTCCCTACTCCTCTCAGCCTCAAAGCCATCATGGGCAACTCACCCAAAGGCAATCAATCCATTCCAAGACCTGTAGCTTTTCAGCTAACCTTATAAAAGTTCTCTGTCCAAATTGCAACAGTCTAGGATAATATTATTCTTGCTCTTTAGAATTTGCATGGACAAGTATAGAGTGAATCAGGCAGCTTGCAATAAAATGAAGATATGTGTGCCAGAAAAAATTCAGATTATTAAGTTAAATTTGCATTTCAGACAAATATATTTATTCTTAATATTGCATGTCATCAATATTTGCATGGACCATGCCTATACTAAAACATTTCTGTTGTTTATCTGAAATTCAGATTTACTTAGGTGACTTATGGTTTTATTTGCTCGATCTGGCAATCCTGCAGAGAGATGATAATGGGTCCCTTGTGACCATGAACTAGCTAAAGTTAAAGGAAATGGAAAGTTTTGAGGAAACAGAAGCTGTAAGCAGAGAACAGTTTGAGGGCAAGCAGAAGTACTTAATTTGTTCTCATTTCACAAACAGGAAGATGAACAGCAATATACATAAAGACTAGAGCACTTACAGATCTTTCAGAAAGAGACAAACACCACAGGAGCACTGGAGAGATCAGGCAAACAGGCAATTCATAGAAAAAGCTAATAAACATGTGAAAATATGTTGAATTGTCTTGATAATTAAAGAAATGTCAACATGTTAAGGTTCTTTCCCTCCAATTTTATAAGCAAAGATAAAAAGGGTTGTAAGTGCTCAGAGTTAGCAAGAATGTGGGAAAACTGGGACTCCCATACATTTTTTTGTGAAAGTCTAAATTGTTAAAATAATTTTTGAATGAGTATGTGGTGATCTAAATCTAAACATAGTCATGAGTAATTTAAAAACAAGATCACAATGTCAGGAAAACTTTCACTCTTCTTGAGGTGGTAATTGAAGGGTTTTGACTCGAGCCAACTTCTTTTATTGGATAGCATCTCACTGGCCATTAAGAGATTAAATCAAAGATCTAGCCCCACATGGTCTCAAATCCATCCTCTTCTTTTGATGTTTAACTTTTCCTTCTCTAAACTAAACTCCCATAATCCAGCTCCAAACTTGTTTTCCTAGAACAAATTTTGTACCTTAAACCCAGAATAATCTTTCTCAAAGTACAATTCTGATTCTGGAATACTCCCCTCTTTCCCCTTCCTCATCCTTGTTCTTGCTTAGAATCATTCATTAGTTTCCTCTTGAAGTTAGGATGACACCAGATCCTTGATGCAACTTACTGACTACCACCACGGCCTCTGGACCACCAATTTTCACACTTCCAATGTGTAGCAACCCAAATTCCTCAGTTCTTGGAGTTCACCATGCTGTTTTCCTAACAGGGCTTCAGACATGACCTCTATTTCGCTGGTGGCTATTACTCATTGATCACAACCATGCTCTGCCCTGGCTTACTCAGGATATCCTTTTCTGGTTTTCGTGACTACGGTAAAATTCCCAAATACATGTGCATAAGCACCAGTGCGGTGTACTTCTCTTCTTACTACTAACCATGTTGGAATATTATGTATTATGTGGTTGTTTGATTCATGTGTCTCTCACCCACTAAAAGACTAACAGGATGAGTGCAAGAATCATATATGGTTTTCCCTCCATTGTGGCAATGTAGCTCAGAAAAGCTTGATGAATGAGTGAATAAAACATTTGTCTGTTTTCTACACATGGTAATGAGCTGAGTAAATAATGTAAAATAAGTAGGCATGAGGGAGTCCCCATCTCAAATTTCTGATAGAGGCTTAAGTCGTCCCAAATTACCAGTGACTAGAGAAGGGGAATTCAAAGTATCAGGCTAGTGTTACCTCCTATTAACCCTACACTGTCACCGTTTTAATGATCATAGAGTCTTTTTAAGTTATTTTTCACCCTGATTCTCCAAAATGGCTAAAGCTACCCCCTTTCAGATTGAGTTGCACCAAGTAAGAGAGAAGACAATGTGGCCTCCTTGGTGCCAAGTTGAAAGTGATTTGGGTAAAACTGTAGTTCGAGTCCTTGTTAACTGGCAGCTGGAAGGGTTTGCAAATTCAGCCTAAATTAGCTACATCAATCACACGTGGATTTTATTTGAATGATGATCGGTGCAACAAAGTCTGTAGTTTGATAAAATACATAGAAACAAATATTGATTGGAAAAATGCTTTTATAAATATAGTTCTTATTCAACTTTCTTGCATTTCCTTATAACTTACTCTGAATATAAGAAGAGCAGTAACTGTTGTGGACGCCTCTCCCCGTATTCCCAACACAAGTAATGACTAATGCAATTCACTAAGATTGAGTCAACTCAAGAAATTTTAGTCTGTGGTATTAATAGTTTATTCTAAACATAAAATAGTTTCCAATTTGTAAATAGATCTAGGAAAATATCTGATGTTGTACTTTCCTGAGTCTAATAATAATCAAATTTAAGTAAGAGTTAGGGGTTTTTAGTATTTATGCAATACACTGAAGATGATATGGTGCTTGGCACCTGCTGAGTATTGCTTCTAGACAGGCTAATCTGTACTACTAGAATGACACCCTGTGGCTGGACGTATCAATAGCAGAACGCTCACTTGTCGTTCTTGTCCTCTTTTTGAGGAAAAAAAAGTCATTATAAAATGCAACTTACATAGAACTTACAGACAAAGTCACTTTACTGTTAGGTGGATTGACTACTGTTAGCAAGAAAAGTTAAGATTTTAGTATTTCTATCACAGTCTCTGTATATCATGGCACATACCAAGAATTCACTGCACAAAGGAGTAGGGATATTTCCCTTAAAATAGTTTGTGACATTTCACTGTGTTCACAACTGAAGTTCATGCTCATCTCTAATTTCTCACTGGAGCCTCAGCACAGCTTTGAGTCCTTCCTGGGAGTTGTGTTAGTATCTTTATTTTACAATTATAGAAACTGAAGGTGAATCAGAGTTAAAAGAGTTTTTCAAGTCCTTTGGCTAGTAAAATGTTAGTATTAAGCTCTGTATTGAGGTCTTTTAAATTTAAAATATGTATATTACTTTTTTTTCCCCCTGAGGGAAACCTTCTGTAATGAAATCATCTAATAATTACAAGTTCAGGCTTTGAAGATTTGATCATTTGAACTATGCTTTCTGTTTAAAGCAGAATAAAAACATTTTGTTGCCCAAGATATAATATTAAATTAATAGTATTTTCTCCCCTTCCTATTTGTCTATTGAAATCTTCTGGCCGACAAGACTGGTCAACACCTACCTTCCCTGTACTTATTCATTCATTGTAAATTCTTGTACACCTGTGACCTTCTGAACATTTATTGCATTATCCTCTGTTCAATGTAGTTGCCAGTGATCATTGTGATGTCAAGCTATAGCATGTTTTCTTGAACTCACTTAACTATTTCCTGTCATTTAAATGTCTGCTTGTTGATCTTCCAGGTGAACACCTTGAGAATGAAAACCATGTTGCTTGCTTTTCCTTGTCTGTACAGGGCTCAAAACAACAGCCTGTGCATAGTAGGTGCTTTGTTAATTTTATCCCAAATTATCCAGAAAGGAAGAGTTTGGAATTCAGCTATTTACATATGCTCTCATATTTAACATTTCTATGTTTAAAATACAAATTGTTTTAGTTATGAATACATGTTTTCCTTATAGCTTAAATCTACACTTACATTTTAATATTATACCAAAGCAGGGTAAAATTTTTATGTTTTTAGGTTATTACAAATATATTCAATGCATTTACCTACATTTTATACATGCTACAAAAAGAATACACATGGAATTAAGTTCATTTTAATATATTAAAAGAGAAAGAAGAAAATACCCTATGTAAAAATTATTCTTTATTGACCCATGTTTTCTATCACTGCAAAAATTTGTACAAGACAACCCATATTTACTTCCATGTCTCATGAATCCTGAGCACTTACCCTGGGTCAGGGTGAACCAGCCTCTTAGTGAAATAAGACTATTTGACTTTCTCTGTCCTGCTGAGCTTGGATGTGCTACTGCCTTGGCCATGGTGTTGAGGATGAGGGGGTATGAGAGAGAGACAACTGGGAGGAACAGGAGATCAAAGGAGGGAGAAAGTGGTCCACCTCTGAAATAAATGATAAGCCAGCTCTGTCCTATTAATTATCCTGATTTCCTTGATCATTTAAAGCTAGAACCTCACCCTTTCTACTCTAAAGCAAACATTTTTAATCCAATCACTGGGTTCTGTTATCCAGATGTTAGAGAAATTAAAAAGTTATTTATGTATTTGTTTTACAATTAAACATATTTCTTTTGAATCATGCTTTGAATGTAGACTAAGTGCTTTCATAAAGGTTTCCTTTTATAACTAGACTGACTTCATAGTCAGTCAAACGTTTATTTTTTACAACTGATATACCTATTCCTCAGTACTGATGAAGCTTTTGAAAAAAATTAAAAACAAACAAACAAAAACAAACTACTACAACCAACAAAAAGTCATTATAAAAGAAGGTAATAGACTATATGTTATATGGTTAACTGAGTTAGTTCTCACATTTTTATCCTGTAAAATATAAAAGTGAAAGTGAAAAATGTAGTAAGGTTGTCCCTGTTGAAACTGGAAAAATAAATTCAGCCACTTTCAATGATTTGTGGAGTTCAGGGTTTTGACCTGCACATCAAGGTCTTCACTGTCAGCTAAGCTTTTCACAGATAACCTAACATCCAAGGTAGTCACACAGTCAATTTTAAAAGATTTTCCAAATAAAAAAAACCCCTAGCAACAGAAAGCATGACCTCCAGAAGTCTTAAGTTGAAAACTGAAGGCTGCCAGGAGATGGGCAAAGCTATTGAGGCTGGGAATACGCACATGGCTAATCTGGGACAGAGAGGGGGCCAGGCCAAAGATAGCACCATTAGGCAGAAGGGAGGATTTCAAACTTGATTATGGAAGCTGCTGACAGCCTTTGGAGTTCCATTAGTTTTGGAATTCCACTTTGGAACGGCTATAGTTTAAATTGCCAACTACTTCAGACTCAGGCTTATACTAATTATGTGAATCCCCCTGTGGCCTGAATGCTGTAGTGGTGAAAGCCACACACCTGGTGGTAAAGTAAGGTATGAAATATGTCTCCTAACCGTGGGGGAAATAATCTCATCAGCTACAAGATTTAATTCACTGTCGTCTCATCGTGTCTAATATATGATGACATGCAGGCTCACCTGCCAACTACTGATATTAATTTTTTGAGACTTGATTGGGGTTAACTGCTTTTGCTTTAGGTTTCAGAATCCTCTAATTTCGGTTGTCTCCATGATTCAGTGCTCTAAATAGTTATTAGAAATGACAGGATGTGCTAAATATGACTCTAGAAGAACTCAAAGAATTGTATTAGGATCACTTTTTCTGGTATACCGACATATGGGCATCTCTTAAACTTATATTTGAAATAATTCCTCTCATTTGTTTGCAATATATACCTGTCTTTATGTTAAGGAAATAGAATTCCTTTTTCTGTATATTTGAAACTATAATATTATCAGTTACAGAATGTAACCTAATTGTTTCCGCTCCATTTTGATAGGTAGCCCAGATGGAATGTCATTATTATTACTTAAAAGGACTATAACAATAATAGTTTAATATAGCTCTCAAATGTCATTATACAATAATTATATTAAATATTTACAAATGTAGTACAGGTCCGTACGCTTATTTTTCACCATCACCACACATAAAATTTATGTCTAGAAACAAATGCAGATTTATTGTAATAGTTTATAATTAATTGAATTGGTTGAGAAAAGCAAAAAGTAAAGTAAAAGCAAAAAGCTGCCTAATGAAAATCACCTCATGACATAAAAAAGTATATTTTAAAGTAAACTGAGTGTATCTTTAAGTAAAAGTTTACAAATATATTAAATCATACATTTGAAACCAGAAGTGTTCTGATTTCATGATAGACTAAAATAGTTATTAAACAGACCCTAAAAACCTCAAGTATAGTTTGTCCAATTAAAATCAAAGTTTTAACATAAATTCTTCTCCACAGTCCACACATTTGTCTTCTAAAAGTTTTTAAATAATATTAAAATGATGATAAAAATATTTGGCTTCAATACAGTCAAGCAAATAAACCATAGGCCATAAAGATAGACTATTTACACTATCATAAACATCAAGTACTTTTTATGTTACATTTTCAAAAGTTAACTAAGTATCGTAATTTTCTTCCTTTGAAGATAACATGACTTCATTTAAAAACAATTGGGGGAAACAAAAATTTTCCTAAGACGCTGAATTCCAATTGATTTATATTTCTTTTCTCTATTGTTAAGCGGGCATGCTTTGTAACATATTTGTTATATAGAAGGGTTAGAGATGGGCCCGTACATATTGTCCTGTGCTGTTTACTTCTTCATAGCAACTGAGACCCATTTGATCAAAAGCTCACTGGTGCTGAACTGAAATTTTTACACAATCAGTTGGTTTAAATATAGTCCAGGTATAATCATGCATCACTTAACGACAGGGATATATTCTGAGAAATGTCTCGTTAGGTGATTTAAGTGTTGTGCAAACATCACAGTGTGCACTGACACAAACCTAATTGGCATAGCCTAGTACGTACCCAGGTTACATGGTATATCTTCATCACATGTGTGGTATGTCATTGACGGAAATGTTGTTATGCAGCGCATGACTGTAAAGAGAATTTTAGTCATTTAGAGTCTGCCTACAAAACTACATATAACCTCTGTGAGCCATTGATATACAAGAACCCAAGCTCTGGTGCCCTTTGGAAGAAGCCCCATCTTGCTATTGAGAGACATCTCTAAACATGTAGGTTCTCTCCTTAAACTCCCCGCTCTAGGAGTCTTTGCCCTCCTCCCCTTGAGAGCAGTGACCTCCAGAAGATCACATGCATGAGGGACATCCTCCTCATGCAAACCTTCGAAGTATGGCCCCAATGAAGCTCTTTGTGTCGTAGTGCCACCTCGTGGTCATGTCTTCATCCTTGATCAACTGAGAAACGCCTAGATTTCACTATAAATCTTTGAGATAAAAGAGATAAAATTAAATTCACTGAATATAAATTGAAAATCTCAGGACTTATATGATCTGTTTGAGTGTTTACATTTCAATCCTTTTCTATTTGTCCTTCTAGCATAATTTGGAAGAGATATCATTAGCTAGATCGCAGGAATCTGTAAGAATATACTAACATATCTCTTTCCTCCATGGATTCTGGTTTTTTTTTTCCTCATCAGTCTTTCCCCAGATTTTTTAAAAAGTAAAAGGCAAATGTTTATTGTTCTCTGTAAAATTCTTTGCCATTGACTTTTAGTAATATTGCAGGGAATTTTATATAACTGAATGGTGGGCTGAAGTAAAAAATTCAAGAGAATTAGTTTGTATCTCTTTCTTAGTCAAAGTCATTTCATATAGAATTTCATTTTTCCCCAAAAGGAAAGTTTAGGATTTTTCAATTGTGGTTTAAAAACCTATAGCATAAAATTTACCTTCTTAACCATTTTTAAGATAAAGTGTAATAGTATTAACTATATGAACACTGTTGTGTAGTATATCTCTACAACATTTTCATCTTGCAAAACTGAAACTCTACACTGGATAAACTCCCCATTTCCCTCTTTCCCCTGCCTCTGGCAACCACCATTTTACCTTCTGTTTCTAAGAGTTTGACTACATCAGAGAGCTCACATAAGAGATATCAGGCAGTATTTGTCTTTTGTGACTGGTTTACTTCATTTAGCATAACATCCTTAAGGTTCATCAAGGCTGGAGCACATGAGAGGACTTCTGTTTGTTTTTTTTTTAAAGATGAATAAATTTCTTTACATATAGATTATACATTTATCCATAAATGGACATTTAGTGTATTTCCAGGTCTTGGCTATTGTGAATAATGCTGCAATGAATATAAGAATACAAGTATCTCAAGATGCCAATTTCAGGTATTTTTAAAAATACCCAGAAGTTGGGCTATTGAATTGTGTGGTAGTTCTAGTTTTAAATTTTTTGAGAAACCTCCATACTGTTTTACATAACAGGCTTTATCATTTCACTTTTTGACCGATTATTCCAATTTCTCCACATCCTCACCTATATTTATTTTCATTTTCTTTTTTTCTTAATAGTGATCATTCTAATCAGTTGTCATTTTGATTTGCCTTTTTATGATAATTAATAATGTTGAACATCTTTGCATATATTTGTTAGCCATTTGTATGGTTGGAGAAATGTCTATTCAACTATTTTGCCCATTTTTGAATTGGGTTATTTGTTTTGTTTCTATGGGCTTATTCTGTGTATATTCTAAATATTAACTTCTTATCAGATATATGGTTTGTAAATATCTCCTCCCATTCTATAGGTTAACTTTCCGCTCTGTTGAAAGTTTCTTTTGTTGTACAGAAGCTTTTTCTTTTGACTGACCATATATATGAGGGTTTATTTCTGGAACTTCTGTTTTGTTTTATTGGTCTATATGTTTGGTTTTATGCAGTAAAGTACTATTATGATCACTGTAGCTTTGTAATATGTTTTGAAATCAGTAAGTGTGAGGTCTCCAATATTGATTTTCTTTTTCAAAATTATTTTGCTTATTTGGGGCCCTTTGAGATTCATTATGAATTGTAAAATTTTTAAAAATTTGTTCCAGAGATGACATTGGAATTTTGAGAGGGCTTGCATTATAACTGTAGATTGCATTGAGTAGTATAGAAATTTTAACGATATTAAGCCTTCCAATCTATAAACACAGGGCATCTCTTTATTTATGTGTCTTCTTTAATTTCTTTCAGCAATGGTTTCTAATTTTCAGTGTGCAAGTCTTTCACCTTATTACTTAAGTTTATTTCTCAGCATTTTATCCTTTTTAATTCTATTGTAAATGAGATTGTTTATTAAATTGTTTTTTCAAGTTGTTCATTTTTAGTGTGTAGAAGTGCACCTGATCTTTTTGCATCATTTGTTGTATCCTGCAACTTTGTTGAATTCATTCATTAGGTCTAAGTTGTGTGAGTGTGTGTGTGTGTGTGTGTATGGAATCTTTAGGTTTTTCTACCTATAAACTCATGTCATCTATAAATAGTGAGAACTTTATTTTTTTTCCTATTTGGACATCTTCAGTTTTCTAGCATAGTTATTCAGGTTGAGATTTTTTTCAAGTTTTAAAAGTTCTTACAAGTTTAGAACTTTTAAAAGCATGTGATACTGTTTTTTGTTGTTGTTAAAGGATGGTAATACTACTGTCACCTTTGGTAGTATGTGAGCTTTCAGTACTTTTTCACTTGGAGGGATTCAAATCAGTGATCAATGATAAACTCACTTGGTCTCTTTGGGACTAATAATAAAAAATATTAATTTGCTCTTGTGTTTTTAGAGATTACAACTCCTTTTGTAATTTCAGTTTATTCCATGACATAACTTTTCAAACTGAAGTATTCTATTGTTTGTGTTCTTATAAATTACTGAAAATAATTGTCCCAAAACAATAAATGAGACTTCTGTTCTTATTAGAAATGGACAATAAAATCTAAAATATAAACTTTAATTTTCTTCTGTAGAAATTAAAAAAGAGAACTGCAAGATTCACTGTACTTGATTTCTGAGAAGTGTTTATAAGGTATCTAGTTTTGAAAAGATTTTTTTTAGTCATATTTCAGTTTAACTATAAATTTAAAGTCCTTGAATACCTCCACAGCTCTCATGTTCAATATGCATATATCATATAGTGATTAATCTTAGAGTGACTTTGTTGAATGCTAGAGTGACCTTATTAGATTGTCCAGCAAAGAGAAATATAGTTCTTGTTACTGGAAAAATTTCCATATTTTTATCATAGTTCACCATATCTGACTTGACATACAATGAAATTTCTCACAGTTTTGAATGTGTTTCTTTGTTCCCTCCTCCATATAGATCTGTCTACATTTAGGAAGATTTAAAAGTTGTTGGTTTGTGCATACTATCATATAAGCTAAATCAGCTTATTTTTGTATTCAATTCCCTGTAGCGCTTACGTCTGACCATAGATAACCCAGAATGAAGTGTATTTAACCAAAAATATACACCTTCATTCTTAGTGGTTGTTCTTGTTTAGCTTTGTCTTTTATCCCATGAATGTGGTAAATATCTTAAACTTGGTAATTAATCATCTTTTATTACTACTTTATTTAAGCTCCTTACTCTCATTAGTCATTATCATTCTTGGCAGAAAGATTGATTTCTACTTTAGATCAGCATAGATACTCTCGCCATTGTTTGTTGCTTAACCCTCCTATCATCTTCTCTAAGAAACCTTCTCTAAATTCACTTCCATGTAGTCCCCACACTGGGTTGGGGAAAAACTCATATGGTCCCCACATTGGGTTGGCATTGTTCTCTTATACATCTATTTCCCAAAGTGTATTATATTGATCAATGTATGTGTCTTTCTCCCATATTTATTGTCAGAAGGTTGAGGGCTGGAATCTTAGCTTACTCTTACATTGATATTCTCAGCACTTTGAGAGGATTCTGATATATAATATTAATAATAGTTTACCATTATACAGTGGTAACTTTTGACCAGTTCATGTTCTAATCACTTTATACAAGAATGTGTTCAATTCTCACAAAATTGCTGTGAGGTAGATACTTTTTACTCAATAATTTTACAGATAATCCGGAAAACTGATCTGACCTTCTCAAGGCCACAGAGCTTGTAAGCAGAACTAGGATTTCTGACGATCTGGATCCAGAGCCTCTGCCCCTAACCTCCACATTACATTACATTAATGTAGATGAATGACTCAGCTACTTGATGGGGTACTGTCAGTGTTATTAGACTTGAGAATGACAACCTGTGGCAATAGTATTTTTGGTGATATAGTAACATAGCTGAATTTTCAGGGGTTCAAATAATTTTGTGGAGGTATGAAAATCCAACCACTTTTAAAAATATTGCTGTTATAAGAAACTGTTAAATTTAACACAAGTAATTTTTCTGATGAATCTTATTTTATGCTGATGGCTCCCAAATCAGTAAATTATAATGGTACAAGTATAATAATATGTATAAAATAAATAAAAGTAAGTCCTGTATTTTGGAATGAGCTGCTGTACAGGGATTTGAACCTCATAGCACTAAAAGTTTTCAAGAAGTTTGATACCTGTCTGTTAATGATTTTGTTAAAGTTATATTTTTACTTGAAACTGATATTTAATGACGGCAAATAGAATTTACTGAGTGCTTACCAAGGTCTCCATTTGTTCTAAGAAAGTGATAAATATTATATTAATTAATCCTCAGTACTGACTTGTGGTTTCATAAATATTATTTTCCCCATTTTACATTTAAGGTAACTGAAACTCAGAGAAGTTTAAGTAACTTTCCCCAAATCACAGAACTAAATACAGTAACTATTAAAATAATGAATGCATTGGAGAGTTGACAGTCTGAAAAGCCTCTATAATATTTATTGAGTCTCAGATTCTACCCTGTATTGATAATTTTCATATTTGTGACAGTATATGATCTTTTGAATAGGTTTTCTAGATTTAGAGAAATTGAGACTTTATGTGAATGAAGGCTCTTTAATGTAGGAGGTACAACTAATTTCTTCAGGTCCTATTTAAGTTGTGACACAGGTATATACTCCACAATTTTGTCCATATAAGATTCTAATTCTGAAATGAACAACATGAGGAAGAGGGATGATGGCACTTCCTCTGTTGTTGGCAAAGGGGATGCGAGAATAGTTAGATTTGGGTGACAGGTCAAGTTCCTGGTACACAGGTGGTAATGGCTCTCCTTGGCATGGTTTGGGTATTATTCTCGGAAGCTAAACCTTACAGCCATCTCTGCAAATGTTCCAAATATTCTGTGAGTTGCCTAATAGGTCCTGAAAAATCTTTATTCTGTGTAAAGCAGTCAGAGGGCTTCTGTTGTTTCCAACGGAGAGTCTGTCCAATGCACCTATTTTAAAAACTAGACTCAGGCCTTCTGAGCAAAAGAGGTTCTCTGAGTATTTTTGTATGCTGGAGGTTTTAATTTGTGTTTCAAATGGATATGGGGTCATATTTTTCTTGACTTACATTAAACTCACATTAATTTACATTATTGTTGAGAAGTATCCCTCTATTCTATTGATGATTTTAGTTCTAAAGAGGAAAAATTCTGATTCATTGTTTTCATTTTGTACATGTTAGATGCACATGCCTAATGCCGGGCTAAAGCCTGATGGTACTTGCTTCCAGTTCCAAGTGCATATTCATTTCTATACTTGTTGTCATAAAAATAAATATTTCTTCTAGTACCCTGGAGAATAATTACCATCACTGCCCGAGACACTCCAAGAGAAAGGTTTTTATAATGCCACATCAGTTGCGGAGTAAAAAACTTTGAAAAGAAATGGATTGACTGTTACCAAATTGATGACAGAACCAGATAGTATCCCATTTCTCCTATCACCATTGGGCTCCCTGATTGGACTCTACATTATAAAGGAAACATGCATGAAAATACCAAAAGAGAAGTTAAGTGTTAGGAACTATTGCCAGAGATAAGTTTATGGTCTATTTTAGGGGTGCAAAAAACAAAGCTTACAGTAAAATACTAAAATGCTACTACTATTACAACTAATGATAAGTTGTCCATGAAATTATTTCTCAATATTTTTGAGAAGAAACTTTTATAATGGCAATGAGATTTATGACTTTTCAGTTGGTTTTATGAATTTTTTTTAAATTAGGAGGTAGGAAGAAACAAATGCATAAAAAGTGAAGAAGTAGCAATCATAATTTCTTTTGCTTTCAGAAAAGTCATGTAGCTTTAATTATAAAAAGCATATCTAATAAAATTTGACGTTTTTTATGCTTCATTTGACAGCACTGAAAATAATGAGAAGTAATTTGTTTTTAGTATGTCTATAGGAATGTAAAAAATGAAACAAATTTATCTTGAGAGAAAAATATTTTGTAAAAATTGTATCTACAAATAAATATTAAAAATAAGGCAGTGAGATGACTAGGGTATCATCATTATATTTTACACATTATAGAAACAATGTAATATTCTCGAGTTTATTTCTCATCTATTAAAAGAGTATAAAGAAATACATTATGAATTTATTATCAAATAAATTGAAGGTAATCTTGTAACATGCCTCTCACTGTTCTTTTGTTTTTGAAAAATCTGACTTTTAATCTTTTTAAAAAATGATATAGAGCAAATCATTAATCTCACCCATGAAAATGAAATATGTGTGCCCTATTAATTGGCAAAATTTTTGGAAAATATCATGTAAGATATTCTAACCCTCAAATCAATCAACTGGAATCATTTAGTGGAAGGGACCAACTGGTTGTTTCAGCTCGAGGCCCTGGATTAGTTTCTTAAGGCTGTTATAACAAAATACCACAAATGAGGTGGTTGACACACCAGAAATTCATTCTCTTATAGTTCTCAAAATCAAGGTGCCAGCAGGGCTGTGCTCCCTCTGAGTCTCTGGGCACAACCCTTCTCTTCCTAGCTGCTGGTGGTAGTAGTTGATCTTTCATCTTCCCTGGCTTACAGCAGCTTCAATCTAATCTCTGCCTCTGTCTTCACAAGACATTCTTATTGTGTGTTTCTCTCTTTACATGGTGTCTTTTTTTCTTCTATAAGCACACCAAGTTATATTGAATTAGGGCCCATCTTCATGGTCTCAGCTTGATCCCATTTGCAAAGATCCTATTTTCAAATAAGGCCACATTCACATATGCTAGGGATTAGGACTTCAACATCCCTTTTGGGAACACAATTCATAACAGAATCATAGAACATCGGAGTGTCACATCACAAAATAATCATTGGCTTACTGAAACATTACCATGTTAGACCTTGAAGAGACCTTATGAGTCATCTACTCCAATTTCCATAATTTACAAGAGAAATTTCTGAACCAGAGGGCAGAAATGACTGGGTGGATTTAATGCAGTGAAATAATGGCGGAGTGAGGACTCACCCTTTTTTTTAAACATTATTTTTATCATTGACACTATTGCAGATGTTCCCATTTTCTCTCCCCTTTGCCCACCTGTACTGAGGCTCTGCCCCCTTCTCTCTGGTCATTATCACACTGTTGTCTGTGTCTGTGGGTTATGCATACATGTTCTTTGGCTAATCCTTCCACCTCTGCCCCTCTGGCAGCTGTCAGTCTGTTTCATGCATGCATGCTGAGACTCACTCTCATGTGTATGTTTCTTTAATGAGCCAATTCCTACTTTGCAATACAGATATTATAAGATTATTACATGAAGTGGGCATTTAAGAAAAAATAAACACATACTAACAGCTAGGAAACCATAAGATGGGGTTCTCCTTGAAAATGGAAGATAACACATTCACAGACAGACATGGAAAGGGGGTTAGAGGGGTAAGTAACCGCTATAGTGTGTGCTAAGCCCACTGTGCCATTCCCTCCGTCCTGGTTAAGATATCCAGTTTCTTTACTGGTCCATTCAAGTTTAGTAGGAGCGTGGCAGCCTCTAAGCCCCAGGTTAATGTTTTCTCCTTTGGGACTTCCATTTACCACACTTTGCTAAATATTGCTTTAGAAAATAAACCCTCTGCAAGTTATTAGAGTGCAATTGTATCCTCTTGGAACCTTTTAAGATTTTCTAATGAATTAATATGAGCATCTGTAGTATTAAGTCAGCTGCACATTGCTTCCATGGCAAATTTTATTCATTAATCTTTTTGTTTTTATTTTATAAAGTCTTAGTCTTCTCTAAATTGTTGATTTTACATCTTTACATAATAGTTTAAGAGCTACACCTACCTCTTAAATTGAGAAAATAAATTTTCAAAAATCTTTTTTTTTCCTCTTGACCATAGATATTGTTACTCATGTGTTGAAGATAACTATGTTTTAAACACCAAGTATCTCTTTACCTATCTGGTGATATTTCCATTTTCTTGAATTCACAGTGAGAAGTGGACGCTTTTCTAATAATGAATGTTAAAATTGATTCTGGCTGAAATTCTAAATCTGTCATGGCAATAATAAAGGTTCTAATGAAGAAGTTTCAATTTAGCCATAAATTCTCTTGACCACTTAATGGTTTCAAGGCCATTCCTCATGAGGAAGACGAAGAGAGCCGCATTTGTAGTCAACAACTTCTCACCTTTGCCAAAAGGAATAATTTAAAACATTTCATATGATAACCAAAAGACAGTCACAACAGCATCATGACTAAATTTCACCTGGAAGTGGCCTTTTTTCACAACAGTGAGTTGAGAATAACTATTTTTGCTGCATCTTTCCCACTGGGTACTGATTCTGTCAGAGGAACACCTTCCAGAGTTGTTGCCAGGTTGTGCTCTCTCGCTGCTATGGTCTGTGCCGAGCCACAATCCGCCAGCCCTCCTCCTTGGCCTTGGAACTTTTCTGAACTCTATTGGAGAATCTTTGTTAACTTCCAAGTTTATGTTTGATTGTTTATTAATAATGCCAGTGTTACTGCATTATGTGTAGAAAATGTGATATGATTAATTTATTTTGAAATTTACTTGCATATAGCTGTTATATTACACAAACAAATATCCCATAGTGTGTTCTCAAAAAATTTAATTCTTATCTCTTACTATCTGTTAGAGCCTCTCCTAGTTCTTTTTCCTTGGATAAGATATAAGATAAGTTCCATGAATTTTCTGGTCATTTTCAAGAAACAAAATTTTTCATGGTCTTTGATTCCCTAAAGAATCTCAGTTCAGGAATTAAAAAAAAAAAAGTCCAAATTCATGTAAAATAAAAGTTTTCCCTTAACTTTCCTTGGCGATATCAAAACACATACACAAGTCTGTCATTTCCTTTACTTGCTCTACAGCACAATCACACTTGTTGAAGCAATGTAACGTGTAGTGTATGGTAATCTTACATTGCAGAATTTATCACCATCATAAACAAAAATGCCTTATATTCTAATTCCTTATTTCCTCCAATTTGGAGGTGAGACTTGAGAAAACCAGGCAATGATAGCTATTTTTGTTACAAATATTTATGCTAATATTTCCTTGGGTTTATTAGAAAAAAGTCTATTAACATTATTCTGTACAGTCAGGGACCATTGGTGAGGTCCTTGGGTGAGCCCTTGGCTTTCTTCCTTCATTTTGCCACAATTCATCACTCTCTTCATTTCTTCTACAATTTTTCATCTTTGATGTATCTCTTCATGTCGTAATCATTTTAATTCCCTGCTCCATGCTTTCACTTTTCATTGATTTTTTTAAGAATAGAAGGAGATAAAAGTACTTTTTAAAGAAACTATATATATATATATGTTTATTTATATATAAGTTTATTACTCTCCTCATTTTTAATCCTTCCTATGAATCCTATCCTTTGGTGTTCATATGCTTAAAAAAAAAAAGACCTTGAAAAGAGTCCAGAAGGAAACATTTGTTAAAGAGGATTCAGGGACCTCACATAAAACTTACACAGCTACAGGAAGCTTCTCTCGGCCCAGAATCACTTCTTGCTTTATAGAGTGTGATTGTATTTACTTCACTCAAGACTTCAAGATTGTTTTTAATTTGATTTGCCTATTGAGAGCAATGCAATATTTAATCAGCTTCTGTTCCTGATCTTTTCCCTTCCTTACTCCTGAAGCTTCCCAGATGTGCACATGGTATGCTCTCACATCCTGTTACCGACATTAATCTATTTTACCCTTGCACGTTGTCCTTTATGGCTGTTCTTCCATCCAGGAATTTCAGTGTTCTCTATTATGCAGTAACCTTGGCTACTGTAAATTTACATTAGATCAAGTCATGACTTTTTTTAGACTAAGTGCAAGCACCTTGTCTTCAGCTTTCAAGGAGGCTGTCATATAACACCCGAGGAAGCTGGAAACTTTATGTGAAACACATGTCGAGCCCCCAACATTCACCAATTAATGAACGGAATGCAAAGCAATTTAGAAGAGGGAAATATGTTCCAGTGTCTGAAGGAAAATAAAACAAAAGAAAACAGCAAGAATCAAATCATGTGTCTTGAAGTCAAAAGGATAGTTTCTTAAAGCTTAAACAAATGATTTGTAAAGAATAATTCCACTCCCTGTAAAAGTAAGAGCTTCTAAAAGCTGAGACCAAGAGATTTGGGAATGGACTGTGGACCACAGAGAAAACATTTGTGCCACTGAGATATGGAAGTTCATGTAAGATAAATAAGGCAAGAAAAATTTCACTCCCCTCCCCCATCCAATGACAGAAAATCAAGAGAGACTATTTCTGCAAAGGTAAACTTAGGGACACATTAATATTTTTGGAAATATTTTGGAAGCCTAATCTATTGGAACTGAAAGACCACAGAGGTCATTTAGTCATTTGGTCAAAAATTTTAATTTTACAAAAGAGAAAACTGAGATGTTCATTATTAAAAGTGTATATTAGTCCTGGAATACCTCTTATTTTTCTTCTTTGTTCTTAATCTTTATAACTTGTTCCTGGAACAGAATTTTGACATACATCATTTCTTTTCTAGAACATTGCTTATAGAGACAAGGTCTTAAAGAGAATATGTCTTTCTCCCTTGAAAGTCTGTCTCCCTTGAAAACTTCTTAATGTAAAATTTTCCCAAAATGATAAAAATTTAAAAATTGAGAAAATATCTAATTATCCATTTAAATAAAGTTATAAATCTGTTTTTTCAGGCAATTTTATTCTAAAATAATTTTAAAACTTTTGTTTCTTTCTAATTCAAAATATTACAAACCTATAAAATTTGGAAAAGACAAAAAAGCTTATAAGACAAAGTAAAAGACAATCATTGACATCCAGCAATACATTTTGATGTAGTTTCTTCCACTAATTTTTATGTCTTTTGGAATAAGGTTTTTAAATATAAATTTGTAACATACTTTATGTAAAAAATTAAAACAATTAAAAAATTATCATTGACATATGTCAAATTATGTTAACTTCATGTGTACAACATTGTGATTAGACATTTAGATAGCTTATGAAATGATCATCCTGATAACTCCAGGACCCATCTGACACCATACATTGTCATTACAATATCATTGACTGTATTTCCTATGCTGTACTTGGCTTAACATTGTTTTAGGACATTTCTTCTATGCCTCTAAATCTTCAGTTTACTCCAATAGCTCCATAAAACTTTATTATATGGGTATATTACTCTGTGCGTGTGTGACCACCATCACCATCAGTCTTGACTTGGGCACATGTCTATTTTAATAGCCTTGAATTTGTACATAGTGTAAAATGTCTTTCTTTTTATCACTTGTAAATATACAAAGGTTAGCTAATAATATATATGAAGACTATTAATTACTGTAAAACTACTATCTGATACAAAATGCTATATATAATAATATAAATTAAAAGATCCTATTTTACCTGTATTTCATTAGGAAAGTCTGGTAAGAAATTAGCCATTCATTGCATTTGTAAGTAATCAACTTACTATATTCTGCAAACAAAATATTTAAGAGGATTAATGTTTTAATTAAATTGATAGATTAATGTAAGAAAAAGGCATATGTTATTCACAGAAATAATTCTGAAATTACTTAGAGAGAGTATTAATTACTGCCAGGAGAAATAAGAAACTTAGTATGAAACATTTTGGCTATAATCAGGAATTTTAGCTTTTAAGAATAGTTAAAATCTTCTATGCTTTACTCTTTAAGACTGAACCATTCTTTTTATTAAAAAAATTCAGATCACATATTTTAAAATTTACATAATTTATTAAGGTTATCTCTTGGTGATAGAAATAGGAGATGAAGAAAAGCATAACTTTTATTTTTATATAGATCTAAAATTTTAATTTTATTTATTTTCTTCACTCTGCTTTATTTGTACTGAAAACCAAATGTTGAATGAATAATGACAATTATTTTCTCAGTAAGGTCTTCTTTTAACTATTTTCAGTAATTTATTTAACCACAAAAGAATGAAAAGAAAGTTAAGTACTCAGTGTACTTCTTCTTAAGCATTTATAAGTACAGATTTCATTGATAATTCAGAATATTTTCTTGAAAATTTCTTAGAAGTGAAATATATTTACCCAGAGCTTTCTGAAATTGCAGTTCTGGTATATTTTCCCTTATATCTTACCTCATAGCTATATTCTTTTTACAAAATAAGACTTTAGTATTTATTTTGGTGTGTTTTATAGCCCCTGTCACTTCCTGCACCATCTGTTGACTGTGTTAAATATAAATACCTGAGTAAAATTAGGAAAAAATATATAAAACGGTGCTAAACTAGTACCATGATAGCTAAGCATTCTTTTACAAGAACTTCTCATTGCCTGAGAAAGGACACAGCGTGAAAGGGCCCAGGTAGCAAAAGAGGTGGCTTTAGCCTCGGAAATGCTGCAAAGATTTGACAGCGCTGAAACCACATTTCTAGTGCTGCCTCCCACGTGAGAAATGCTGTTGACAACGATATGGCAGTGGAGATGATGGTGTGATGATGATGGTGCCGATGGTAACAAGAATGATGACGGTGACAACTGGCACTGAGGACCTGTTTACTATGCAAGCCCTGAGCTAAAGGGTTTTACAGCATTTTACCCATCAAGTGCTCACAACAGGTCTGTGGAGGAGACATAGATGAGCAAATTGATTAGAGAGATTATGCTCTTTAATGTCTCATATGTAGTTGTTTGAAGAACAAGAAATCTTTCGGTTTATGTTTGAAACCATGCTCTTCTAATCTTCTCACTCTCACTTTCTTTCACTAGGTCATTTTTCTCCACCAGTCTGAAAAGATGGAATTTCTCAAGGCTTGATCCTGGTCTCCTTTGTTTTTCAATCTATATTGCCATTAAGTTAGTTTTAATTATTGACTATGGGCAAATAATTCCAAAGTACAAAAGTTCATAGCAGACCTAAGTAGCTCCGTTGGTTAGACCATCATACCAATAAGACAAAGTTGCAGGTTTGATCTCTGGTCAGGGCACATACTAGAAGGAACAAATGAATGCATAAGTAAGTGGACCAAAAAAAACAATTTCCCTTTCTCTCTCTTTCTCTCCCCCCATCCCTCCTTTCACTTTGCTCCCTCTAAAATCAATGAATAAAATTTTTAAAAAATTATACTGCCCTGGCTGGTGTGGCTAGGTGTATGGAGCACTGGATTGTGAACCAAAGGGTCACTAGTTCGATTCTCAATGGGGGCACATGCCTGAATTGTGGGCCGGGTCCCCAGTAGGGGGTGCATGAGAGGCAATCACACATTGATGTTTCTCTCCCTCTCTTTCTCCCTCCTTTCTTCTCTGTCTAAAAGTAAAGAAATAAAATATTAAAATAGTTTATCCATTATCTCTGGAGCTCCAAGTACATAAATCTAATGGCCACTGTGGTAGACAAAATAGATAGAAGTGATAGAAGTTGGCTACATGGGGTCTGTGTAATGACATTATTGATGGATGTTGTATATGTGTGCCTATATGTGGTTTCACATGTCTAATATGTTTATTCAGCATTTAGTAGCAATAAAATTAGAGAAAAGCATTTTAAAATAATACACCACTACAGAATAAGTCACCAGTCAAAGTGAAGAAAACACAATATTGAAAATACAGTAGTTTATCAGTCTAGCTCATTGTCACTGTGGTTATCCCCTCCTATAACTGTGTCTTATCACCACTACTGTTGCCCCTGTGAGGCAACAGTCCCTCACATCTGTCTCTTGTCTCCTCTGTCCCATTGAGACCAATCTTCCTCCCAGGTTTTCTTGGGATTAGTTACTTATTAAATAGCATTTTTTTCTTTCCATTTAAAAATAACTTTAAGCTGGATTTCAAAAAGGTAGTTCACTAAGAGCTACTATGTTTCATCAAGTGACAAATATTTAAAGAAACAAGATTGAGCACATAAATGAGTCTCATCAATGGTAGAGAAAAATAATGTAACATATAAATAAAAACATATCAAAATGAAATTGGCAGTAATTTACTTGGGTTAACTATATTGTTACACCTATGGATCCACATCCTGGCTTCCGTATTAACTAACTATATAATATGGGACAAGTTACATAATTTTCATGTCTTACTTTTATTTTCCATAAAAATGAAATATCAATGATGCCTATTTTATGTAGTTTTTAAAAAACAAATACATGAGAGAATTTGCATGGAATAAAAGAACTCAGAAAAGTAACTGCACTTAGTGAGCGCTGTTGCAAGGTTTGATGACCCAAGTCTCAAACCAATTTTTTAGGGGTATAAATTATTTTGTGCTCAGGGCTTACTAGAACTGTCTTAATTACAAAACTGCTCTCTTTGGATAACATGACTCAACAAGTTCAAGGAGAAAGAATGTGAAAATTACTGTTAAATTGGTACATGATGGAATATTTAAGAAGTGGGATATAGTTCCTGGAAAACTGATTTAAGATGCACAGTGGTTGAAAGGCATGGTACAAAGTCTCCTTCCCTTCCTCATGTTGCTCACTGATTTCTTTCACAGGATGGAGCAGAGATAGTCTATTTGACTCAAGGACTCTTGAGTAGCAAATGACATCAGTTGTGATTTCCTGCATGCCACCATCTCTGGGATTGGAGTAAAGCTTTATTCTGGGAGCCTGGAGCATTTTGCAGTCATAGACTAGATAATGTGCAAGTCATTTGCTATTTAGATTGTTCAGATGGAGGACTAGAGGTATGTAAAGGTTAAGTACAGGGGTCAAGGTTTTGGTGTGACTCAGTTTATTGGGCTATTTAACTTTATCAGAGAGACTACAAAATAAATGGCTCCTATCATCTGCCCATGATAGAATGATGGCACAGAAGGGTTACTTTTTAAAATGCTTTGTCTTATCCCTTGAGATGAGCTTGACTCTTGCAATACCATCATGTCATACACTTCCTTAACTATCCATCAGAGAAAAATAAACTTAATTTACAGGGCTTTCTTTTTTAAAAAATTTAAATCATTCTTCAACTTCCCCTGCTCTTTGATCGTCAGTAATCATCCTAGTCATTCATCTTTACAACTTTCTCAGCCTTACTTTGTTCTTGTTTGTGGAATTCCAAAGTGACACATCCCAGTCTCCTCAGAATATTCAGTCTATGGCCAGAGGGCTGCTCTTTTGTTCAAACAATGTCAGAAACATTTATTTCAAGATCCAGTTAAAATTCTTATGTTTTAAAAACCCTTGAGGGAATAGTTCTTCCCTATTTGGAAATTGTTTACTTAATTTATTTCCTACCAGTCTGTTAGGTTTGTTTGAATTTTGCTTCTTTTTTTTTAATTTATAAATCATGTTTATTCTATTACAGTTGTCTCTATTTTTCCCCCTTTACCCCCCTCCACCCATCCCATCCCCACCCCCCATTCCCACAGTCAATTCCTATTCTGTTGTCCCTGTCCATGAGCCATTCATACCTGTTCTTTGTCTAGTCCCTTCCACTTCTTTCCACCATTGTCCTCTTTCCCCATCTTCTCTGGTCACTTTCAGTCTGTTCCATATTTCCATGCCTGTGGTTTATTTTGTTCATTAGTTTATTTTATTGAATAGAGTCCACTTATAGGTGAGATCATATGGTAATTGTCTTTCATCAACTGGCTTATTTTAATATTCTCCACTTCCATCCATGTTGTTGAAAAAGGTAGGAGTTCCATCTCTTTCTCTTTCTTTCTTTCTTAAATGCAGATTGATTTTATTTATTTTTTTAAATGTCAAAGTTAATTATAAAATATTAAAAAGATTTAAAATGATTATAAAGTCTCAGCAATTAAACCAACATGACACTAGCACAGAAATAATCAAGTAGATCAATGAAATATAATGAATATTCTAGAGACAATTGTATATACCTGATTAATATATATATGATTAAGTTGATATTTCAAATCAATGGGTAAAATAAGGCTTATTCAACCAATAATGTGCATGGACCACTATTACTTGAAATAAAACAAATATAGAGCCCTTATTCATGTGAGTTAAAATCAATATGTAGAATCTAAGGAGTTTTAGGAGAAAATTGAACTAATATTTTTCATGATCTGAAGTAAAATATTCAAACCCAGAAACTATAAATATTGACAATATGACTATATTAAACACTTAACTATATAGTAATATACATATAACAATAGTTAAAGGACACGGAAGAGAATAGAAAAGTATTTTCAACACATCTAAAACATGGTTAATAGGTTTTTTATTTTTTATTTTTTTAGGGAAGAGAGTTCTACAAACATTTAATCAACAAATGGATAAAGAATGCCAAAAAGTCATTTAAAGCTTTTTTTTAAAAAAATAGAAATAGGCAAGAAATATACAAAAACCGGTTTAGTTTCAACAAATAGTAAAGGAACAATTAAAATAACATCATTGTCACAATCAGATTAATGAGTATGAAAAATATGGGTAATATCAAGTATTGGGAACTCCAAAAGGAACTGGGTATTCATAGACTCTTTTTCTTCATCTTAAAGCAGTCCCTTTAGCATATTTTGCACTGCTGGTTTGGTGGAGGTGTATTCTTTTAGCTTTCTTTTGTCTGGGAAATTCCTTATTTAGCCTTCCATTGTAAATGAGTGCCTTGCTGGGTAGAGCAGTCTTGGTTGCAGGCTTTTGCTTTTCATGACTTGGAATATTTCTTGCCATTCTCTTCTGGCTTGTAGTGTTTCTGCTGAGAAATCAGATGCTAGCTGTATCGAGGTTCCCTTATATGTTACTACCTCTTTCTCTCTTGCTTGCTTTAGGATTCTTTGTTTGTCTTTGATATTTGCCATTTTAATGATGTTGTGTCTTAGAGTGGACCTCATTGGCTTCCTCTGGAATGGCACTCTCTCTGCTTCCTGGACTTGCGTAACTTCTTCTCTTCTTCAATTAGGGGAGTTTTCCATCATTACTTTTTCAAACAGGTTCTCTATCCCTTCCTTATCCTCTTCTCCTTCTGGTATCCCTATTATACAGATATTATTATGTTTCATTTTGTTCTGCATTTCCCTTTATGCCTCTTCGTTCTTTTTGGGTCTTTTTTCATTTTCTTGCTGTTTCTGGGAGCTTTTTTATACATTGTCCTCCAGCTCGCTGATTCAGTCCTCAGCTTCATTTAACCTGATTTTGATTCCTTCTACTGTGTTTTTCAATTCAGAAAGTGTATTCTTCATTTCCTCTTGCTTCTTATTGATAGTTTCTATGCCCCTTTTTATGCTGATATAGTTTGCAGTAAGTTCCTCGTAGTTTCCCTGTAGTTTTTTGTAATTCTCTCTGAGCTCACTGAACTCATTGAGTTTCCTTAGAACCATTGTTTGGAACTCAATATCAGATAGTTTACTTGCCTCTATTTCATTGAGTTCTCTTTGTGGGGATTCCTCCTTTCCCTTCGAGTGGGAAGTATTTCTTTGTCTTCCCATCATTTGTGAGACTCTTCTCTTTTGCTTCTGCTTCTTAAGTTTATCTGTCTTGATTTCCTGACTTTGTGGTGTGAACTTCTATGGTTGGAGACTACTGTTTTTACTTTCTGGATCCACCTCTGATGATGTCAGATGCTGACCCTGTCTAACCTTAGGCAGTCTGTTCAAGACTTCCAGTAATCTACTATTTGTGTCTGTCTCCTTCAGCTGTTAATCTATTCACTCTGCACTCAGCAGGGCATCTTAGACAGCTCAGGGCAGGGTGGAGTCCCTCCTGGGGGTGAGTTTATTGGGTCCTTTCATGCTGCTGCCATATGGGGGAGGAGTTCGCAGTGGGATCCCGCCAGCTACTCTCTCCGTTCTCTCCGCAAAGCCTCCGTCCCCAGTCTCTCCTCAAGTGTCACCAGACTTCTTTGCGCCCCTTGTAGCCAGGGATCTATTGTCTGTGGCTGCCACTATGCACTTAGCTGGTAGCTTAGACAGCACAGGGTGTTGTGGAATCCCACCTGGGGGCGGGGCTATTGGGTCCTTTGGTGCTGGTGCCGCTCAGGGGGAGTGGTCTCTGCCTGAGCAAGATGGCTGCTGCCGTGTCGGGGATGAGTCAGCACCGAGACCCTGCTAGCTACTCTCTCAGTTCTCTCCCCAAAGCCTCCTTCCCCAGTATCTCCTCTGACATCTCTAGCCCACTCTGCCTCCGCCTTTGCTGGAGACCAGGGTAAGTGGCAGTTAGATTGTGCTAAAGTTGATTTTTCTGTTTCTGAGGTTACAAGGCTCCTCATTTGCTATTGTTTAGTTGTTTGTTCCAGGTGACTTCTCCACAATTTAGTTGTAATTGCAGGTTGGTCCTGGGAGGAGGTCAGTGTGACTTCCACTCACTCCTCTCCCATCTTGATTCTCCTGAATTTTGCTTCTAACCTGTCTTTCCAGAGGGGATAGAAGCAAAGAGAATCCCCATTATTGATTATTCTTGTCTTATCAAAGAACTTTCTCTTATTCCCCTAATAAGTCAAATTTCAGGAAATAAAGCCAAAATAAAATACTATTTTCTTCTTTTCCATTAATTAGGTTTTGTTTTTTTTCCAAATGAAATCACATCCAAGGTTCTTATAATATGGTTAATATCTTCAGCATGATGGAGATGACAAAGTAAGGGGAAGGAAGTAGAGAAAAAAGGAAGAATAATTTTAGAAATGAAAAACTTTAGAGGAGAAGAAGAACAGATCAGGAGGAGGGAGGTGGAATATCCTTAATATTTCTCTACAAAGTCGACTTAATAAAAACTTAAAGCAATGCTCACAATAGCTACTGTAAAGCCCAATGAAAACAAAACGTAAAACTCAAAGTAACTTTTTCAAACTAATGTTAATTATGATCACCAAACCACAGTAGAGTGGAAAAGATAATCCAGAATTATTTCAATGAATTAGTAGTATTTCCAATTAATGCATGTATAAATAATAGATGCAATAATACATCGTTTTTTGGTTTTGTTTTTTGACACAAACCGTGATAGTAACTTTTGCTGGAAAGACCATTAAAGGACTACAAAATTTGTAGGCAAATGTATAACAATTAACAGGATATTTGCATATCATCAGAATGTCTTTATAATATACTTTATATTTATAAAGAGGAAAACTAACTCGATGGTAGAAACATGGTGAATGTCACCTAGTGAAGTTTTCAGTTAACATCACCAGTAATGAGACATATAAATACAACGTACTTCTTTATATCATGCACTGAGGAAAGCACAGATCCATTTCTGTGGTATTTTTTGCAAAAAATATAACTTCAATATAAACATGAAGAACTATCAGACAAACCCAGTCAAGGGGCAATGTAGAAAATTACTGGCCAATATTCAAAATGTCAAGATCATAAAAGTCAAGAATTTAAGGAACTGTCACAGATTTGGAGGATTTTAAGGAGCACTGACAACAAAATGCAATGTTGGATCCTGACTGACTCCTGTACTGGAGAAAGGACCTTAGTGGGGCAAATGGGGAAATTTGAAAAAATTTTCTAGGTCAGTTAACAATATCTTATTACTGTTACTTTCCCGAGTCTTATAAACGATACTGTGATTTTATAAGATATTAGTATTTGGGGACTTTGAGTAAGGGATATAATAAAACTGTATTATTTTTAACTTTTTTGTATGTATAAAAGTATTTAAAAATAAAGTTTTAAAATAAATGAAATAATGGGGAAACAGCCTTTACAAACACATGCGAGGTCCAATTAAAAATTTGAAAGTTTAGCCCTGATTGGTGCAGCTCAGTTGCTTGGGTGTTGGCCTGCAAAGCAAAAGGTCAATGCCTAGATTCCAGGTCAGGGCACATGTCTGGGTTGCAGGGTTAGGTCCCAGTTGGGGGGCAACCAATAAATCATTTTCTCACATATCAATGTTTCTCTCCTTCTCTTTTTCCCTCCTTTCCCCTCTCTCTAAAAGTAAATAAATAAAATCTTAAAAAGTGAAAGTGTAATGATAAATTTAGGATTTTCAAATAAAACTTTAACAAAAGTCCCCTTACTTAATTACTTATAAAGTAATTACAAAGTAATAAAATAGCCAGTCAGCAAAGAATGAACTCTTTTGGTGTGTATTTAACTAAGAAGATTATATAGTTTATGGAGCATTTCTAGAACTATAATGATCTTGGATGATACTGGGTAAATCTTCTGTGTTTATTTTGAGGTCATTTTGTTTTCTGCATCTAACACCAAATTAGAACTTTAAAATTTTATTTTAATCCCAGTGGAAAAGAAAATGTCAAATTTCTTAAAATTAACAGCAAACCAATATGGAACTGCTTATCTGCCCCTTTACACTAATTTCTTACTAAAATAGAAAACACACATACACCCTAAACATTACAGTCGCTTGATATTCAAACTACATTATGAAAGTGTGACACTAAGATTTTTCACTCAGATTGAGTCAAAAAGAAGATGCCAAACTATTTTTACTAAAAAAAAAACACTATAAATTGTTTTCAAAGTTGGTAATTACTTCCAGAACTTACCATTTAAATTGTAAAAAATTCTACAACAATAGTTGCAACAATAACTTAGCTTTTTGTAAGTAATATGTATCTAAGAAAAGCTTCACAGCCTGATGTTTTTAACCATTTGTGCAAAGTGTTCAGATTTCATAGGAGTAAGTAAACTAACCCTGAAAAGTTTAGTGTTTACAGGGACAGCTTTAGGGTGGTCACTCATTCTTTGACAATGTCTCCATTGTGAGGTGGCATCTATGTACCAGTTTCATACAGTTTCTTAACAGCCTGACAGCTTCCATTTCCCTTTTCACAGAACACTCACCCTTGAAGTCTAAGCTACCTTGTAAGAGAACAACTGCACACTGGAGAGATAATGTGGAAAACCCATGAGAAGACATGGAGAGCAAGATTGGACCAACTCAGCTCAACCTTCACATCTTTGCCACCTATGTGTCCAACATGAATGGAGGGCCCTTTTGGACCCTCAGCCCAGCTGCCAGCAGAATACCAAGTGAATCCACATGACCCCAGGAGCAGAAGAAGAACCACTCAGCTGAGCCCAATCCAAATTCTTGGCTCATAGATTTTTAACCTGAAGAAAAGATAATTGCATTAATCCATTAAGTGTAGGATGGTTTGTTATACAGCAATACATAGCCAGGTCACATGGACATGAGCAAGGTGGTATGGCGGGTGTGTGAATCTGCACTATCTGTCTGTCTCATTCTTACCCTACCTTTAAAATCTGAATTTCAAATTGTATCATTATGTCTTGTTTAAGGGTTTTATGCCCAGACTCCCTTGACTGTCTTGTGGTCAAATGACAAGAATTTCCACAGAGATGTAAGTGGAAATACTGCTTGTGCTCTCTGGAATATGTCCGTAAACAATTTCTCCTTCTTTCTCTGGACTAGAATGTGGATATGATTATTTCTGTTATAGCATCAACTTGGACCATTAAGAGGAGGCCCTTACCCTTAGGCGCTCTTACTCTTATGGTGTTGGAGTTCAGCGTTGTAAGGACAGTGAAGCTTTGTGATTTCAGAAGCTGGTAAACTTATTTTTTGTCAATGAAAAACATTGTTTTATATATTACTTTATAATTTTTGATATAGAAGCTGAAAGTAACCATTTCATTGAGTAAATAAACTAATAGGAAAAGCAATAATTCATTTCAAAGGATATTAATAAGATGGACATATCCCATTGGCTGGGTCCTGAGATTCTAATATTCAATTGTCATACAGCAGAATTCTTCATTAGTCCATCTTTAGCCAAGATCCAGAAGTTGCATGGCACATCCCAACATATATTTGCCAATTCTTAGCCATTGAATTTATCTAATTGTGGTTGTATTTTCTAGTTTTAAAATTAAATATTTCATTATATAAAAATGAACAGTAATATAACAATCAGTAATATATCCAACCTAACCAAAGAAATAACAATTACAAATGAAATATTTTGCCTACCTATCTCCAATTGCATTTCATTTATTTCCCTGTAACAATATTGTAAATTTGGCTTATATTATCCCTACTTATATAGGCATAATGTTATTCTGTATGCATCTTTCTTAATTAGTGTGTAGTTTTGATTTTCATCGTTTTTAAATTCCATGTTGTCTGTGTCTTTCTGCAATTTATAACATTTATCTCTAGGTACATGTAACTGTAATTTATTTTCAGTGCTCTATAGTACCTCACTGCACAAATATCCTGAAGATTATTATTTCACTGCATTGCCAATAGATATTTACATTTTAGATTTCTTGCTATTTCAAACTATAAAAAAAATTCCTTCTTTAAGCTATGTCCATTCACTACTAAATAAATCCTGACATTTTCTCCTGCCCCCAAATTCTACTCATTTCCAATAGTTTTCCCATAGGCCGAGGGCTTAAGAGATGGGAGGAGTGGGTGAAAATGTTATTCCAGGATTTCTGCCTTATGATGCTGAGTTTGGCAAAAATGAACAATCCAATTCAGAACAAAACCCAGGAAATTTAGTATCTGGAATAAATATTTTAAACGAGTGTGTGTGAAGCATTTAAATGTCATTTTACCTTGTTGTAATTTAGAATCTATGGTCACTCAAAATCTAAGAATGAAAAAAAAGGGAAGAGTAGCAAGCAGTGGGTTATATAATGACTGTGGGTTGTTCACAAAATTATGTCTTCTGGTTGCTAAATTGCATGGGATCAATTCAATTTTTCCCAGTCATTTTATGGAATGATCTTTTACCTTCCTACTGTTAGTGTTGTTTAAAAACTGAATGACAATTATGAAATTTCTATGTTACATTTAGAAAGCTTTGAAGATAGAAAGACATTTATCATTTTTTCAGCAACACCTGACTGAAAATATAAACTTTCAGAGAATGTGTAGTGCTGATGTGGATCAATTTACTTTAGCCACTAAAATTCCTTTAGCTTTATATCTATTCTGGTTTAACTCTTTCATTGTCATCTCCGTAGGAAATACAATTGCTCTGAGTCTCCCTACACCGACTTCAGTGCTTGCCTGCAGCATTTCTTCCTCTGTGCCAGGTTTACCAGGAAGATGTTTAGCATGTGCTGTGTCCGTCGGTGAAGAACAAAAATCTGTGAGTTCAGGAAAATGCAAATGGTGGAATATGCTATTACTAGACTCTCTTTAAGGTTCAGTGCCATTTACCAAAAGTAAGAGCTCAATTAATTTTTAAAAATTCAAAATTTTATCGACACCTGGAAGCACTAGATATAAATGCCCTCTGAAGAAAAAAGTTGCTTTGGTGAGGAGTAGCAGATGGACCATATGGGTTTTGCTTAGCCTTAAAGGTTCAGAAGAAAGAAACAAGCTTTTAGGATTCTAGTCACTTGATTTTTAGTTTAGCATTCCTGAGATTCTTTGACTATTGCAATTTTACTTTCTTTTTATTTTTTCCTTAAGTTTGTGGTATTGGCTGTAGAACAGATGGTGAATAGAGAAGAGAATTTGCTCAACTCTGTTTCATAGTTTTCTCAGCCACACTAACCCATTCAGAATTGATTCATTCTTCTACCATAATAGTTTTAACTTCTTTACCATAATAGTTTTAACTTCTTTATAAAGTCAATAAATGTCTTAATTTTAAAACTGGAATAATAAAATCTTAAGGTAAAAGAATACACTATATAAGAAAAATGTTCTGCATGTTCTTGGGGTCTTTTGAATGCCTATTCTCAAGGGGAGATTTGGCCTATAAATAAAAGAAACCCTTAGCAAAACCTCTGTACAAAAGCCATAGGAGAATACAGCGTGCTCAGGAACTAAATTTGTATGTATGTTTGTATTTCACATGCACCATACTTATGTCCTGATGGACAAGCCACCAAAAATATGGAACATTTTAAATATGACTCTAATTCTCAACGTATTTTGTCCTGGCAATGTTTTCTCACTCTACTGTGTATCCTTACCATCTAGAAAGATCTTAGTGATCATTAATTCAAGTACATATGTGTTGATTATAAATTTTCAAATTGCATATGTCTCTCCCCTGTTGAATCATTCTGTTGGAAATCAGTAGGGTAGAGTTATCTAAGGTGTCAATTTTCAGAATATAACACCATGCCTTTGGTGTTTGAGTTTTGAAGGAAGGAAGAGGGAATTGCAGAGGTGAATGACATTAATAAGACACAGTTATGGCAGCCTCCCAAGAGGCTGATTTTGTGATCACCATAGATCCTTTCAGAAAACTAAATTGATGTGCATTCTCTCAACCTCCTATGTGATAGTATCCTTAGATTGTTCAGTGAGATGAATCTTCAGGATAATTTGATATAATTTAAAAATTATTCAATGTTAGGTAAAATCAATGTACCATATTTTTGCCATGTATAATGTGCACCTTTTTTTGCCCAACTTTTATGGGGGAAAATAAGGATGTGCATTATACATAGGTATAATGATTAAGTACCATGGGTATAATAATGGGTATGCCATGTATAATGCACAATAAAACATGGGTGCACATTATACACTGGAGGAAATTATACATAGCAAAATACAGTAAATATTTGTAAGGAACTTGAGTCAGTACTTGTAATTCTTTATAAATAAATTTATGAAATTAAATAGAGAGATGAAGCTATTAGCTTCACCTAAGAGCCTAAAGTTGATTTATTGACAGAAAGTTCTTTCTTCCAGCTAATATATTGTAAAGTGACTAAAATAGCCTTTGGCCTTTAAGTCATACTTATATAATGGGACTGTATACATTGCAAAATATTTCACAAAACCCATTATTTTCAGTACCTTGCATATAGTTTTTATTATTCCCTGGAATTTGAACAAATTTTTCTATTCATTCTTTTAGGACAGAGTTTATGGCTTATCTATTGTTATTTCCAGATCCTGGTAGAAGGCAGGAATACAGTCAGTGTCCAGTAAAAATATCCTTGTATGTTAAAATAGTAAAGCTAATTTGAGAGCCTGTAAATAGATTCTTTTTAGTTTATATCTTTAAAATTATAATAATTGCATAAATATGGGCCCGATTGCAATTTCCATTAATTTTATAAAAAACCCCACTCACTTTGCTATATAATGAGTTCCTTGGTCAAAAGCAATCCTGTCTAGAATACCATGATATGAGTAAAGCATTTATAAATCATTAGTAGTTAGTTTTGGCAGGAGTGCTGTATGCAGAGAACAGAATTTTATATCCAGAATAAACATCTATTCAGTGAGAATAAAGTGTAATCCCTTCTAGGGAGGAAGCGATCCTGTATAATCAGATACTACTCAGTTCTTTATGGACAACTAAGGCCACATGGTAATTTGGTTCACAGTCAAGTGTTTAGTCTTAACTAAGGCTCAGTAGGAACTCTGAACCTATTTCTCAAAATGTGAATAGTTATTTATAAAAGATGGCAGAACATAGTCAAAGATATTCATATTGTTTATCACAATTCACCAGCAGGATTCATCAGCAGGATTCACCTCCTACTTACTCTACACTTCACTATCCGCCACATACATTTCAAGTGCCTTTGGATCTGTGGTTCATGTGGCCTAAATGTATGCTTCAGGTGGGGTGTTTTAAGGATCACAAATTGAGAAATAATGATACAGATGTTGGAGTAGTTCATCAAAGATTACAAGGAAATATATACACACACACAAACATGTATATATTACTTAGTATGAATATTATAATTCACTTGTGTTCAATAGAGTTTATATTTTATTAATAGAAATATAACTATTTATAAGGAATATATCTTAGCCAAAAAATTTCCATCCATTGTTTTGTTTGTTCTTTGTAATAACCATTTAGATGGAAAGAACAGGTTTTTTATTAAAAAAATTTAGAATCTGACATATAGCATGAAGTGTAAATGCAGACTACAATATTGTAGGGAGCTATCAGAAGACACATATTTTATAATTTCATGCAACAGATTAATGAATTTCTCTTTATTTTACATATTTAACCTTATTTTTCTATAATATTTCAAAGGAAACATTGTGCTCAACTCAAATACTCTGATAATCAACAGAAAAGTAGTAGAATGCTATAAATAACATTCTGGGGATATTATTTTTATTCAGAATCAAAATTGCTTGCAAGAGAAAGAGGAAAAGTGGGATATTTAGGGGGTGATATTTGATACACATTAGTTCTTGCATCACAGATTATATAATTTCTCTTCGCTTAGAAAAATACGCATTGTCATCATGTCTATTTGATGACTATTTAAATTAAAATACTCAAACTTGGAAAAATTAAGAATGCTCTATCTTTATAAAAAATGTAATTCATATATTTAAGCAAGTTGAAACTTACTTTATACCTGGTTTTATGATACAGAATTAAAACTATAGTTAGAAATTATCACTAAAATGAAAAATATACAGCAGGCTATTTTGGCCTGACTTACCAAAAAGTTATGTCTTTGCTTCATTACACTACTTTTTTTTTGAGACATATACTTAATCTTACATTTGTAACCATGGTGAAATCTTAAAAAGCACTTCTCACAATGCTTCCTTTGGCTTTTTATTATACCTTTTGGTTCCATTTTAAAGCCTGAGTGCTTTAATTGTCATGTCTTAGCAGTCAAGGGGCTAAATTAAAGGAATTTTAGGCGAAAGAGTGGTAGTTTTTCCATGCTCTTGGATAGGCATCAAAGGAAGAGCTCTATTTTACTCCCTGTGATTTTCCTTAGCCATTGGGAGCCTGCAAGTATCATCAGAGAACAAAGGCCCAGTTCAAAATAAAAAAGAAAAAAAAAGTGTTTCACTACCATAAATGGCCTTGAATGTATCCTTGAGAGTGAAGGTAAATTTTGAAAAGGGTATTAAAAGATCTCTGCATTTGAAAAAAAAAACAAAACCAAAAACCTCTAAATGAAACAAAAATGCTTTCATTTTACAGAATTGTTTGAGATTAAGATTACAAAACACAAGCCTAAGATATGTTTGCAGACATATCTATGGCAAAATCATACTATTTTAAATAGTTGTCAATAAAATAGGTGTGCAAAGGAGAAACAGTTCCTAATTTTAGGGAAAGTATGAACTAGTAGGTGAATCAAGACAAGCACAGTTAATTCCAGTTTTAGGTGCAGCTTTCAGCCCAAAAGGGGACACTTTGCTAACCAACAGGGAGTGAAAATTTCTCAGTCTCACATTTCTGAGGCTTCTTCTCAGCCACTGCGAGCTTGGCGTTCTCATTGTTGCTACCCATAATCAATTGTGGTTCTTTTTAGTAATTTAAGAACATTCTTCTCTGCAAGGACTTGGGTAGGATGACTGAGAATAGTTCTGGTTATTTTGCAAGTGCTTCCTGCCCTTCCAGTCTGTCCCAAACCAAGTATATACTAGACAATAATGAAGGTACAAAGTTCTTCAGAAATAGGTAGTTCTTAAAATAGCTATATATAAGTGAAGAGATGAGGAAATGAATTGTAATTGTTAACAGTTACATGGTGCCATCTTCACCTGTACTGTTGCATTGTTTTCATTTTAAGTATGAATGCTATCTAATTAGCTTCTTCCCAGATGAATGGTCTCCAGGAGAATGAGTCCAATTTCTGATTTTATGCTGGTAATCTATAAGTCAGAGACACTTTGCCATTTAAGATTTCTATGCCAACTGCTAAGGAAATCTGTCTACTCAGAAACGATGTTTAAAATATACAAAAGTGGTACAACATAGATGATCCTAAAAATAAAGCACTGCCATATAGCCAATAATAATGGTAACTTGCCAGAAACTGCCAATGGGACCGTACTAGAGACTATTGCTGGCACACCAAGCCTGGTCCTCTTGAAATATCTATGAATTTCCCAAAGGCTCGCTTTTTAATAGTCATCTCCAATCGTCTGCTTCTGCACAGTTGCTGTTTCCTATACTCATTTGTGGCTTTTCATTTATATATACTAAAGCTGTATTAGTGAAAGAATGAAAGCATAAAATTACTTTTTGTCAGTTTGCATAAATTGATAGCAGATGGCTATCAGTTTGCAGGATCCACGGATCCATGGGTAATCCTGAGATCCAAGAACCAAGAAAGGAAGTAAAGTAGCAGAAGTCAGCGCTGCTGGTCAATAAATATATGGCTCTGCCATGTAAAGGAGCTTTGACCTGTCTCTGTGTCTTTGCATTGCTTCCTGAGGATTCCATATCCTGCACTGGAACATTTCTTTTGCAGAGTCTCTGTTGCTTTCAGTACCCAAACCTTTGGAGAGTTGGAGTTCATTTGCTTTCCATAGAAGTACCAACTTTGCTTTTCAAAAACTCACAGTATAGTGAATGTTCCAAATTTTTAAAAAGGAAAAAATATGTGTCATTTAACCTTTTTTAAATTTTCGTTTCTTCATCTGTAAAATGGATAAAATAATTCTACATACCCCAAGGGCTATGTGAAAACTGAATGATGAAATGTATTCAAAACAATACCTGGCACTTAATAAGCACCTAATAACACTAGATATTGCTATTATTTGTATTAACAATGGTGACATATCAATATAGATATCACTATCATTGTCATTATCAATATCATTGATATTCCCACAAGCATACACCTAAATAAGGGATCTCTGTAAATAGTGTTTACCAGAGTTTAATGTCATGGCATTGAAATTTATATTATAACACCAGAAAACAAATAATATAAAATGTAACATTATACTATATTGCTGTTAAAAAGTCCTCAGATAAATTTTCTATCCCTCGCTCTACTATCTGTCAAGTTACTAGGTCCCTTATCCCTCCCAAGAACTCCTGTTCATTTATTAAAATTTTTGGAACTTATTCCAACTCTTTCCTTCGAGACTCACAATTCTCAGCTCATGACTTTTCTAATTATTTTCCTAAAACTACATACATATATAATGCATGCATACATACATAAATAAATGCATAAAGGTCTTTCCAAAGATGAGCTCTCTTCCCTGATAACTGTTTTAGTTTTTCTTATCCAATACTGAGATGATCTACTTAGTGACATCATAAGGGCTGCTATCTTCCCATGTTTTGGGACTGCTCATGTTCTGAAAATATGTTACTTTTAGTAGGAAATAGTATAATATGGAAGGCTATTTTTGTCAATTTTCTATATTAATGGTCATTTATCCTTCCATCTTTTCATAAAACCAGTGGTAAGCTTTGTTGAACTCTTCAAGTCCAGGGATTTCCCAGCAATGAAAATATCTATATTTTAATACATAAACTAATTTTAAGACTATGAATATTTGAAAAAATTGAAACACATGAGTTTGGAAACAAAAATTACAAATATTTAGTAATATATATTATATTTAAATACTTCATGATAAGAAAGCATTTATTAACTGCTTATCCATATATGGTGCTAAGTTAGGAGAAACTTCAAAACAAGTTAACTAACATGGTCTGGACCACCTAGTCTGTGAACGAATGATTCGCTGGCTTCGCGAATGGTACTGAGGAAGCCCAGATCACAGGGTTGATCTCTGTGCGCTTCTTAGTTTGGCTCTTCGCTGTCGCTGCATGGTTCACTTCTAACTTTCCTGGTTAACTCTTACACATATGTCACTGGTCATAAGGAGAACAAAATATAGAGTATAGATGTATATTTGCAAATTCACCAACTCAATTGGAAAAACAAAGATGTATCCTTGTAGGGAGCGGTCAATAATCTTCATAGAACAATAACACTCCCTCATTAAAAGTATTGCCATTGTTAAAAATGAACAAACCCAGCATTTGTAGAATGCTTGATAGCATGTAAACTGTGTCTCTGCATTGCTATGACATTCATACAACCATTAGAAGATACTTAAACTCAGTACATCCAATCATTTAATTTATAACATTGGGACACTGGAAAAAAGATAATATGACAATACATATATAAAAAATTTTTTCCTGATGAAACAAAATAAAAGGAGAAGGTACATTTCCAAGGATAAAGTAAAAGAAGAAGATATATTTCCAAGGAGAAGATATTCCTTCAAGGATGGAGGTTCATCTCACTTAAATTAATATAAACATCAAATATGTAATGGAAAAAAGTTAAATTATAAATTCTTTGTTAGTGAAGTACAAAAAAAGAATCAACAAACAATAGCCACAGCGTCAATTGATGATCTTTTGCTAAAATGCTTATAATAGCATCTACCTTACTATTCAAAGAATTTTTGCATATAAAGCTTAGTCATACTTGGTAATGCTTCAGGTTCTATCTTTCTCTGGTTTTTGTAGCAATATAAAAAAAATCATTTTGAATTAGACTTCTTGAAGGCAAAATATCTACAAATACTGGTTTTGCTCATTTTTAACAATAAATCAAACAGTAAATAATTGAAACAGAAGAAATATTTCAAAGTTTGAGAGCTAGATCTCTTGAAATTTTGACTTTTATCAAATGATTATTAATTGCTTATGTGTGAATCCTTCTTCTAAATTCTCTAATTCTTTTATATCTTGCCTGAGCAAATTATATGGGTCTTTAAAAATACTATTATAAAGATTAATATATTATTGCTTAAAAATGTACTTTTGACATTACATTATAATTTTTATAACTAATGGGGAGCTTAAAATAAGCATTTAGCCAAATGGCTCAGGTTAAAATAAAATATAGACTTAAAACTAATGTTTTGCCCAGGGTTTTGTAACTGAGCTAAACTTTCTGCTGTTTTTAAACTGATGCCTGAAAATAGCTTATTTCCTCAAACTTTAATTTCTGTACTGATATGTTTTGAGAACTAGTGGACATCTATAAAATTTTTTGATTAACCAAGAATGGATTATAAAACCTCTCTCTACAATTCTGATCAGTTGAACTTTACCATTAAGAATCATTATGCTTGACTAAGAAGTTAGAATTTAGTTCACCGAAAACTAATTCAAAACTGCTTTAGATAGTCTGTGCTATTTGTAATGATTTCTTTCTAAATGCAACTTTCATATAAAAATTAATCTTTTTAACACTTAATTTAAAAACAGTGTAGTAGAAATATGGTTTAATTATAATAAAAAGAATATCAATGTTATAAAATAAATGAAGGATATATGTAGTATTCATGTTTCTAAGAATTGCCATCTTCTACATTTTTATGTTTGTTTTTTTTAATTATTAGGGAAAATTCATGATATTGGGCATGTTGTAGGGTGGTTTTTGTTATGCAAATTACCCATATCCACAGTTATGGACATAGGATATTAAAGCAAGGTAGAGGAAATTTTAAAAAAATTAAAAGGTTAATTCAACTATTTCTAAGATTTCAACATTCATTTTTAAAATACAATAGGTTATACCAATAGAAATAAGAATAACGCCAGGGCCTGGCATCAGCACATATGAAATAATACTAACTGGGTAGAATCAGGTTTAATAAGAAAATAAATCATTTAGCTTTTAAAATGAAGGCATTTGATATTTGTTTTGAGATTTCAGAGAACTAATAAAGGACACTGTTCTCTTTCCTTCTTTCACCTTGAGATTTTTACAGAAGTTCCTGGACATATTTCTTGGGAGAATTTTGTTCTCTATTTTTTTTTTTTTTTTGCTTTCTTTGCTAAACATGTGTGTAAAAAGGTAGGGCACCAAACAAAACAGCATTTGAGAGGAATATTGGATCGGTTGATTATTTCCCTCTGTCTTAAATCTTAAAAATGAAAATGTATGAAGATTATGAGGAGACTGGATTCATCTTCATTTTTCACTTTGTTTAGAATGTGTCTCTTTGATGCTCTTTGTATCATCGTCGTGTTTTCATTCTGTGTTTAATAGATCAATTCCATTAGAATAAGCAGTTTAGTAGTAATGAGTTCAAAGAGCAAATTTGCAAGCATAAGAATAATTTATGTACTGAATTTGCAGTTCTCAAGGAAGTTGAGGATGAACATGTAGCCTGCAAAATATTTGTTGGTATTTAATATCTATCACCAGGGTGAAGTCACTGACCACATGAAAAACCAAAGACAAACCTGCTGAAAAAAACATCAGCACTTATTTTAACTTTCAGCAGTTATATTAATACCATAGTGGAAGGTGAGATAGCTGTATTTACAAATACTTTTGTAAATATGATATTTCACCTCAAACAATTGGCTGCTCTAAATTCTCTTTATAATTCATTTAAGGTTTTCTTTATACATTTATAAAAAATGAAGGGAGAATGGGCAATGAGCTGGTTCCATTAAAAAATAATCTCAAAAATGTAGAAGATACCAGTTTTATATTATTATCACACATTGCTTCAAATAAAGAAAAACACAGTTAATTCTATCAATTGTTTGATTGTGTATGGTCTGTTTAATTGAATATTAAATTTGTATTTGTAATGATAATAAGAATATCAATTTCTTGGGCGCACAGCATGATAGCAAAACAATATATCTGATAAATTAAGAAAACATTGAAATAGACATGTACTGAGAATTGGTGGTTGATATATACCTAATTAATAATTTTGTCCACATATATTATAATATTTTATCAATCTAAATATAAGCAAGTTATTAAAATTTACAAACACTTCTAAATATACATAGCTATAGTAAACAAACTACAAAAATTATGTGATGAAGTTGTCAATACAAAGTGCCTGTGTTGTGGAATTAATGTCTTCCCTGGTACCTACTTCTCATTGTGTTTTGGAAAGAGTTTTGCTTTGTAATTATTAAAAACAAAACATCCACAAAGATATTAAAATGTACTACTACAAAAATAAGGGAAAAGATTATGAGAGGTTGAACCATTTACAAGTATAATTTTGAAATTTTGTAATTGTGATCTGGAATACCTCATATTATGGGAAGAATCTTTTGATGGATTGCCTGTATTTATTGGTTAAGTTTATGTTCCACACTGAAATAAAATGCAACTGAATAGGATTCTGATTTTCAGCAACTATGTTTGGCAAAGTATTCAACATAATCATAAATTTGAACACGTATTTTATGAATTTTGAGTCATAAAGAAGATTCGTTGAAAAAAAAGCACTCACAGAACAGACCAAAAAAAAAAAAAAAGAAAGAAAAGGATAGACTGAAATATTTACATGTTTTAATATGAAAACTTAGAATTAAAAAATTCTTCATTTAATGTTATTTCCTCTGTACTTATTGATCATTCCAAGAATTTCTGAGAGATTTTACTCAATTGAAAAATGTGATTACCTGCAGAATGAGAGTCAGAAGGGAAGAAATTTAGGGGCAGAGGGGTAGCAGTGGTCTAATTAATATATGGTGACAGAAGATGGTATGACTTTCAGAGATGGGCACACAGTGCAATATATAGATCCAGTATCATAGAAATGCACACTTGAAACCTAAATGACCCTATTAATCAATGTCACCCCAATAAATTTAATAAAAACAAAAATAAATTTTCCAAAAAAACAATATTAAACTTATTTAACATGAAATACAAATTTAAAGAAGACTACATGGAATTGCATAAATATACAAAAATAATTAAAGCAAATTTTAAAATATATTCTCAGATAAATATTAGTTTCATAGTATTAAATACAGACTATATACAATAATATATGTGTATATACACACACACACATACACATATATATCAAGAATAATGATTCTGCTTATGGTATTTTTATGGCAATTTTAAGGTAATGTGCAAATATAAAATAACATTTTTTTAAATTTTGAAGATGTATTTTATTATGCAAATATATTTATTTTTATTTTTAAAAGTATTTTTGAAAATAGTTCATGAAAATGTCTGTTTGAAGATCCACAGTAAAATAAAACATCTAATCAATAAATAAATATTTAATAAATCATATGATTTTAATTTTCTTACCACACTCTTTCTTATTCAAATATGTCCTGATGGATGATAAATTATGTAATCACAATATTCTTAGTCAATACTTCTGTCAGGATTTAAACTAAGAGCCAAGTTACTGATGAAATATTTCAGGGAATATTTGCTCACTGCATAATAATCAAACTTTGAATTTCACACAACTTTAGTAGATGAAGCAGAATTATTGAAATGAGGGAGCAAAATATAGAATTAGCCTAAGAAGTATTGTCAAATTAATGAGGGAACATATGTGTAAAATTAAAAAAAAACAAACAACTAGACACAGTCATAAAGAGCAAAATGTAAAAATACTGTAGCTGAAATACAAATCCAGTCAATGAATTTGAGTAGTCTATGTAGACCAAAATAAATTTTAAAATAATAATATTTTAAAATAATAATATTTTAAAATAATAATATTTTAAAATAATAATACATTTTAATAATAATAAAGAATAATATTTAAAATAATATTTGTGAAGCAACAAGCAACAAAGACAGAAGTATTAAAGGAAAATCAACAAGTTTGGGTTTTTGGATAAAATACAAATGTCATGATTTATAAATTAAGAAACCCAGGAGAGATACAAAAGTGACAGGGAAGAAAATATTTAAGGACACAATTACTCATAGTTTCTCCTAATTGAAGTAAATACAATCCAGGTTGAAAGGCTCCCCAAACTGTTATACAAAATAGATTTTAACATTCCTACATACAGATTCCTCTTTTTAAAATTATTTTATTTATCTCTCATTCTCACTTGAGGGCATTTTTTTTCATTGCTTTTTAGAGAGATAGGAAGGTGGGGTGGAGAGAGGGAGAGAGAGAGACAGAGAGAGAGAAACATGAACTGGTTGCCTTCTTGTGCACTCCCCAACCAGGATTGAACCTGCAACATTTCAGTCCATAGCATGAAGCTCCAGCCAACTGAGCCACACCAGCTAGAACAAAAATAGACAGTTTATATTGAATCTAAAGACTTTAGTATAAAACCTGCCTAAAAGAAGAAGCCAACCATCCATGAAGAAACATGATACAGGTTTATTTCACTTTTCTTATTATCAATGGATTAGTAATAAAATAATATGTAATATTTTTAAAGTACTAAAGGAAAAAAATGCAAATCAAGATTATTTTAATCCCACCCAATTATTATTTAAAAGTGAAAACAAAATAAGAAGCTCTTAAGTATTCAGAGTCTCAGAGGTTTTAAATTCATACAAAGACTCTAGTGGAAAATAGTCTTGGGTGAGGTAGCCTGGTAAGAAAAATAAATCCAGAATTATTCAAGTTAAATGATTATGTAAAATATGGCAATGTTTGGTTCTTAGGACTATTCTGTCTTGAAGTATATCAAATGCAATTTATTGACTGAAATACTGGTTAAGACAAAAACCAAAACCAAAACCAGTAGATCCAGAAGATATGATGATTATGAAAAAAATTAAACTTACAGTGGTATTTCAAAATTATTAAACCAAATCTTACAGAATTAGGGTGAGGAAAAGTATATGTAGACTCAAGGTTATGTCTCTCATAGAGAGTGGGGCAAAAGTATGTTAATAGCTGTCCCTATGGCAAATAATACAATAATAATAAATAATACAAGAATAAATTCTGTGTTTCACATACTCACAATTGTAGACCTACTTTTGTCCCACCCTGTTTAATGGTAGATTTGAGTGAATAAAGCCTAACTAAAAATATTGAAAGGTTAATAATAAAGGATAGCTTTAAATACATTTTATGTTTTTATAATCAACCATTATCAAATATAGGTTGTGTAACAAGAAAACAAAAGAAATTTATGAAACACTTTAGACTTGAATGAAGATAAAACTATTACATGTCAAAATTTGAATGGCACAACAAAAGCAGTATTTAGAGGGAAAGTTGGAACTATAAATACATATATTTAAAAAAGAGCATCTGGCACAAACAAGTGAGTAATCCTACTGGAATAAAGTAAAAGAAAATAAGAAAAGTAAAGAGGGACATAAATGAATAAATAAATAACATATAAATACATAAAAATGGAGAAATTACTTTTCAGCTTCAAAATCTGACATTGACAAGAAATAGAGTGAGGAGGAGAAGAAAACTAAATTATTCATAATTACAATATAAACTTCATTCTGTTTCTATTTGCTCTCTCTCCAATATGTATCTGTGTAGAAATGTATATATGTATACATATATATGCCAAGAACATAGCATAGGTTAAAGTAAAAATAATATACAAAATTTATTAGCCATTCAGAAGAAATAGAACACCAATAGTCATTAATTGAAATATTTGAAATGGGAAGAGAAGATTGGAATGTGCTGTTGTTAAGCTTGAGGTAATAAAAATGAAAAAATTTAATACAGAAAAAAGTACATAAAAATAATAAAGATCTTTGTTCTTATTTTTAAAGGTAACGAGTCACTTATTTTGCAAGTTAAATATGATATTTTCTGTAGATTTTTTGTATAAAGTCTGTTTCTGATAAACATAATAATAGAGGCCTTGCCAAACATAATAAGATAAGATAATGGGGGGAAAAAGTAAGAAATAAAATGAAATGTATTTGTAAATGACGTATCATCTGCAGAGTCAATAAACAAGCTAATAGAGCAATAAGAGCTTTGGCCAACTTCCTAAATACATGAATAATTTACACAAATCGATAACATTCCCCCATAAAAGGAATAATTAGAAAAAACATAGAAATAATATGCCATTTCTGTAACAAGAATTACATAGAACATAATGTACAAAATGTTGATGTAGAAAATATCAAACTCTACTAAAGAGTAAAGGAGTAAATTCGGAACAAACTGAGAAAAAATATGCAGTGACATCCTGAAAGAGGTGAATGTTTGCTTATCATATTTATCTAACAATTTATTGTTATTTTTACTCAAACTAATGTTTTGCCCTTAAAAGTTCTGCTTTCTCTTTTATCAAATTTCAATTTGTAGGCATAAATGCATTTCAAAATGTAGCTAGACAAGATTTGGTGTACAGGTTTTAAGATGATTTAAGTATAATTTTTATTTTTATTCATCTGTTTCTATATTTCTTATTTGTAGCCACACTATATTCACTACTTTCTAGAAAGCATAACTTGATCCTGACATTAAAAATACTGCTTCTATTAAGCTTCCTTTCCTACTACAATGGAATTTCTTCTGGGAAAGAGAGGGTTAGCAAAGAGTGTAACGGGTCAGTTTTTTCCCCGTTCACATTATTTTATCATATTTGCTTTTATTACTTGTAGCCATATTGTGCTGATTCACATTTATTTTGTGGTCAGTGTGACTATTTCTAAATTTGTCCTAAAATCCTTGTACAAAAGCAGACTTGTCCCATATGACATTTGTAGCCCATATTTTTCTTCCATGTGATTTACCTTGAATTTATTTTTCTTATATTTAATCCTGTTTACACTTGCTTCTCTCTCTACCATGTATTCATGTAGAAATGTTTGACCCAAGCAATTATAACTCTTATGGTCTACCCACAGAAATGTGAGGTCAAACAGATATTTAAAGATGGCCCAATTATTTACTAAATACATTCAGGGAAAAAATGAATATTATACAAGAGATAAACTGGTAAATTACATTTTTGTCAAATGTAAGAATCCCAAGGGAAATAGGTTTTTATCAAAAAGTTGTCCAATTATGAAATTATATGAGTTTTAAATGTGAAGCATGTTTCTATGTTAAGCATAGTTTATGTGGTAATTCTAATAATTATAGGCCAATGATTCCAATAGAGTGTGTGATACTTCCTTTCAAATTTAAACACTAAATAAATAAGGAATGTGGAGAAATCATAAACAGATAAGTTGAAAAAACAGGAAAGTCAAAAGTGTGAAAAATTTAATCCTAGAAAAAAAGAAAAAGAATCAGTTGTTCTAGGCATATATTTGCTTCCCAAATGTCAAATGTTTCCTTTCAAATACAGCAGATGGAAACCGATTAATATCATCCAGCATCAAGCTGGTCTTATTACTTGAACAAATAATAAAAGCCCTCATCTTCCTCTGTTTTTCCCTGAACTTTGTCCCCATGTTATCTGTTTGAAATTCTCATCATTAAATATGTAGCTTTTCATGAGTGGCTATTAAAAAGTATCTCCAGCATTTTACTCTTCTAATTCCCACATGCTTTTTTGAGAGCATTTTTTTTTTCCTGGGCCAGTGCCACAGGAGTCTCTGTGGATCTGAGATAGTGACAATTGGAGAAGGCGAAGGCAATCTGAGGGAGGCCCTGCATCAGAGACCGACCCCATCTCCTCTGGTGGGCCTCTATCAACTCCATCAGCAACCATCTTCTTAGGAATTTACCCCTAAAGCATAAAATGCATGGTTTTCAATTTAACTTTATTTGAGTCACCACACAGAGGGAAATTAGATATTCCGTGGGCTATTTTTGAAACATGAGGTAAGAAGATCTGTTGTTAGACCAATCAGCCCCTGTTGTTACAGACACCTTTAGTTACTTAAAACTGAGTAATGAAATTTGACTGTAGGACACCTCCATCTTTCTGCACATTTGTATGCTTAGAATGGCAAGCATTAATGTTGATTCCTAGAGAAATGCTGTTCTATAATCTCTCAGAGAAGCAAAAGCTGCTTTTCCCATTCCTACTGTGAGCAGCTTTGAACATCATTTCCAATGAATATGCCAAATTGGTGACTGGTGTGAGCCAATGCTTGCTGATTTCAAAGCCAGCTTGCATCACTGTGAATATTTCATTTCTGTATTTTTGCATGAAGTATCAAAATGATGAAAGCTGACTCGTTCTCTTATGATCTAGAAAAGACTTAGTTTTGGGTCAAGAATCACTGACAACTTTACCAAATATTTTCTTTAATGTGCTTTCACTCACTGACTCACTCACTCACTCACTCACTTGGAAAGCTTGAATTCATTACTACCTATCGTTGCATAAACAGCTCTGCTCAGCTGGAGGCTTTGAGGTCCTGAAGCTGTGGTATAAGAAGCAGGTTGCTGGAGAGGGCTGTTTTGGAGCTGGAATCCAGGACAGGTTTCCAGCCTCAGGAAAGAGTTTAGATCAGAAAACCAAGGCCAAAACACAGCCATAAGAATTAGACAATTATTATGTAGAAATAAAGATATTTAAGAAAAAGTTTTAGCTTATGTATGTGAGCAACATAGATTTGGGCCAATTAAAATTTGTCACTGACTGTAGTGTAAACTTACTGATATCTGAAGGAGTGTCTAGTAATCCTAGTGCCAGTTCTGACCTTGACTCAATCCTGGCCAACTATCAGCCTCATGGAAGCTCTGGGACCTTGAATTACGTAGAGCTTCTAATCAATCTAGATGTCAAATTTACAGTTCTCTTTACTAAAGGAAACTGGAGCCACATTATCCTAAGAAAGCAAAATACCACCGAGACTTTAGAGATGCAGCTATAAGAGAGCAGGGACAAAATAAATATCAAGATTTTGCAAGCCATCTTTTTCCTCCCTGGAAAAGAATTTCTGATGATGGAGGAAATATACTCATTTGAATTGAATGCCACCCAATTAACCAAAACATCAGGTAACTGTGCAACGTTTGATTTGTATTTTGCCCTTTGTGTATAGATTTGCCGTTCAGTTTTTTAATATAATAATGGTCCCATTACCAAAGTTCTTTTGTCAACCTTTCTGTTCTTCCTTATACTGTCTTTTTTAAAAATTCAATTGATTGGAGGTGACATTGGTTAACAAAATTATGTAGGTTTTAGGTGCATAATTCCACATTACCTCATCTGTACTCCGTATTGTGAGTTCACCACTCCGAGTCAGTTTTCTTCCATCACCGTTTATTTCCCCCTATGCAGCCTTTTGCTTTCCTCCACCCTCCTCATCCTGGCAATCACCACACTGTTGTTCATGTCTATGAGGGTTTTTTTTCTCTCTCTTTTTTAAATTTTTTTTTTGCTGTATTCATTCAAGAAATTTAGAGACCACAATTCTTTCCACCAGCCAAACAACTCTTAAATTTCTCTAACCTCAATATCTCTCTCAAGCTCCAATTATTTTATCCCTAACCAGCTTCTGTCATTTCCCACCTCAAGCTGCCTCACAATGGCAGCTTATAATTAATCTATTTTTGACAATATAATTATGTAAAAAAAGCACATTTTAATAATTAGACTATCTTTATTGCAATTACAAAATAGGCCTTCTTGTGAAATTTTATTCTTTCTTTGGCCACCTACACAAGCTTTCAGTATGCATATAAAAGGAAGGTAATCAATTGCACGGTATGAATTCTGCTGTCTCTATTAAGGTTGATTGGTTTCATTCTTTAAGTTGTACTTATTATTTAATATAATGATTCAATTGCTTTGGCAACCTATAAATAAGGGTTAAATATGCAAAAACATGGAAGGAAAGAAGAAGGGAAGGAAGGAAGGAGAGAAGGGAGGAAGGAAAGGAGAGCAAGAGAACAATCTTGATCAGTGACATGCATCTATCTGTGCAGTACTATGATTCGTAGAATTTAATTAGTTGGTTTTAAAACCTTCTAGAAATAAAAAGATGTTTTGAATGATTGCCTTTTGAAGTTTGCAGTGATATACCACACATCAGCAGTTTTCACCTAAAGCATTATAAGTCATTTGCTATAAAAATGTTTGCTAAATTTGAGCAGAGTAAAAGCTACCCAGCTAACATACAGAGGTAGCCAAAAGTAGGTTTACAGTGGTTCATATAAAAATAATACAATAATTAATAAATGACAATACAAGAATAAACTGTTTTGCCTACGCACAACTGTAAACCTGCTTCTGCCCACCCCTGTAAGCATGAGTTTAGCCTAGTCTGCTTATAACACATGTAGGTCTCTGCACTTTGTATAGATTCTGATTTTTTTATAACGCATGTAAGGTGGAAAAAATAAACAATTTCAACTTTGTAGACTTTAAGAACAGAAACCTGTTTATAGGGACACAGTATATGCATTCTTTCTCAAGAGGCAGGATACTATAAAGTCACCAGATGAGCAGGGATTTGGCTGTCAGCTGCCATGCCTCAGTTCTCCTCCACGTAGTTTCTTGTTCTTCAACAGGTTAGCATGCATGGGCTGCCTCACATGACGTCGGGCTACCAAGGAGAGCAAATGAAGAAGATGTAATGTACAATTACTTTTTAAGTTTCTGTATCTCATTTTTTTCTGTCTCATTGGATAAAGCAAGTCATGTGGCTAAGCCCAGATTTAAGGAGTAAAGAAATAAACTTTATCTTTTGGTGACAGAAAGACAAATGTCACATCCTGTAGGACCTGCAAGGACTGCAATGATTGGTGGTCATTTTTGCAGTTCACCTCATATCCCAGCCCTAATCCCAATTGTTTTAATAAAGTCTGTAATCTCACTGCATCTCATTAAAGTGTGGGATGTAATAATGGCATTTGCTGCAAACTCTCATCCAACCTGGACTCTGGAGCAGATATGAGGTATGCTTGGGGAAGTTTCTCAACATAAATTCCCTGAAGGATATTATATACATTTTTGTACAGAGAGGGGTTAGCTCCTAACAATGGTTTTCCATTTAAATATGTAAGTAGCTAAAATACCAGTTAGTAAACTGTTTCATCCCTAATATATCCAGCATAAAATCTAACAAAATTTATTTCCTCCACTGCATTTTAAAATGGCAGAGACATATTTTGAGGCTTGATCTTTGATAAAGGCAAGAATCTTGCTTAGAACAACTAGACTAAAATATCCCACCCATGTTTTCCAAAATTAGAAGAACTTCAGAGTTTCCATAACTGTGGATGCCAAAGGCTAACCATGAAGACCACAGGAATTTTAAAAGTAATGACAACATGCTTGATCCACAGTTTCATATTTAGTAGCTCAAAATTTTATTTTGTAAGATGTTTTGAAAGTGCATTTTTCCATAGGAAGCAAATATCAAACATGTTCTCCTAAACAAATCTATGATACCCACAACACAGTTATGTTGTAAAATGAAGCTTTTTTCTTAAAACTAGAATGTTAAAAGCTTGCTTTTCTTTTAGTCTTTCTTTTAAAGATGTATTACATTAGACCTGAGTCTGAAGAGAATGAGTCAACATGTTTAGGCTTGTATAAAGTATTTTAGGCAGCCTAACACGCATGTGGTGTGGTGGAAAAAATACTAAAGTTCCTATGCGCAACTTTCTTTACTCAAATAAGCCATTAAAATGGACTGTGGACAGGGCAGAGCAAGATAAAGCAGTACCAAAGCTGCAAAAACGTGATTAAGGAGGTTCTTTGGTAAGTTCACTCTGTTTTCTGCACATCTCTATGAGTTTATATAACATATTTACCTGATGTAAAAATAGATGAATAAGCCTCTGAAGCTATATTACTTTAATGTACATTTCCTGCTAGAGTATGATTTCTTTCCATTGGAAACACCTGAATCAACCAAACAAACCAAACTGATGAAAACATGTGTAAAGAACAATACTTGCACATCAGGCACAGGAAGATAAATGTTAACTATTTGGTAGGAAGGATGGAGGACAGAATTAATATCTGGAGCCTTGGAGTCAGAGAAATTATATACAATAATCTCTTAGGACACTTGTTATTTGTAGGAAAGTATATTCGCAGATACCTTAAAAAACCACTTTAATTTATTGGGTGACTTAGTTACTTCCTCCAGAAGAATGAAAAACTGAGTGACTCTTGTCTTCTTCCTTACCTAACACAACAATTTTCATTAGAATTTTTACCCAAAAAAAGTGGTTTTATGTTTACACTTGGTATTTGTTAAAAAATTAAAACAATAAAAAGCCAAGTAAATGAAGGAGAGTGATGCTCTAGTCATCTGTGATCAGTCCATCATGACACAAAATATTTCATTTAGAGTTTCTGAGATGTCAAGGAAAATAAAATTATTATGCAGAATTTATTTCTTCATGAAAACTACATATTTTACCTTATATTTTTATTGAGATATAATTGACATTCAACATTATATTAGTTTTAAGTATAAAGAAAATGATTCAATATTTGTATGTACTGTACAATGATCACCACAAGATTTCTAGTTAACATCTATCACCTGCAATAGTTACAAATTTCTTTTCTTGTGATGAGAACTTTTAAGATCTACTTGCTTAGTACCATGTTGTACATTACATCTCCATGACTTGTTTATTTTATAACTGGAAGGAGATGCATATTTTACATGATTAAAATCTGTCATTTCTTTTTACATTTTTCAAGTCAAGCAGTGTGTCACATTCATAAAAGGAAGGTTCTTATTCGAGAGGCTTTTCATGGGGTACCCCATTCTCCACTCATGCAGCACCCAATCTTGACTTCAAATATTAATTGGATTGGTATCCTCATTACTTTAGAGGGACTTTGAGATATTTGAGAGGGGAAGGATATTGGGGGGAAGGAGATGGAGAGAAAAAATGAAGTCTGAAGTCAAGGCAGAGATAGACATGAAGGTGGAGATAGAGGGCAAGAGGCTGATGTAAATATTGCTATAGATATGATGTATCAATGCATATGCTATGTTTATAAAACATGATTAATAATCTAAAAGAACCTGAATAACTGAAAATTTTCTACTGTGGCTTTTATATGATCTCATCTCCCCCAAGGGCTCCTCCCCTCCCTTCTTGTTAAACCTAAATAGGCAACCCATGTTGTTAAGACTTCTGAGCATTTTAAGAGACCATTTTTGAACAAATATTCCCAAAGCAACTGAAGTTCAGCTGACTCTTTCAGGGTTGTTCCCATGCCATAGCCTTCTGATTTAAGGTTTATGTCTCACTGGACTCTTGGATAATTTTTTTCCATAGTATCTAGGCTTATTGTGCTATAATTTTAAGTCCATTATGATATAATTTTTATTATTAATATGTTTTAATACAATGATAATATTTTAGCTTTTTGTTCTAATAATATGTCTTTAAATCCAGATTTTTTCAGATAACTTATATTTGCCATCATTATTAATTTCTCCATCCAATATCCTTTACCAACTACTCCACATCGTAAACTGTTTCATGAAAGACAATCTCTTTGTATCAGTGTTGATAAAAGAAAAAATACAGAGAACATTCTTTGTTGAAGTATACAAAGTCTCAATTACATTTTTTGAGTGGATGAATGATTTGATTCACTGAAACACAAATACATAAACTCTTTCAATTCTAAATATCTAGGTACTGTATCATTACACTGTGCGGACATAAGGAAATAGATGTGGGCTCTGACAAAATACCTACATGCTAGGAATGTCCTAGTTTCTGCTGTGGGAGAAAAGATCACTTGTCCTACATTTAACATAAAGAAATTACTTCTGGGATAATTAGAATGTTAAGAAACCTCTCCTTGTGACTTACTCCTTTATTGCACAAACAGCCTTTATAAAGCCACAGCCTGGGTTTTTACTAATATTATTGTGTTTTCTATGTGTAGCTTATATACCGTTCTGTTGGAAAACAGAGAAGATCCTCATCTAGTACATGTTCATTCTCTCCTGGAGGTTGTATGTGGAAAACGCGCACTGTAAATTGTTGTGTTCAAAGCATATGCAAAGAACAAAGGCGACAAAGGAGAGCATGACTCGGCTGCTCTGCTCATCCCTTTCCCCCAGTGCCTCTGCTTGCTGCACCTAAAGGGATAAACAGAAACTTTTGTCCTTAGAGTAAACATACTTGATTCAGTTTTAATATTCAACCGAAAAGCTGTGCTTCCCTGTTTACTTCTTTGTTCAACTTATCAATAAATCAAGTAGAATCCTCTAAAAACTTCTAAGCAATTAAATGCTCTGTGTTTATAGTGAACTCATGTTTTATTCAGATTCTGAAAGAAAAAAATGTCATACTTGCTTCATCGATGGATATACCATTCCTCTGTGCTCACAAAATATTTCATTTAAACCCAAGTTGGAATTTTCAAAGTACGAAGAAGATAAGCCAGCCAAAGGGCTGTTTTTATGTTGCATCTGCAGCCCATCATACTGCCAAAGACGGATTTCAATAGCTTTGCTCAATTTTTTGTTTAAAAAATAATAGAACTAAAACTATCTGAACTTTGAAAAGAAAGAGACATTTCTCCATAGCAAACTAGGAGAAAGAAAAGAATCAAATTATCATAAAGGAAACTAAGTGTGTGATCCATAAAAAATATTATTATATAAAATTTTAGGTAGCCAACTGTTCAAACAGATATTTCACATAGTTTTCTTTTCTGTTTATTTTCAATGTGTTCAACTTGCTTCATCACAATACCTTTTAAAGGCTACTTCAAAAAGCATTTTTTCTTTTTTAAGAATAGGACTTAGGCCTTGGAAAACTGCTCCGAGGGAGAAATAGCTGCTTTAAAGCACTACAGGATACCTTCAGGAAAACAGTTTTGTTTAGAATCTTCTCTAAACTTTTCAGTTTTTAAAATATGTTTATTGTTTAAATCTTCATGAAAACAGTTTTGTTTAGAATCTTCTTTAAACTTTTCAGTTTTAAAATGTTTATTGTTTCTTAGACACCAAATTTGAGTACGAAACTCATAAAACGCACTAGAAGGAGCAAATGAGGATGTATTTTAAAAGGACAGTTGAAGTTTCTTTTATAGACCTCTTTTTGTAATTAAAATGTTCTGCACTAATTAATTCATTGTGTTTTGAAATTTAAAAATATTTTTATTATATCAGGGAAATAAATACAAATACATTTGTATAGTGATTAGCTCACTTTCTCTGAAGATAATTTAGAGTCAGAGAGGTCTCAAGTTAAATGTGGCAATCAATAATTAATGGATTGATGTTGCTCAGTAAACATGAAGGGATAAGTTCCAGAACACAACTAAGAGATTTAGCCTTAAAAAAAGAGAAGGGATCCCATTTCATTGTAGCCATGAAGGGAAAGAATAAATGCAGGTAAAAATATATCTAGGTTCAAATTGCCCACAATTAATTGCCCACAAATAATAAAGAATATGTGCATATTTATACCTCAATAGTTGTGAAAATGATAAGTGAATGAGTAGAATTTAAACTTCATTTAATATTAGAGAAACTTAGGAGAGGTCTCATCAAGGCCATATTCCACCTACGGGTGTGGATCTGTGGCCTTCTGCCTCCTCATTGCCCTTCTGAATATAGATTATCTTTCTTAATATTTAGGTCAATTTTTCTTAATATATGTTTGTTTTGATAAAATGTTTTTCCCTGTCCCAACATCACAGAGATATTTTTTGGTATACTGTTTATTAAATGTTCTTAGATTTAGAGTTATATATGTAGCACCTATATCTTTCTACCATCTGAAGGTCGCCTTGCATAGGAAGAAAGATAGGGATGCAGTTTATTTTTCTCTACGTAGTCACATAATTTTCGACACCATATATTCAAATGTTGTGGGTTTTTTTCCCCCTAGAGAAGTTAAATTTTATCATATGCTAAACTTCTATTTGTACCCCAATCTCTTTCTAAGCCCACTATTCATTAGCCTACAGCAGCAATTTTCAACCGTGTGCCGCAAGAGTTTCTAAAACATGCAATACCTGACTATTTAGTTAGGGGCACTGACCTCCTTTCCCTTACATTGCCAAATTAAAATAAATAAATAAATAACAAGAACCAACATAACAGTAACTATCTGGTGTGAATGAATCCAAATTACACTTTTTTTCTCAGATTGGCAAAAAATATATTTTTTGTTGTGCTGCAGAATTTTAGCAATTAATTTATGTGTAGCATGGATAAAAAAAGGTTGACAACCACTGATCTACATATTGTATTTTTTTCTTTTAATTTGTATTACTATATCTCTGTAGCAGGTTTTGTTCTCTATTACAGCAAGTGCCCTGTCTGATATTTTCAAAAAGTGACATAATGACCCAATGGCATTTATTGTTCTATACTATCTTTAGACTGTGCTGTATTCCACAAAATCACCCTGCTAAAAGTGAAATGATAATTTTGCAGAGGAGATTAGCCTTGGTGCAGGGTGCCTTCCATTCCCCATGTCTGCAAGACACCTATAGCTCAGGTTTATTGGGGAGACCCTTTCTTTGCTTTAAAAATAGCACATGTGTTAGAATTGGGGCATTCTAAACATCTTACCCTTACAGACACATTCAGAAGAGTGGTACATTAACATCAAGATAAAAATATGGAGAGACATGAGTCCTTCGATTGTTTCTGTATAAGGTGCAGAATTTAATGCTGGTTGTAAAATGCTCAGTTTGCATTTGATAAATAGGATGGGAAGCACTTGATATTTTGGAAAAAATTGTATAACATTCTATGTTTTCTTGATGTGTCTATACATTACTGGCTTTTCTGCTGCTTAGATTTTTGAAACGCTATCCCCATTAAAATTTCAGTATTGGAAAGAAGATATACAATATGCGTAACTGTAATCTTTGATTTAAAAATATTAGCATTATTATGATTAGAATGGAAACTAACCAATCTGACATGGAAACATCCTTCATATTTGAAATTGTCATGCAATTTCAACTGACACCATCTTTATTTCTATAAAATCCATTCCTTTTGTTATCTTCACATTTGACCAAAATTATCTTTGAGGATGTTCAATGAAAGCCTTGGATCTCTCTAAATCCCAGCACAGCTGTATCTTAGGCATAGACCTTAGGAGTTACATGGCCTGTGTTTTTCTTTTCTATAAATAAATTAGAGATGGGAGCAAATATAAAGATGAGGTTCAAGAGAAAAAGTTCATGGCAAATCATGCCAAGAAAAATACAAATCCAAATACTGGCTGGAGAAAATTACACTTGTACAAGCACTTCAGAAAATGTTTAAAGGAAATGGTCACATTAACTCCAGGGGAAAATGAATCAGCACTTTGCTGTTTTAGGTAACAAAGACATAAGGATGTTGTGACATATTTGTGGTGAAAAATTGATCCGTTTGCCTGTTTTCATTAACCACTTCCTCATGGGAAATAATCAAATCAACCATTTGGGGAAAGAAAGCTTTCCATCATCAGTAGTTTTTACTGTCACTGACAGTTTTGAGGTTCCATTTTTGTGTTTTAGGCAACTCAGAATTTAAACCTGTGTGTCTATACCTAAAAAATAAAAATTACATGGATGAAAAAGAAAACTATACTAAATCTTCTTAAGCCCAATGTACTAAATACTTGCCTAATTTCATGTCAACATAGTTCTGCCTTTATATTGAAAATAAAAATTGTGTATATCATTAAAGAAAAAGCTTCATTTTAAAGTTAAAGAAAAACAGAATAAAAGGTCAGGCAAAACTTTCTATACAAACACTTTCTTTTTTCAGGGTGTTCTATATTTCTTCTGTTAAGAAATAACTCAGGTATGAGACAGCTAAAACATGCTTAATGCCTCTACGGTAAGATAGAACATAACTTTTAATAAAAGAAAAAAGTAGAATTGTTGCATTTCATATTTTTTCTTTTATAGCTACAAAAAATAAATGAAAACTGGAAAAAATATAAAAAAGGAAATTGTTGATAATGTTTTAAATGAAATATTAAAGATTATTAGGGTATTAATCCTACTGGTTTTAAAGTTTGGTCAATTATATTGATAACATACTTAGTCTTACTGTTTAAAAATCAATCTGGACTTACAACTAAATCCCATCTCTATATGAATAACACTTGATCAAATACTTGTGTGTAAACAGAAAAATTTAACTTTATAAAGTTTTTACAAAAAATAAACTGCTTGTTGAGAGTATATCTAGAAATAAGATGTAAGAATGATTTATCACTTACTTAAACTCAACCAGAAATCCAAACCCTGTCTGAAATTTCTAAAATCTCTCCATTTAAGAATTGACCTACCTGAACATCACCAATACAGTGAGGATAAATAACAGATCTATGCCATTTTTCTAACGTTTCACATGTCACAATATTTTAATTGAAGTTAGAGTGATGGATACCAGAGCCACGCATATTTATCTCTCATTGGCATTGCCCGCCGTCTCTGTACCAGAATGGAAGACAAGTGCTTGCATGTTTAAACAGTTCTAGGTAACAAGGTATAGTTTCTCTCCCTTCCTGAAATCTATGAAATTAGTAAAATATAGAGATAATATGAAGGGAAAGAAGCCAAAATAAAAAGTGAGCACTGGTTCTTTTCATAAGTTTTGAAATTATACTATTTGTCTTAATAATATTAGTTTTGAATACTACTATGAATCCCTGATAACAAATACTTATTGGTTAGAAATATGCAAAATTAGATGAAATATCCCATAGCCCAAGAAGTTTTTCCTTCATCTTTACTCTGTTTCAAATATGGCCTACCAAGCTTCATTGTTTCATATTCAATTATTTATGAACTATTCTAACTCGCTTCACCCAGTTCCCTTTCAATACTCTGTTCTTCATCACTCGTTATACTGAAATTGCTTTTATATCACACACTAATGATTTAGAGTCACCAAATGCAATGACTTATTTTGTATCTGTGCACCTATCAATCTCTAGAGACATTCAACACTATTTAACAAAGACCCAATTTATCATCCAAGACCCATTATTCACATATAAGTACTCAACAAGCTCCATCAATTTTATCCTTGCAATGTTTCTCCTCATGTATTTTCCAAACTCAATAGAAACATCTAGGTTTAAAACTGCTGAATTACTGTAACAATCCCCTGGCTGAGTTTTCTGATTTTCTTCAGTGCCCAGGCATTCCTGAGTCAACTCATGAATACTTTGTGATGTTATGACAAATGCTCCTGTGCAAAGTTTCTCATTCATAGTTTGAATTTTTAACTAATTAACTAAATTCAGTCAATATTTTCTTCAAAGAAAATGCTTGATTCAAAAGATCTAACCAGTATCTTGCTTAACTTATCGTTAATATAGTTTACTTTTATCTATTAATAAATTAAATATATATATATGTGTGTATTTATATAGATCAGGCCTGCCCCTTCTTGTAGTAAGATGGTCTTGAACAGCCAAAACATTGGCTCTGGCTCTTAATACAAATAGGTTGTTTCAGGGTCTATAAAGCAATGAAAAGTGTCCATGTGTAAGATGAAGAGTGGAGTAAAGTCCAAAAAGTGGAGGCCTTGCTTGAAGAACAGAATTGTTGGTAGAAATTTAACATTGTAATCCTTGTTTCACTTATAAATATTGATATTTAAAAATTCATAGCAGTAACTATGTCAGTTATATGATATATAACTGCATAAAGAGCAGATTAGAAGGAAATGTGCCAATAATTACAAGGTAGAAATTAATTTAAATTCCTTTTACTACATTATAATATATTTAAAATTAGGAAATAGTTTATATTCTTTTTTATATATTATAATATATTTAAAATTTTACTACAATTATTGATGTATTGATTTTTCATTGTCAGGAGTAAAATACACACATTGATTAGATATTGTGAATGAGAAAATCCAATTGTATAATCTGGATCTGTGATGCTTCTACAAAGAGCACCAGGATGTACTAATTGAAGTTATTTATTGTTTTTATGTATTTTAAATGAAGTTTGTAAAAGAGGAATTTGATTCTAAATATATAGAACTCCCAGCAGTAGTCATAATAATCATAAGTTACTGTTAAAAAATAATTAAAATATATTTTGGGAAAATAGAATTATTTAATCTACTGCAATATCTATTTATATCTATCTATCTTACTAAATCATTTCCAAACGCATAATTATGTAAGCAGAAATTATAAATGTTGTAAGGAATAAATGTTCTTTAGGAAGTGAGAAGTCTGCATCCAAGTTATAGTTGTCTATTTTATTATATTCGTAGTCCTTTTGAAATATGGGAACATTTTAGATATCTCATTTTTTTATTGTTATTCAATTACAGTTGTCCCCATCTTCCCCCAATAACTCTCCTCCTGCTCCACCCCAATATCTCAGTATTATACTGTCTTTAAATGTTAAATTATTATCTAAGAAAGGAAAAACCCCCTTAAGGCTATCTCTTAATTATGTGTAAAAACTTCAATTTTAGTGTTAAACTATTCTTGAGTTTGTAATAACTTTCAAGCCTTAAAAATATTAAGACTTTACATGTTATCATTACTCATTTAAGAATGAAATTTTAAAAGTACACAAACTGAATGCTTATTACATAATCTACTTTGTTAATTTTACTGTCTTCAAGGACATGCTCTCTACTGATAATGTTCTTCTTTTCAATTCCTGTTCTCCTTCACTTTCCAAATTACACACATTTAAAAATTTTTAATATTAATACTAGGAGTTCTAAGGGAAAAATACATCTTTTGGGCACTACATAGCATTGTAAAGAGTAAGTCATACCTTTTACCTTATTATTTTTATAATTTAATCCCTTGGTTTCAAAATGTTTTACATGTATTCGAATACAACTTTGAGTTGTATTCACTATCTTCTAAATAACATATCACTTCTTCACTTTATATTTCTTTTTCTTTTGCTCATGTCCTTGAAATTTTATGACAAATTTTGTACACCAACCTTAAAAATATAAGCTTTTCAGTTCTATCTAGTGCATGGGGATAAATGTAGTGTCAACAAAAACTACTTCTCTTCTGACTCCTCTAATATTGATTTTTACCTTATGAAGAAAACCTTGAAGAACAGTGACAGAATATTTCAACATTTCACTGAATGATTATTTAATTCATTTGACTATATATAAAAGAATTGATTATAAGCTTGGCTATTTGAATTTCATTACACAGATTTTCCTTCTTTTCTCTTCATAAAAGTTGTAATTACCATGTAATTGGGCAAACTTGGGTATATTGCTTTAGCATGCATTTCATACACAAAAATCATAAACAAAGTTGCATTTTCCAAATAGTGACTAATGTCATTCACTAATCACCAGAGACCAAATGGACATATGTTTTATACTTACTCATATTAATCAATGTATGAAAAGTATTTAAACATAAATGGCATATTTAAAATGGCATATTTAAACATACAACAAACATTTAATTATACACTTTAAATGGGTGAATTTTTATAGTGTGTGAATTATATCCCATTAAAGCTGCTACAAATCTCTTTAGAGCAAGAATTGCATGAACATAACCAACAGTGACAGTGAGACAGAAGTACAGTTCCATTTTTAGCAGCCCTGTTTACCCCTGGGTTTTATTTCCATTTGTTTTTGATATATTAAAAAGCCATACATACTTAAGATACAAAATTTAGTGAGTTTGGAAATAAATATATACCTATGAAGTTACCACAATGTATGCCATAAACCAATCTATAACCTCTGAATATTTCTTCCATAATTCTTATTTATTATCATAATTAGTATTAATTTTTGTGATAAGAATACAACATAAAATCTATCTTCTTAATAAATTTTAAGTATACAATACCACACAATACAATATTGTTAACTATAAACGCTGTTACATAGTCAGTCTTTGAGACTTACTAATTTTGTATAACTGAATTCATAACCTTTGACTAGGACATCCTAATTTCTCTTGTCCCTGGCCTCTGGCAACTAAAAATCTACTCTCTGCTTCGATGAATTTGACTATTTTGGATTCAACACATAAATAAATCATACAGCATTTGTCCTTTTGTGACTGTTTTATTTCACATAGCATATGTTCTTTAGGTTCATCCATGTTGTTGTATATGCCAGAATTTCTTTTTTTAATACTGAATAACATTTTATTTTCTTTATCCATTCATCTATTGAAGGGCATTTGCATTGCATTCAGGTATTGTAAATAATGCTGCAATAAATTTGGAGGTGGAGATCTGTTCAAGATCCTGATGTCAATACCTTTGAATATATATAGTAAAATACTGGCATAAAATTAGACAGATAGGCCAGTGGAACAGAACAGAGAGCTGGAAAGTAAATTCACACATATATGGCAAACTGATCTTTAACCAGGAGGTCAAGAATATACAATGAGAAAAGGAAAGTCTTCAATAAATAGTGTTTGGAAAACTGGTTATCTACGTGCAAAAGAATGATACTGGTCCCTTGTCTTAAACCATACATAAAATTCAACTCAAAATCTATTAAAAACAAACATATATCTTAAAATCATAGAATTTTTAGAAGAAAATGAGGGAAAAACTTCTGAGCATTAGCTTTGGCAATGATTTCTTGGATATGACACTGAATGCACAAGCAAACAAAGCTAAAATAGGCAAGTAGGATTACATCCAATTAAAAAGCTTCTTCAGGAGAGGAAACAACACAAATGAAAAAGCAACCTATGAAATAGGACAAAATACTATCTGCAAACCATGTATCAGTTCATTAATATTCAAAATACATAAAGAACTCCCATAGCTCAATGTCAGAGAAAGAACTTACAAGATTTAACAATGAACAAAGAAAACTAATACATATTTTTTGAAAGTGGACATGCAAATGACCAACACGTAAATGAAAAGATGCTCAATGCCACTCATCATTAGGGAAATGCAAATCAAAACATAATGAGATATAACCTCACAGCTGTTAGAACAGCTAATAGCCATTCTAGAGAAGAAGGAAGGAAGGGAGGGAGGGAGGGGGGAAAAGGAGAAAAGGAGAAAAGAAAGAATTTCTGAGGATGTAGAAGAGTGATTTTCAACTGGTATGCTGCAAGAATTTTTAAAACATGCAATATCCAACTAATCAAGGTTACTGACCTCTTTTCCCTTAGATTTTCAAATTAAAAAAAATGACAACAGCTAAAACAAAAATAGACATCTTTTGTGAATGAATCAAAATTATTCTTATTTTTTTCAGATCAGCAAAATATAATATTTATTTTTTATATGTCACAGAACTTTAGTAATTAGTTTATGCATGCCATAAGATGAAAAAAGGTTGAAAATTGCTGATATAGAGAAAAGAAAACCTTTCTATACTGTTGCTAGGAATGTGCATTGATTTGGTCACTATGGAAGACAGTATGAACATTCCTTTAAAAACTAAAAATAAAACTATCATAAGGACTCATTTACAAACAGAAAGCTGAAAAGGTTTTCCACTAGTGTTAAGTTTAACAATATATATGAAGTTTTGATGATAAGTCAATAATAAACTACACTCTGATGATGGCATACACTGCTTATTTTTCTTTTTTTTTTAGGAAAATATACCAAAGACAAAAATAAGAGGATAAAACATATATATTCCCCTATGATTCCACACCTGGGAAGACTTTTAGTCCCTTCCTGAAGATATTATTTAGAACCCCATGAATAAGATGTTCAAATGATTATCTCTTTTCTGCATCATGTTTTGAGAATCTCTGTTATACTGATGGATTCCCAGTGAATGTTAAGTTTCTCCAGGAAATTCTTTCCATACTCAGATGGATTCTCCCTGGAAATAGAAGTTGGCTAATTCAATTTATTATATGTATCAGACTAGGATTTGAGATAATATTAATGTGGATTTTATTTGGTACATTAGTTAATTTTGAATGTCAGAGAGAATATAGTTACATATTAGTCAGAGCTTCCATTTTTGTATGCCTTAATTATCAAACATTGTGCTCACAACCTTATGAGTTGTTATTTTTTCTATTTTACTATTGAAACAACTGGGGTTCAAAAGAATAACTTACCTGAGACTATGTAGCCAGTCTCAGATTTACTCAACTCAAATGATGTGGAGAATTTTAAAGTCCAGAATTAGTAATTGACATAATGTATGATAATGTTTTGAATTGAGAAATAGTAAAAATATCTTGTTGTTTAGTCATCGTTGCTATCCACATTTAATACTCAATATTTGTATTATATTGGTAAATATTTTTTAAAAACACAAAAGCAAGATTCTTGATTACTGGGTTATGTTAGTTATTAAATCATCATTAATTTTTATAACTAGTTTATTTACTGTTTTATTTGACCGTTCTCAAATTTGTTCCATCCTTGGTAACCATGCTTCTATCTCTGAGCTGTACTTTTAATTTATTTTCCTCAACACAAAAATTTATGATAATTTGAAAACAGAATCTTCTGTGCTCTAGACTACCCTCCCTTTTACACTTGTGGGACATCTTATTGTAATGTTTGCCAGAACAGAAAAACATTTTTTTTCTCTTTCTTCCCACTAAATTATGTATGCCTGTACTGCAAGTAAATAGTGACTTCTTTCGCTCAGTTTAATAATAGCTCCTAGCTCATGTCTCCAAGGTCAAATAAGTCAGAGAATTAAGACAAGTTTCAGAAATATTCATGAACTTTTGCCTAAACTACATGTATTATTCAATATAATTACCTGAATTATGTGTAGAGGTGCTTTAGTTTTTTGCTAGCTAAGATATCTGACCTGAAGAATGTGCTGGATGAATGATAGTGAACAAAAAATTACTACAGAAAGTATCCAAAGCACAATATATTTTTAGTCTGAAGGTGATTGATGCTGTGAGGAATTGGAGCAGCGTCATGTCACCTAAATATATATGGGAGAACAACTGTGAAAGGAGACACAGTCAGGCTTGTCTCTTATCTGATCTTGGGAGTTAAATACATACACTTTTTAATTTAAAAAGGAAAAAGACAATTGTGTATCTATAGTTCTTTATATAAGGGGTTTTCTTAGGTTTGTACTTGAATAATAAACTGAGAGAAGAGTTTCTATTTTATAAATAAAATAAAATTGTATTTATTTTTAACATTATTTATAATATTTTTAAATTATATTTTATTGATTATGCTATTGCAGTTGTCCTGATTTTCCCTCTTTGCCCCCTCTACCCAGCACTCCTCACTCCCTCAGACAGTCCCCCACCTTGTTCATGCCAACAAGTCATGTGTGCAAGTTCTTTTTACTATACTCCATTTACTATATTGTACTTTACATTCCCATAGCTATTCTGTAACTACCTATTGGTACTTCTTAATCACCTCACCTGTTCATCCATTTTTCCCATTCTCCCACATTCCCCCTCCCATCTCTTTATTTTTAACCTTTGACATTTTAATTATGACATGTCTTGGGTTGGATCTCTTTGTGTCCATCTTGTTTGGGATTTGCTGAGCTTCCTGGACTTGCATGTTTATTTCCTTTACCAAATTAAGGAAGTTTTCTTTCATTATTTTTTCAAATATATTTCTAATTTTTTGCTCTTTCTCTTCTCCAAATGCAAAAAACAAACAAAAAAACCCCCAAAAACCAATTTACCAAAGGGGAGTAAAATTACACTGAAAAATTAATGTAAAGGAGATATCTTAACAACTTTAGCACTAAGAAGTCTTATCTTCAATGTAGTTGTACTACAAGAAGTTTCAAGGGATAAAGAAATGAGGGAGTATCCAACACATTCTGTAATTGGGATGTTTTATGTCTCTAAAAGAAGGAAAATAAGTAAAGAGAAAAACCTTTGAAATGGATATTTGTAATAATTCCCATGTATCTGAAACACATTACTTTCTCTAGTGTCTTTTTCTCTTTTATTATTAGACTTTACACACATTATAACTAATGTAATGATAAAACCACTCATCTACTAAAATATAGCTTTTTTATTTTTAATGAAAAAGTGTCTTAAAGAAAAAATCTACCACTTGTGACTAAGATCTGAAGAAATGTTTTAATCCTACATGAACAAAAAAAAAAAAGGAGCCGTTATCACCCTGTGGCTATTTTTAATGCTGTGAAGAAAATACTCTTTGGTATACAGTATCTTTTCTTGAGCACATCAACTCTAAACATCACAACTTGATTATATTTGCCAGAACTAACACAAATGACATTTGCTCTTCTCAAAGAGGAAGTTTAACCAAAAGTCCTTTCCTTGTCTACAGTTTTCCCAAGGCTCAACTTATCCCAATTCAATGTAAACACAGCTTTGGATAAATAACTGAAGTTTGTTCTCCTGCAGAGAGCCTGTTGACTCAGCTAGGAGTCTGTCACACTTGTGTAATTAAATGGATGGTTGCCTTTGAAAGCTGACAGGAGCACTTCTTTACCTCTATGTATTCTAGGCACTGCTTTCATACCTAACGAGATTTTTGGCAAGAAAGCACATATAATTTGGCTCATGTCTCCAATCATTTTAAAAGTTATTTATAGAACATCAATGATAGATGATTTGACTATTTTTTATCTGGAATTATACCAGGGCTCTATCTATAGGAGAAGAGGGAAAAAAGAAAACTAATCAAAATGTAGAATATTTTCTGTTTGTACCAGTGTATAATATTTTGTTTTATTATATTGAACCTCAATATTGAACCTCAGTTCAGAGATTCAGCATCAACTGTCATAATTAAAAACTGACACAGTTGTGAAATAGGAAATTCTTCCATTTATCTTCACATTATATATAAATAGGCTAGTAAGGCGGTATTTGTGAAAGATGTTCAATAATATCATGGTAATTCACTCTTCAGTTATTGAACAAAACTACATCATTATGTTTTGGAACAACCTGATCAATCCAAATATCATAGGATGTTGGGTAAGAATTATATGGGAGTCATGGGAAATCTTTGTACATTAGCATCAAGATAACTTAAAATGCCTAATGAAAGCATGTTTGATTTACTTGGAGACATTCTCATAAGAAAGTGAATTTGAATTTAGTGTATAGGTATAAAGCTATCTAGAGGAAGGAAATCTTTATTTTATTTAGGACAATTTGAGATTCTATCAAGGTATAGTTAATTATTAATGAATAAGAAAGGACTGTTAAAACTAATTAAATATGAAAAAAAGGCATTAATTCCTGAGTCAGCTTATGGTTGTGTTCAACTGTTGAATGCTGGCTGAAATGGCATAATGTATTCAGATTTGTTTTCAGACAATATCAGACACCTTGATTAAATAATCACAATTGTGTAATAAATATATTCACAGCTGTAAAATCATGGTAATGCATAAAACCACACCCAGGTTCTCAAAGAGCCCTTAAAAGATGATACTTCAGGATCACCTTTTTCAATTTCATCAGAATATAGACTTTACAGTTAATCCCAGAAAAGAATATATTGGAGGGAAAAACAAAGAGCAAATATTATATAGAATATTATATAATTAAGTTGTCTTCATTTTATTTTCTTTCTATTTGCACAATATCAGTTTATAATATATTGACTGGACATCTACTCAATGCAGATTGTTTCACTGAAAAGACATAGGTTTAAACTCAGAGAACACAAAGCTACCACTCATTAATTTTGTTTTCTGGAGAAAAATCTGTTCATACTGTTTCAGTTTTCTCATCTACATAATGCAGATAGTACATAATGTCATAAATACCACTGGAAACAATGTATATCAAAGCATTAGTAAACATAAATTACTAGTTATAGTAATTAACTAATTCAAGGTAAATTCAAATTGAAAGCATGGCATACTGAGATCTGAATTATCTAATACTAAAAAAACTTTTCTATATCATCTACACCCAAAATTCCTAGCTCTATCTGCTACTTTAGTTATAACAATTTGTTTTCAACATCTTCAACATACATTCATTTAAATAATTTTCTGAATGCATATAACATACACTGAGCAAAATACTTGCTTTAATGAATAATTGTAACATCAATTCCCATATAGCCACCACCTATGTCAAGAATTACAACCATGTACCCTAGTCTGAACACAAATTTATAAATCCCTCTTCTGAGAAATACCTGTTATAATAAGTTTATGATAATCAGTCCATTGATTTCATTTACAGTATGTAGGTAGACTTTGTTATTTTAAATACTGCATAGAACTCCATTTTAGAATACACTATTATTTAACCAACATGTGAGATAGAACTATACTCCATTTTTGGCTATTTTGAATGATGATAAAATAACCTTTCTGTACATGTTTCCTGATACCCAGGTATCCAATTCTCTCAGGTATATACCTAATAATGAAACTGATGGATCATAATTTACGGGTGTCTACTTACTTGGAATGTGTGATTTTCTCTTTTCTTTTCATGAGTACAATACAAATTACATCATTCATTTTAAATGAATGAAAATTTTATTGATAATTCTATTTTCCTTCTGAGTATCACATGGCCAATAATATGGTAACCATCTTTTGGTGTTTATGTTGTTACTGGACTTTAGTTCTGTACTTTTAGCTCTAAACTATATTACTTTTTTTACTGTTGTTCAGTTACAGTTGTCCCCATTTTCCCCCCATTCTCCTCCCCTACTGTTGTCCTTGTCCATGGGTCTTTTATACATGTTCCTTGACGACTCTTCCACGTCTTTCCCCTGTTACTCTACTGCCCACTCCCCTCTGGTCACTGTCAGTTTGTTCTTTATTTTCATGTCTCTGTTTCTGTTTTGCTTTCTTGTTTGTTTTGTTGATTAAGTTCCACTTATAGGTGAGATAGTATGGTATTTGTCTTTCACTGCCTGGCTTATTTCACTTAGCAAAATGCCATCCAGTTCCATCCATGCTGTTGCAAAGAGTAAGAGTTTCTTTTTCTTTTCTGCTGCATAATATTCCACTGTGTAAATGTACCACAGTTTTTTGATCCACTCATTTACAGATGGGCACTTAGGTTGCTTCCAGCACTTGGCTGTTGTAAAATTGTGCTGCAATGAACATTGTAGTGCATAGATTCTTTTGAATTGGTGATTCAGGATTTGTAGGGTATAATCACAGTGGTGGAATTTCTGGAAAATGCAGTTCCATTTTCAATTTTTTGAGGAAATTCCATACTATTTTCCACAGTGGCTGTACTAGTCTGCATGCCTACCAACAGTGTACTAGGGTTCCCTTTTCTCTAAAACCTCACCAGCACTTGTTCTTTGTTGATTTGTTTATCATGGTCATTCTGACCAGCGTGAAGTGATAAATGCACTACTTTTGTTTGTATAGAAATTACTTATTTAGATTTACCAAAATGTTTGGCACTTTATTTATCCTTCATTCTTTCTTCTCAGGCCTTGTCTCTGGAATCATTTGCTCTCTGCCTGAGGCTTACTGATGGAATGGTTTTTGCTTGAAAGTGAATTCATATCATACTCATCATTGCAAAATATTTTGCTTAATATTACTATCAGTACAGGAAAATTTTCATTCAGTATCTCTTTAAATACTGCCTCTGCCTAATTTTTTTCTTAATTCTGAATAAACATGGTTTAAACCTGACTTTATCCTTCCTGTGAAATTCCAAGATCTAAATAAATCCAAGGATGTAACACTGGGCTCCTCTCTAAATAATTTAATCTGGTATAGTTTATAGTTAACTATTTGTCTCTTCAGCTGTCTACTTTGATGATAACACTGCCCACTAAAGTTTTTGATTTTGGTTATTGCATGCTTAATGTCTGAAAGTTGTTTTTAATTATTAAAAAAATCTTTGAGGCTTTGTTTAATATTTTATGTCCTCTGAGATATTTTTAAGCTTCTCTATAATATCTTAAACATTATAAAATGGTTATTTTATAGTTCCTCTCTAATAATTCCAAATGTCTAAATTTTTTCTGAGTTAGTTTCTGCTGTTATTTTTGCTGGTTTGGACCTATGTTTCCTTGTTCTTTGTTTATTTAGATAATTCTGATTGTGTACCTCTCCTTGCTATTGAAAAATTATTTTTACTGATTCTTGGAAGCCTAGAGAAAAAAACTACCTTCTGTGAGGAAGAGTTTATATTTGCTTCTTTCAGCCCTGTAAGCAGAATCAAATCAACACCATCATAAGCAAGATTAAGACAGAATTTCACATACTATGTAGGTAATATGAAGCTGGGCTTTAAACTGATGTAAAGTCATAAACTGACTCAAACTCATGACTAATTCTCAATTACATGTTCCTTTTATTTAATTGGTGTTTTTCCTTTCCTTTTTTGTCCTACTTGTTTCATTGTCAAGACAACCTTCTATGGAAAGCAGTGTGGAATTTCCTCAGAAAGCTGAAAATGGAACTGCCTTTTGATCCAGCGATTCCCCTGCTGGGACTATACCCTGAGAACACCAAAACGCCAATACAAAAGAACCTATGCACCCCAATGTTCATAGCAGCACAATTTACAATAGCCAAGTGTTGGAAGCAACCTAAATGCCCATCAGTAGATGACTGGATCAAAAAAGTATGGTACATATACACAATGGAATACTACGCAGCAGAAAGAAAAAAAGAAATACTAAACTTTGCGACAGCATGGATGGAACTGGAGAGCATCATGCTAAGCGAAATAAGCCAGGGGGTGAAAGACAAATACCATATGATCTCACCTATAAGCGGAACCTAACCAACAATGCAAAGAAGCAAGGAAAATATGACCAGCAACACTGAAAGGAAAAGAAATCAACAGAGACAAGAGGGAAGGGGGGGGGGCAGGGAAAGGGAAGGGAAGGGGAAAGTCAAGGAACATATAGCAAGGACTCATGGACAAAACCAAAGGGGAAGAGCTGAGGGAGGGAAGGTGGGAGGGGGCAAGGGAAAGAGGTGGGGGGAAGACAGAGACAAATGTATTTAAAAAGTAAATAAATTAATTAAAAAAAATAAAAAATAAAAAAAAAAAGACAACCTTCTAAGCAGTATTCTAGGAGGTTGAATCATATAGCTGTTTGAATCAGTGTAATATGGGGAGGGATTTTACAAGATACACTACTATGGATGAGCTCTGGATCCTGCCACAAGGAGAGAAGTTTGAAGAAAGAAAAAGATTACAACCAAGTAATATTATATATCCATTTTATTAAAAATAATTTAATGTATTTTATTGGCACAATAGAGCTAATTGGTTTCACATTATCTTGCTATTTTTTAATATTGTAGGAAAAAAATTATTTACAGCTAACAGCAAAATAAACTAAACACTGAGCTGAATTAGTACAGACTTTTCTTATTGTGTAGTTTCATTTAAACAAAAACATCTATTTTATTATCGCTCTGAAGTTTCTCTAAGGTATTGGAGGAAGACACATCCTGCCAGAATGTGTATAAGTGATTCTTTTAAATCTTTTAATACCTTGATACATCTTATTATGCACATCATGTATAAGTTCAATTTAATAAGATATATATATATATATAGAAATTTATCCCAACTAAGAAATTAGGTTGCAGATATCCCATCTGATATTCAAAGAAAACATTAAAAGAGAAATACATTAATCTCGTTAATATAATTCTCCATAAAATTTATGGCTAATGATAAACGAAGCTATAGGTAACTAGGTTTAGATGAGATCATGAAGGTGGGGCCTCATAAATGACATTATGGTCCTTATGAGAAGAGACACTAGAGAGCTTGTTCTCTCACCTCACATGCAGGAGAAGAAGAGGTCAGGTGAGCACACAACAAGGCAAAAGCCACCTACAAGATAAGAGGAGAGGTCTCAGAGTACAACCAACATAATGGGCACCTTGATCTTGGGCTTCCCAGTCTTCAGAACTGTAAAAAATAAAGTCATATTGTTTAAGCCACCCAGTCTGTGGTATTTTGTTGTTGCATCCTGAACTAAGATAGATCTTTATTTTTTTTTGTTTTATATATTTGTTTTGGTTTGTAGTTGCTATAAAAAGGATTGTTTCCAATACTTCTTTATCATCCTAGAATAGTAGTGTGTATATCTTTATATAATTGAATCATATTTTGGAAGATTTACTACCAGGGGTAAAACAAAATAAAATAAATTAAAAAAAAACAGTGGTTTGCAAATACTAGAATGGTTTATCACATCATTTACTGGAGAACTGTTTGCATGATCAGTATTTCTTATGAATGATTTAATAAAATAGGTAATTTTGGCAAGGAGTCAATTAGTATAATGGTTTGTAGGCGATTAGGTCTTATATCTTGGTCTTGGACTTGTTATCTTATTATACATTTATTCAATATTTTCATCATTCTTTGTTTGAAAATTGTGAAGTGAAATGTTGTGCACAGGGTCAAACATTTTATTGTATGGATTTCAGCATTGACTCTGGATAATGGTGTGAATATGAATGTCACTTTGCCCCTGAGGAATTTAGCATCTTTGGAAATTAATTTAATTTAAAATCAAGACCTCCTTCTGTAGCCTCTCTCTATATTGGATTATTTGTTTATGACCACCCCTATAGTGGTGTTTTAATAGGTTTCTTTTTAACAGATACCATTGGCATCTTCGATATTATTTGGCTGTTGCCTCTATCTCTGTTGAGGGTCTGTTTTCTTTCTTTATATATTTACAACTATCATTATTTGAGTTTTCACTGAGCTCTATTTGAGTTGTATGAATTTCCTTTACAGGATATTTAAGCTGATTTAAATCTTTTAAATTCTTTTAGGTTCGATTTCCTCATTCAGTCCATATTTTTGTCTATAGAAGACTCTCTGAAATCATAGCTTCTAAACACTCTTGGGCTTGTGGTACAGAAACTGGTGTCATTGTGCCACGCTTAAAACAGACAAACAAACAGCAACTTTAGGTATGAAACCTGACTTTCATGGAAATTACTTCTTCATGTGTAACTAAACAATCTAAGGCCACTGCGAGACTGGATAGAGAAATGACCCTTAAGCCAGTGGCAAGCCACATATATTCATCTAAATTTCATCTTTACACTTTTTCCTCTTTTGACATTGAATGCTATAGCAAGTTTAAGGCAGGATATCTGGTGCTGTTTACCTACACTGGGAACCAATATTTAATATAACGCCTGCTAATCCTAGCCCACTTATTTTATGAAGGTATCAGATTCATCTTCATAAAGAAAAGTCAAGGTGCAGCAGCTGCACACTTGGCCATCAACTACTAAGCCTCTGTAAGTCTATAATTTTGCCTAAGCCAGAAATAGCCATGGAAGTGTACCAAGGGCGGGAACTTTGTAGTTCAAGTTCAAACTGGAGTATTTTTGCATCCTCAGACCAAGCTTGAAGCTGATTGGCCTTGGTTTGCTTCAAGAGTGAGGCCAACAAATTGGCTGAGATCTACATTGTTTAAGAACAGGTAGGTGTTGATCTTTCTCTGAACAGTAAGCTATAGAAGAAAAAGAAAACAAAATCAATTTTTATCTAAACTTTCCAAGTCCATTTTCAAGGGGGGGAGACTGTTGACTACTTCTAGGCAATGAAGTGTGAGGAAAAGTGATGTGCATTACTTCTGGGCCAAGGCATTTAAGAACTTGCATGCTACACTCTTATTGTCTCCTCCCACAGTTAGCATCCTGGGACCTCAGGTTGAAGCAGCACTGTCTTAAAATAAGGGATTCTGATCTCTGAATTACTGCATGGAAGAGACTTTCTCTGGAGGTTTCTCTGCACACATATGATTTTATTCACACTTTAGTTTGTTTAGTCACTGATATTTGGACTTGATTTCATGAGCCTCCATTATACTGATGCATAACACTGATTTTATGCTGTTAATTTTATCTCTAATAGAAAATTATGAATCTACATTAGTAGATTTTTAACTCTTTATTGTTCATTTATTATAAGTATATAGGATCATCTTTGATAAATCCATCCTTTGTAAAAAGCCATTTTGACTTAATTAACTTGTGATCTGATTCAATAAATGTCCTGTAGAGTCTTAACTGCATGCTAATTTTTTCTTCACTTGTACAATTATTATTGACTAGGTGATAAATAAATCTTTATTAACAGGCTGTGGGACATAATCATGGAAATAGAATCTTGATAGGAGAAGAAATCTATGATAAACCTAATTAATGTTAAATATAAAAATAAAGTCTAAATAATAAGAAATGATTACTTGGTTCAGGCAAATTTCTTAATTCAATTACATATACATTATTCAACATAGTTTAATAATAAAAACTCTTTTTAATTTTCAATTATGAAATAATTCCTGCTTTACTAGGGTTTTACAATGCTCTCTCCCACTTCCACAGTATATATTTCCATTGCTCTCTGAAATTTAGTAATAAAGCTATATTGTCCTTGATTCATGTAACAGTGGAGAAATAGAAGCCTGCCACTTTAAAGAAAAAAGAGGAGAGTGACTTTAGGTGAGTGGAGGTTCAATTATACAGAATTATTTTTAGATTTGACCTAGAGGACTGGCTTTAAAAATAAAATAAAACATTTCAACTACTTATGAAAAATGTGAAGGGTAAAATAGCTAGTGAAACTAGACAAAAATACAGTACATGATGGATGTGGTTTGTTTTTATTTATATTTTATTTTTAATGGCCACACTGTCAGAAGCATGAGGTAGAAAAGAAATGAAAAGTAAGAAGCTAGAAATGTGTTTGAATTTAGAATTCAAATTTACAATTGGAATAGAGAAAACTGTTTATTCATCAAATAGCCAAAATCAATTTTACAAGTGTCAGAAAATTTTGAGCATATGATTAAACCTTTACAGGGAATTTATTGGTCTGTTTTACAAATTAGATGAAGTGTAGTCAGCTTTTTATATGCACAATTTTAAATCAGAATAATCTCATTGAATTAGTTATTATTTTGGTTTTTGCAGTTGGGAAAATTGGCTTAACATCTTCTAAACTCACTCAGATAATAAGGATGGAGCTTAGATTTAAAATTTTATATGTCTGGTTGCAAGATTCTTATTATTCTCATTAGATATCATTATTTCCCTTAAAAGTCATCTACACTAAGTTTTTAAGAGAAGCAAATGGTAGTCCAATCAGTTATAGATGAAAGGTTGGCAGAGATTAGCTATCACAACTCCTATTCCAGGACTTGGTCTACTAAACCAACACTCTGTTCATGATATTAGATAGAGTATGAAGTTGGAGAAAGAAAATATTTGGGTGCAGAGAGGCCAACTATGAAGACCATAGATGTTGGAGTTACACAGACGAGTTTAGTTTTCCTTTCGATAAAATAGAAAATAATATTCTCACTCTAAGATTTTTATAGATGTAACTGATAATGCATAAGTACTTGGGACAGTGTCTGGCTCATGCTATGAGATCAATATATAATATTTATGACTTTTATATCTTTTTGCACACTGATACCTTCACTGAATTCAACCCAGTTTGCTTTTTTTCTGTGCAGATAGGAAGTGGATGTAACCAGAGTAAAGTTAATAGGAGTCAAATGACTTAGATGACAGCAACCCAATGGACAGAAGAAGTGGCTGCATTTTTCTACTGAAAGTCACTCTGTAATATTCAGTAACATAACAATATCAGATACGATATTAATGACAGAAAATTTTACTGAACGTGGCTATGATCAATGCATGACTCCCAAACCTACCTCCCAGCAGGAGAAGAGAAGACCACATAAAGGGGAGAGAGCACCTGTCATCCAGGAAAATGTGGCATAGTTTTCATTCTTGACCCTCTCATTTAACTTCCCATGGAAATGGACTAGAAGCCACCTGATGGAAACAGGCCACTGTTCTGGTACACAGATATGTACTCTTCACAGGTCCCTTACTTTTTTACATATCACTGTAATAAGTGAGTGTTATCATTGCAAATATTCCCGCAGTATATAACTTTAAATATTTCTGGCTCCAATTTTAGAATGGATAAATTATCTTATATAAACCTCTTAGGTTTTTGTAGAATGGCTTGAAGAAATTTATAAAATCTTGTTCTGACTACTAAGCTACTGATTCTGAGCTCCAATTCCACCCCTCCAGACTCAAGTGATTCTGTGCCTGAAAATGCAAACCTCTTTTCTCTTTGCCAGTGTTCCCATTGGGCTCTGCCAAAAGAGGGCGCTAGGGAGAGGACAACTAGAGAGCCAAAGACTTGGTTCTTCTTGCTTAGCTGTTGATTTCCTATTCAGTTAGCATAGCCCCACTCTGGCTTTTCCTTGGCAGTGGCAGTTTGTTCCAGAATCAAAGGGTTTTCCAAATTGACATTTCTTCACCTGCAGAGCCAGTTCATCAAGCTACCTTAGGGAGGATAGAATCATCCATCTGGGACCACTGCCCATTGTTTGGCTTCTAGGTCCACACAGCCCTGCCCTGACCCAGAGACGCTTAGGCTAGCAGTGCACCACCCCCTATTCAGAGGTCTTGGTTTTACTCCAGGAGGTCACTCTTTCCAAATTGTAAAACTTTAATAATGCCAACCTCTTTGCATTGTTTCCTCGCCCATAGGGGCGTAGCTTTTCTCTGCAGTCCCTACCTCTGGTACATTTTGTGGAAAAGAGTTGACATGGCATGACTGAGACGGCTCTCCTTAGAAAGTCCTGCTTGCAAGATTGGCCCTTGGTTGGTGTCTGGGAACTTAGATTTTGGGAAGGTTCCCACCATACCCTGATAAGAATGATTAACTATGCAAACAGTGGTTTCTATCAAGCACCTGCTTTCTGTCTGGGAGTCTAGAATGTTGGTATGTGGCAGGCAGAGAGTATCTATGTGACCACTCCCAATAACACCTTTGGGCACTGAGAGTCTAATGAGATTCTTTGGTAAACGATGTTTCACCTATGTTGCCACAATCATTGTTGAGGGAATTGAGAGCATTCTGTGCAATGTCCCTGGAAAAGGATCTAGAATCAGGTTTCCTGCGGATTTCACCTATACACCTTCCACTTTTGTTGATTTTGCTTCATATCCCATTGCTGTAAAACACCATGTCCATGATGATGACTGTATGCTGAGTCTTGTGAGTCCTTTTAGCAGATCCAGGGGTGGTCATGAGGACCCCTGAACACCTTAGTAACTGCACTCCTTTTTTCCCTACACTTTTCCATACCAATTAATTTCCATATCTAGTAATTCTTTGTATTAAATTTTCTTTGTTTCTATAACTGGTGTTAACTACGCTTTAACCACACAATGTTCTGTCACAGGGTTCTTCATTTTTTAACCTTGTTCCTGCATCAGAATAATTATCTGGACACAGTTATATATATATATGCACATTGGAGGTACTACATCACAGGCTCTAGGGGAGGGAAGTGGAAATGTGGTTTAACACACACCCCAATGAAGGTAATACTTTAAAACAAATTTGGAAAACATTTCTGAATGGTATGAAATGTTTGTCTCTCTTCAAATACTTGGAATCATATTTATAATAAGCTATAAATACTCTTGCCTTTGTGAAGTGAATCTACTTCTTTAGTATGAGCAGATCACTCCAGCACTAGGCATATCCTTGGACAATTAATATAATACCTGTGGGTACTTAATATCTTGGCAAATTGCTATATAACTTTATCATTAGTTATTCATAGAATCTGTAAGTTATCTATTTTGGGTTTATTCCAAGGTCTTTGATAATGTTAATAGAAGTTAACTTATCGATTGTGAAAATGTATGCTGCTACAGTAAAGAATCTTACTCCCTTTTTTAAAATAACATTTTAAGTAGCAGAGACTTTTTAAAAAATTTCTAGTAGAACCACAAGAAAATGACATGTACAGTAAGGTTATAGATAATAAAATGTCTCTAAATATTTTCTGTGGAATTGAAACTTTTTATCAATAAATTTGCAGAGCCATAATAAAGACCATAAAATTAAAAACATATGAACTGCAAATGGAATAAAGAGATTTTAATTACAAAATTAAAGTATACTCTTTTTATCTTTTGAATATGTAAATATGTATATTACTCTTACCTTTTCTCCCACCTATATTATCATCTTGAGATAGGCAACTATGATAATTTACAAACTGAAAAATTAATGTGCTTGTTATTGTTCATAATATCATTCTACAAGTTTCAGTAACCACACAGAAACCTCATTTCTTTAACATTAGCTCTTCTCCTTTATTTATTTGATTCAAACTGAAATTGTGCAGCAACCTGACTCACCTGCTTCCTCCTTTCCTTGTATATTCACTCCCTTAATTATTAACCACTTGGGACAATTCGGTTCTGGTCAGCATCAGGCGCTCTGAGGAATGAAACCTTTGGTCTGCTGACCACGGAAACAGAGTTTACAGTCTGGCTAAAGATAACATCTAGGCCTCAGCTGTGTTTCCGCCCCAGGCCCCTGAAAGTGGAATGACCCCACAGACCTTATGAAATTAGACAGAATGACACCATGGCTGACATCAGGACCTGATAGAATGATCAACTACTTCCTACCCTGACCACAGCCACCCAGTGCAGTCTGCAACACCCGCTCCGGTAGTCACCACGATTAATGATTTTTCCTGTATATAATCTATACTTAGGAGCCATCAGGAAGCCTGTGCTTCCAGACCATTTCCTTAATACACCTTTACTTTCTTTGCTGCAAACTTCTGTTTGATGCATGAGGCAAATGAACCCCTTTAGTTTAGTGTCATTTCCAAGGGCGGTGTGGTAGTTAGTGCCCTCATTATTGTATCCGGACTTTTAAAGCAATACTTTAAGCAAATAGAACAACTCAAGTCACTCCTTAAGAATTTGGAATTAAACTGCATGGTTCAAGGAGATCTTTGACTGATTGAAGACATCTACTCTGATCAAGTTAGCTTCCAGAAGAGAGGTGGAGATATCCGAGCATTGTTTTGAATTCAGATTTGTTCTTTTAACAACTTTCCACCCAACTCCTCAAGCTGCTCTCCTTAAGCACTGTAGATATTAAACACCATCACAGGATACTTGGGACAAGGTATTTGAAACTTATTCCTCTGTACTTTTGAAGTTAATTTGGGAAAAAATAATAGAATATCAACAGTGACAAAGTCCTTCCTTTGCCACCTCATGGTATTGCCACATTCTATGACCCCTAGTTGACTAATTCATTGTTTTTTGACTTGCCATTACCTCTGTCTGAAATGAGCAAAATTCTTGTGTTCGTATTTCAGATTAGAAACTTTGGTCCTCCGTAAAGGAAATATTCCACACCTTTTCCAACACATCTTTTGAATTGTCTCATTGTTTCTTAATGAGTTGTCAATAGCATTTTGGATGAGAAGATTCCGTGTTTACCATATGGCAGGCTATTTAGCATCCCTGGATTTTGTCCACCAAAAACCTATAGTACCCTCCTCCATCATTTTGACTACCAAATAAACAACACACATCCTTGATGTAAGACACATACACTACCTGAAAACCACTGTGCCTGAATTTTACCATAATTGAAGTATAATTTTAATTGTTAGATTTGAAATCGATAATACTTTGTTCCTGCCTGTAGGATTTCTTTGTTACCACCTAATTCCTTGGGCTCTTTCCTGGGCTGGCATCTCAACTTTTCCACATCTATGGCAACACCATTTCCATAGCAGATGACCTTTTCCTTGGAAACTAAAATCTCATGTCAGTTTCCTGACATGAAGACTATTTCATCCTTTTTCTTACAAAATTGTCCTCTCCTACTAAACAGCCCACTAAATTCTGATTTCCTGTCTGAGGCAAGCCTTCAATTCTCGACTCATTTGTCAAGCACAGATGAGTAGTAGGCCCTGAGTCATCAAGGAATTTCCAGTTTGGTTACCAGATTTAACCACTTCCAATGTACTCTTTTATGAATCATTTAGATATTTACTTTTCCCTCTTTATCCTTCAGATTTCTTTTCACAATCACGCCATTTTAGTTTTATAGCAAAGATCTCCTTTATACTTGCAACGACTGTGGCAGATGACTTCTAACTAAAATAAGAACTGATTTCTAACCCTTGGGGAAAAAGAAGTCCTTCTTAGAATGCGGTGATGTGTCTGGAAGCTTGAGGACAAACTTCATTTACTTAGCTGTGAGGCCATGGGCTTGTGCTTGTGTTACTCTAAGTGTATCTATTTCAATTAAATGTGAAGGTCAGGGCCAGTTAGTCTCTAAAACTTCCAGCAGCACTCCCAGTCTAGATGAAATGCTAAAGGAAGTTGAGCGATTTTTGTCTGTGAAGTAGGAAGCAAGTGAGACTTGTATTTTCAACTCTAGGGTATAGTGTGACTGGAAATTATGTGTAGTTTTTGAGTAGTTATGAATTACAATCAGCAGTTTAAGGTATATGAGAACTAATGTAGAAAATGTGCTAAAGTGGTTTCTGCTCTACACTTTTAGAAGATTCTCTGGATTCTGATCTTTCCCCCATGTTTATATTTTGCACAGTCTCATTTTGCTGTTGTTCAAGTCCCAGTTTCCATGAAATCCAGCCAAATAACTGAGTGGCTCCAAGCTGGAGTCCTCTGACTTGAGCATAAATCCAGGCTGTCTGTAACAATATGTTTCTAAATCAAACACATTTTTAATAGGAGAAAAAAAAGAAGAGATTAGTTTCATATTCAACATTTTGAATTACTACCCTTAATCCAGCTGTATTTAAAAGATAAAGCTATATATTTAAATTTTTAACTTATTTGTGTTCAAGTAGTTAAATATGTTGTACTTAATCTAGTATGTTTTTAAACACATATTTTTAAATATGTGTAGGCATAATAAATAATGAAATAAAAATATTTATGGCAATAGGGGTGTATTGGGAAATAGATTCATGAACACAGATTAAGTGGCTTGCAAAATTTTAACTATTATCACATTAAATTCATCCCTGTCAATCCTCCTTAGAATCCATATTTTTTCTTCTGTAAGTATCAGTTTTGATTCTGAAATATTTCTTTTAAAATGTCTTTTACTGGAAAATGTGGGAAATGAAGAAACCCAATTAAAAATAAAATTTACCAGTTTAAAAATGTAGATCTCTTATAACTATTAGGTAATACAGGGGATCCGTTTTTCATATGCAGACAGTATTTTAAGTGCTAAGCCACTGACTCTTAGGAGGATAATGACACATTCTTGTTCCATTGCTCAAACTGTGCAATGGCTCCTCATCTTAAAATAAAACCAAAGCACTTATACAGCCTCCATGTATTAACACTGTCTGTCTCCAGAGTTAACTTTCTAAATTCATGGACTCTTCTCCCAACAACTCACTCCACTCTGTCAGCACTGGTCTCCTTGCAGTCCCTCCAACTTTGCATGTGCTCTTGTCTTGGACATTTGCACTGCTCACTTCCCCTATTTGAAATGACTTTCTTTGGCTGTCTCATGTCCCTTATGTATTTGCTCAAATCTTACCTTTCCATTGAGAACTCTCACTATATTTTTAATTATAACCTGTTATATATCTTAGTTCTTTGAAATTGATAATGAAGATATAGCTCAACCTGCTATATATATATATATATTTTTTGCTACTTCCTATAACATTTAATGGCTTATAAAACACCCTATGATTTAGTTACATATTTAATTAATTGTGTATTTTTTGTCTATACAGTAGAATGGAAAAAGCAAAAACCACAATTGTTGCTCTTGTCTGAATATTTGTGTCCCTTCCCTGCCCAGTTCATATGTTGAAATCCTAATACCCAATGCCATGGTATTAGTAGGTGGAGCCTTTGAAAAGTGACAGATCATGAGAGCAGAGCCCTCATAAATGGGATTAATGCCTTTAGGAAAGAAGACCTAGAAAATGCCCTTCTCTCTGTGAAGACACAGGGAGCAGTGGGCAATCAGAAGTGGGAAGAGAGAGCCCTTACCTAACAATGTTGGCTCCCGGGTTTCATAATGCCAGCCTCCAGAACTGTGAGAAATAAATTTTTGTTATTTATAAGCTGTCCTGTTTGTTATTTTGTTACAGTAGCCTGAACCAAGTAAGACAATTACCTGTTTTGTTCATTAATGTGTCCTGCTCATCTAAAACTTAGTTCACACTAAATACTCAATAAACAGGGGTTTTTTGGGAAGAAAAATAGCATAATTAGGTAATTGTGGTGAAGATAATGATGATGGTGATGAGAGTGATAGTGAAAGTGATTCCTCTGTCTTCTTCCCTGGGCTAAGTAATTTACTTTTGTAATTGACATAAACCTTACCCTAAATACTACGGCACATTGATATCATGATTCTCATTTTATCGATACAAAAGTCATGACCTGAGCAGTGAAGGAACTTATCCTAAGTTATACAGCTGGTAAACTAGTGGACTTGGAGCTAAAGAATTTAGATCTGTCAGCCTTCGAGCCTATGTTCTCATCCTTTGCAATGATTTCATCCCTGAAATTATAATTTGGGAAAGTTAATTTTATAGTTGCTTTGATCTGTAACCAATAAAGACATATATTTATTTTATGTGGTCCATATATTGCATATACTTCAATTCAGTAAGTCATATCCTTTAACCAATCCATTTTATTTTATTCATTCTGTTATTCTGCCCCTTGAACTCAAGAATCATTTATCCACTTCTATTCACTTTATAAAATTCTGTGAATTAATTGTTATGAATATCCTGTGAAAGTCTGTCAGCAAAAATTCACTATTTGAATATGAAATGTGTAGCATGAAAACTTTTATTAACTCAGCCTTCCTGATAACACAAAATTACAAGTAAGAAAGATATGGGGACAAGAGAGAACAAAATTGCCAGGAGAAGGAACATAAAAGCCTAAAGATTCCAAGTGGCTAAGCTAAAAATAAAAAAAAATCAAGAAATATAATTGTTATTATCAACAGAGGTATATGCTATAATGAGTGGAGACAAAGAATAAAAAAAGATAAATGTGTGGAAAATTAAGCAGATGGAAAATATTCCCATTGTGAGATACAGTATATATGGCAGTTAAGCACATAAGTTCTCATAAGTTTGCTTATTTTTAAACTGGTGATAAAAATAGTACCTACCTCAAAGAGTTGTTTAGAGAAAAATATGAGATTTTACATTAAAATGATTAGAATCAGTGCCTAACATGCATAAATGTATTCTATGATTTTTTCTATGTATTTTTATGATTTTGATGAACAGAAATACATCTCTTTACTTTCTTATTGTGAAATACAATTATTCATGAATGATTTGACCTACACATCCACTTAGAAATAGATATTCCAGTAAATTTAGATTTCACCTTTCCTTCTTTCCCTTGTCTTTTCCCTCTGAGGCATCTGGGCAGAGATAGAAACATCTAACAACATGGTAGAGGGAGGGGTAATTTCTCTTACCTGAACACTGTCCTCTAGGTCTTAGCCAGTCTTTTTACATAATCCCTCTTGGACTTTGGGCTTGGCCTAACAACCATGTAAGAATCTATAGTCATACAATGGTTACAATATTCACACTCTGCATCCTCTTCCTCCAGACCACAGGTTTATCCTAGTCACCAGCTCTCAGCACACCTGTGTTAATCATTGACATTCCAGGAATGACAAAGTCTCCTGCATGCCATGAGCAAGAAATGGGGAACAGCAACCATCAGTTCAGGCTCTTTCTCTGCCTTATGACACAATGTCAGTTATTCTACTTTAATAGGGCCACCCCACATGGCAGTGAAGCACACCACGTGGTGACCTCCTCTCAAACCCCAAGTGTGAACAGTACACAGGCCCCTCTCCTTTCCTATTTTGCCCAAACCACTGGTTTCTATTGCCCTTCTCTTGGTCAAAGTCTAGGTAATAAAGATGCTGAGTCTTATCTCAGGGAACCAGGTAACACCTTAAAGCTAGTTTTATTTCATTCAAGTCTCCCCATGAGAGGGGTGGGGGGAGGTAGGAACTGATTGAAAGAGGATGAAGGGATTGGTAAAAACACATATATGAAGAACCCATGGACATGAGCAATGGAAGTGGAGAGGGTTGGGCTGGGTGGAGTGGGGTGAAGGGGAAAATTACAGAGATAACTGTAATAGCACAAACAATAAAATTTTAAAAATAAAAAAAAATCTTCCAGGAAGTACTTTTTCTTACATGGAAAGGACTTTTACATTATCTTTTGTATATTCTATATCCTGTGGCTAATAATTAAAAATCAATAATTTAAAAAATCTTCATGATACTCAATGAGATTTATATTTTGGAATTTCTTAAGAAACATTTGAATGTACAAATTTCTTTTTGTGCTTTTTAAGTCATATACTGAACACTGATCTCTCTTATCAGCCTTAATAGCAAAAAGTGCACATGAGAGGAATGATCGGGAATCATAACAAAACTGGTAATCGCCTCTAGAAAAACATGGAAATTCAAGGTTATTATGTAGTCAAATTTATTTACTAGTTAGAAGTTGTGATCATTGGAAAGAGAAAGAAAGAAAGAAAGAAAGAAAGAAAGAAAGAAAGAAAGAAAGAAAGAAAGAAAGAAAGAAAGAAAGAAAGGAAGGAAGGAAGGAAGGAAGGAAGAAAGAAGGAAAGAAAGAAAGAAAGAAAGAAAGAAAGAAAGAAAGAAAGAAAGAAAGAAAGAAAGAAAGGAAGGAAGAAAGAAAGATAAGGAAGGAAGGAAGGAAGGAAGGAAGGGAGAGAGAAAGAAAGAAAGAAAGAGAAAGAAAGAAAGAAAGAAAGAAAGAAGGAAAGAAAGAAAGAAAGAAAGAAAGAGAAAGAAAGAAGGAAAGAAAGAAAGAAAGAAAGAAAGAAAGAAAGAAAGAAAGAAAGAAAGAAAGAAAGAAAGAAAGAAAGAAAGAAAGAAAGAAAGAAAGAAAGAAGAAAGAAAGGAAGGAAGAAAGAAAGATAAGGAAGGAAGGAAGGAAAGAAGGAAGGAAGAAAGGAAGGAAGGAAGGGAGAAAGAAAGGAAGGAAGGAAGGAAGAAAGAAAAGAAGAAAGAAAAATGAATTTCAGAATCAGATTAAAATATAAATGAATGTTCAAGGATGAGCAGAAACTTTACTTAGGAAGACAAATGGCCTTTTTCCATAAATAAGTAGTAAATGCAGAGCCCAGCATAAGTAACACCTGCTTGAATGTAGTTGATAGGGTAATAATATGGGTGTAATAATTTATAGTTTTAATTTGAACATTTCACCTAAAATGTCATAGGATGTGCTTGAATGTGATGTTGCTATGTTATAGGATTACATGCTTACAATTTTGTAATTAAAAAAGGGGGGCATTATTTGTGCCAGACCCTGAATGTAGCCCTGGGCCATTTGCAGTTGGTCACATGCTGGTAACACACAAAATGCCCTCAGCCCATTCACCTGCCTCCTTCTGACGCTGACCTCTGCTTTGTTTCAGGCCCCCTTTCATTCATAACTTCTAACCCAGACTTCAGGGTCATAAATGGGGTTGGTTAAAGTATTGGTATGTAGCTAGGATTTGGGCGAGCAACTATTTTTTAAAAATTTCTTGATAATAAAAATGGGTACAAATTTAGAGTCTGAATTTCAGATTATATAAAAGTCACTATGCTAAAACAGCGTATCAAAATGGCTGCCTCACAATAGCTATGTTAACATTTCTTCCTAGTTCTTGCTGGCTAAATGCCTTCTGTCCTCCTTAAAACAGCACAGAAATTACTTCTCAAAAGCCTTCTTTGTTTTTTAGGTCTGAGCTCTTTCTCCTTTGGTTTCTCATGATGTAATCCGTGCACAGGTAGTACAACACAAGACATAAATGCTGACTGACTTCTCTCCACTAGGAGACTGGGCCCTCCTGTAGAGCACAAAGCAGATTGTATTAACTTACATATTCCCCACAACTAACTCAATGCTCATCAACTAATGGGTACTTAATGAAAATGTAATGATTAAATAATAGATCTATAATTAGAAACAGCTCTTAATTTATCAGGGTTAAACTGCTAAATTAAAAATGACATCAGAAATACTAACTGGTCTTTGGTAAAACAAATAAGCAAGCAAAAATTTATGTTTAATATATAGCTACAACTGAGTCTTAAATAATACATTGATAAAAACATGTAAAAATATATCATGAAAATAAGAATTACGATTGTGTGAAGTAAGAAAACGACATACTTCATTTGAATTTTCTTCCATTAGCCTTAAGTTACATGACAGGAAAACATAGATGGATTGCTACTTAAAACTAAAACTAAAAATTCTAAACAGAGCTTTTTGCCCTGAAATTACTATTTTGTTCCATATTCTTTATTGAAAATGAAAGGTTTAAAATAATCTCATCACAATCCAAAGTGTTAATTGGCTAATGCCTTTAAATGGGCTTTTCCTGCAGAAAACTATGGCCTTCTAAGAGAATTGTTTCATCTATCAGTTTAAAAAAATCACAGGAGACAAACTGTTCGTAACACATGGGCCTTATTTCTAGAGCTAAATCTTACAAATACTATACCATTAATAAAAACAATACTACACGTTTTATGAAAATTTACCTTTGAAAATTTATTTACGTGCACACTCTATTTCTAACCTGGTTCTTACAACATACATAATTGTAAGGGCTTTTATTTTTAATACTAAATTATAATTTTTAAAAAGCCTATATCTCAAATGAATGAATTATTTTGGTTACAAATCTGACAGATAACATATGGAACTGTTAATGAAACACATGCCTTTTCTCTGTACCACTCTGAGTAGAAAATGGAAGTTAGTGATGATTGAAAACAATTCTTTTATTCATATTCTAAATTCAGAGATGCATACTTAAGAAAGACTAAGCTAAATGTTATACTATCTAAAAACCACACAAGAATAACACCTTGAAGCCAGTATAATAATCGTGTTTGTTGAATTATGGTTCAAATGTGGGATTTTCACCTGCAATTATCCTTAATCCTGGCATCTCAAACGTATTCCTTTTTTCTTTTTAATATTTTAATCAGGGGTCCCTTTTGAGCTGGAATTTAAAAAGGCTCTGAACTATTCCTGCCTTGACACAAAACGTTAGGTTTTTGTTATGACTATAACAAGCAATGTTTTTATAATCCTCTGTTTCAGAGTGGAACTGTGAAAAGTAGCTTTTGATGTTTGGTATTATTATTTGCTTTCTTTTTTTGGCAGTTGATCTTGGCATCCTAGAGTGTTTTTTCAAACACTGTAGCAATAGCACTCCCTCCCAAAGTTTGGCTACTGATTGAGAACAAAGAAGCTGCATGGTCTCTGTTTTATTTTCCTGTTCTCTAATTTCTCAATTTTAATTTTGGTGAGATTTTCATTCTTAATTGATTAACTCTAAATATGAAACTGTTTCATTAACATGTAATATTAACCAAGAACAAGGCAGATATTACAAAGTATCTTTGTGAATCCAAAGCAAATGTGGAATTGGCCAAAACAATTTTTAATTTAAAAGGTGTACTCACTGAACTACACTTATAATTTGAAAAGGAAGTAAAAATCTGTTATCTTAACCCAAAGTATTACTGATATTACTCTAAGAATTTAGTTTACATTATATGACTTTTGTGTTGTTATTCTGTTTGTCTTAGTCATCATATACTATGATTTCAATGCTTATTTATTTAACAAAAGAATTATAATGAACTAGCTCTGTTCAGTAAGGTATAGGGTCATTTCTCTTGGAAAAAAATGAGGAATAAGTTGTATCTTGAAAAGTTATAGAACTAATTGAATATGTATATATTCTATGAAAATGTTTATTTGCAAATTGTTATTTCTTAGTTGATCGAATTCTTAATCCTAAATATCTCCAAAGTAATGTATGATAAAAATAAAAATTATAGTAAAATATAAATAAATTTATCTCAAACAAAAGTACAATGTCATGAGCTAAGCACATTATATATACAAACTCATTTATATGTTTATACAACACTATCAGTTAGTAGTTACATTATCAGTTACAAATAAGGGAACTGAGGCTTGGAGAGGTTAAATGGATTGCACAAACTCCTCCAGTTAGTAAATTCCCAGGCTAACATCTGAGCCCAATGATGGCTAAAACAAAAAAAACGGTGTTTGAAACCACTTGCTACATGGATGATAAATTGGAATATATGTGTTATATGTGTGGATTATTCAGAAATATAAATTTAAGTATACTGGATATGGCTGTGCCTCAAATCCTCTACATGACTTTTGATAAGCTGATTACTGAGATTCGATACCCTCATCCATATAATGAAAGTATGATTTAGACCAATTCAATTATGGCTCTGTTTTTACAGGACGTAAATGTGGGGCCAAATTAATCATGACCATTCTTATGATGCTAAGCATAAAAAGCAACAACTGGCAACAAAAATATTTTACACAGGTGAACATCTCAACATTGCAGTGTTTCAAAACTTTCTGTTAGTACTTTCCTTTCAGTACCACTGCTGCTTATGAATTACTGCAACATGCAATTTTGGGACCACAAAATTCCCCACAACACTGAGCTGGAGAAATTCCTGTCACATGTAACAAGAACGGACTTGAATGCTAGTAAATGGATCACGAGCCTGATGCTCTTCAGTTTACGAGAAATACTCTTAAAAATAGCCTAGATTGTCTGCTCTAGCTTGGTCAGTTTCAATTTTAGTTATTTTTCTAGTTACATTGGAATAAAAGTAATTATATCTAGAGTGTAGGTATAAGACAAAATAGCTCATCACTGGTATGAGAAAACCTACCCAACCCCCAGATCCTATGGGAAGGGTGGCGATGCACGGTATGCAGAGCAGCATTGGTCCTCAGAATCTCAGCTATCCTTTGGTGCCTTGTTTTTGGAGATGCACCTGTAAGTGGCTGCTGAGTCAGGGTATCCAGTACTTATAGTAGATGCTACTGGCAGTTTCTAATATGAACATATCACATTAACTCTTAGCAGTGGGAGAAGATTCTTGTTACTCCCTTTATATAATGGCTGAATTTGGTTAAAAGTAAGTTTTAAAATGTTTATCTTTGCTTATGACAAGAATTTAATTGTAACTTCTTCATATAATGATTTTATAAACTTTGTAAGTCAAGATTATACTGGCCTCCTAAAAATCTTGGTATACATTTACTTGTGTTATATTTCCAAAAAGATTTTGTATAGAATGGGCTATTTTTTTTTTAAATATTAAGTGGAATTCATTATCGAAGCCATCTAAATCTGGTAGCTTCTTAGTAAGAATGTTTTCTGTAGCACCTTTAATGTTTTGATAGATATTAAAGATACTGAATGAATCAAATTTCCTATTTCTTTTTCTGTCAGTTTTGGTAAATTATATCTTAAATAAATTTATTTATTTCATCCAAATTGCCAGATTGATTGGACTTATCTTGTTCAGAATATCCACTTACTATCTTCCTTCATGTTAGTAAGATCATAATGTTGTCCTCTGTCTTATTCTTGCTATGGACAATTTGTGTTTTTCTTCTTTCCTCCTTAATTAACCAAGGATCTGTCAACTGGATTAATTTTGTCCAAGAACAAAATTCTATCTTTTTTGATGATCTACTGTATGTTTGTTATGTGTGTTTTATTTACTATTTCTTTTATTTGGGTTTAATTTTATTTTCTGTTTCTAACTTATTTAGTTGGAAGCTTAGTTAATTGATTTTCAGGCTTCTTTACTAAAATATGATAAAAATTTTTCTCTTACATGGAGTCAGCTAATTACATTTTTGTTGTGTTTTATTTTCTTTATAATGTAGTTCAAACTTTTTCTAATTTATTTTTTATCTAATCTTTAGTGAATTATTTAAGAACGTGTTAAATTTTCAGGAAGCTCGGGATTTTATAGTTAATTGTTTTTGTGCTTGTTATTCTTGTTCTATTAATCATTTATAATTTATTCCACTGTCATAGAATATAAAATAAATAATTTAAAATGTCTGTAGCTTGTTGATATTTACTATTGGCTTATAGTTAGGTCAGTCTTTCTAACAATTATAATAAAGCTATGAAAATCTTAAACTTATTCCCATTTTCGGAACATTATTTAATTTTAATTTTTTAATTTTAATTTTAATTAATTTATTTTTATTGTGCAAGTACAGTTGTCTCCATTTTCCTCCCTCCACTCTCCCCTGCCCCACTGACCTCCAGCTCCCACCGTCAGTCCTGCACCCTTTTGGCTTTGTTCACAGGTCCTTTATACATGTTCCTTGATGACCCTTCCTCTCCTTTCCCCATTATCCTCCTCCCACCTCCCCTGTGGTTACTGTCAGCTTGTTCTTATTTTAGCTAAGAGAGTCAGATGGTTTATTTCTTCTTCCATTCCTTTCAGCACATCTTGTTTTGGTAGTATGCTTTTTCTATTTAACATTAGAATTTTCCTTAAAAACTTTGTCTGTCTTTGAGAAATCCAAAAGGAAAAATAATTAGACATTTATATGTTACATTTTAGTAATAATAATTAGTAACAGTAGAATAAACTTTTAATGTAGATCTTTATCTGTAATATGAAGGTGCAGGACTATGTTTCAGCTGTAAAATAATCTGATATATGACATATATCCCAGATAGTTAAATAAAAATATCCCAAGTTCTGAATCATATAGCCATACAAAGGGAGAGTTTATGCCTTTATTATTTCTTTGTGCTGTTGCTTTCTGATGTTTGTAGCAAGAATACTTGTATTTATTCCAGAAGTTGGTTCACTTTCCTCCTTACGGGTATTTTAAATTATGTGACAGAGCCAGGTTTTCCTAACATTGGCTGATAGGCAAACTAGAGTAGATGTTGTAATGATCAGACCATTAAAATATATTTTAAACTTGAATTTTCTCTTCACATCAATGTAATATAAACTTAATTTATTAAACACATGTAAGGGATTTGGGGTTTGGTTTTATGTGAGAGATTATGTCTTCCTTTACAAGTATAAATTCAAAATAACTTTAGTTATTGATGACATTATTATGGAAAGAATTCCAAAGAGGGTATTTAACTATTATTTCCAAAGAGTAATACATGAAACTTACATTAAGAATTTCCTGTTTGTTCAGTATCAGTGTAGATAACATACCCTTAACCCAGACTACTGACTCATAATCTCTGAGTGGGGTGTAGGAATTTGCAGTTCTATAAATTTCCAGGTGACAGTTAGGCACAGTAAATTTTAAGAAATACTTACAGAGTTAGGGGATTTATATAAGTGTTAGATATTTGTATAATCTGTCATTACAAGTATATTTGATATTATGGAATAAACTTTGTAATAAATTAATGATTTTTCAAAAGATAATACTCTACTTTTGAACCATTAAACTTGACATTTTATAATGTATTTTGAGTTAAAAATCCTTACTAAAACTTGCAAATGTTTTACAGTTTTTCTTTTTCTAAGTAATATTCTTCCATTTCAAGGATATAGAATTTTGACATACATTCAGTATGTTGAATAGTTTTAACAATAAGAAATCACAGAAAGTCAGAAGATTGTTACATTATCCTTTCCAATTATGCAGTTTTACACATAAAGAGATATACTTTCAAAGTTAAATGCTTCTATAAAATTGCAGTCAAAATAGAGCCAGTAGCTGAACCCAGATTCAGTGTTTTCTCTGCTATTCTCCAATGTCTTACTTCTATACTACTGTATGTTTCCCTTTGTTTTTGCCCCACATGGTGAATATCTTCTACTGAGGTTATAATGTGTATTACTAATGTGGATTAGTAAGACTTCGGGTGCTATACAATTAAAGCTTTTTGAAGAACAAGATGGACGTGCAGTCTAATTTTCTCTGCACAGCATAGTACATGAGAAGTTTTAATGGAAACTACTGCTCAACTTCCACAGTAAGAAAACACTTAAAATGACATAACTCTCCTTAAAGATAAAAATCAGTCAGAAAACTATTTCCTAGAACGTAGTCAAATTCTTTCTATTCACATTAGAAATTTAGAATAAGTACATGAGAAAAAAATGAAGCTGGTACTCAACAGAAAGATAGCCTTTTTGCAAAGAAATCCACACTTAATTTTGACATTATTTTGGTCTAGCAAAGCAGATTTGTGTGTCTTCATGCATGTTTTCTTTAAAAATATTTAAGAGTAATTCTGAGGCTTATGAATGTGGGAGATTAAACACATGTGCTGCCTTTACTTATTTTTCAGACCCTACAAATTATAGTGAACATGTACAGAACATGAAGAACATATAGAGTGGTTAAGGTAATGACTTCAGAGAAGAGCAGTTAGTTTTAGAAAATGCAAAGTAGATGGGTGTGGGGTAATATATTTTGGAAACTACAGGGAGCTGTATCTTAATTCTGTTTTGATGTATTTCTCTCTCACACAGTTTTTATGCTTGTTGATGCACCAAAATATCTTCTGTGGCCAGTAGGATTCTCTTCCAGTTGGCTCTTGTGTACTTTAGACATGATCCTAGTAGCTTTGAAAGCTTCTTTTGTTCTCTGGTATGTGAAGCTCATTTAGACCTTCGTCCTGAGGAGTCCTAGTTTCTATGACTGGAAAAGAAATATTTAGAGATCACAATCTTGGCTCTCAGTGTGATCAAGTCTAGTAAGCTTGTTCACTTTACCCCAGAGTAATCTTATCAATAGTGTTAGTTTGACATGACACAATTTCAGGTTCATTCTTTTCAAAACAGTCTTGCTATTTGTCTTCAAACATTCTTGTGTTCTATGCATTTTTCTTGGTTTAGTAAAATGCTCTCAGAATATATATTTGCATCCCCCAGACTTTTGAGTTCTTACAACTGAATAATCTAATTGTCATGTTGTTTAGAAACTCTAAGGATTCAGTGTCTTGAAGTGTGATGCATCACGTTATAAACAAAATTTGGGAAAGAATATATGTGATGTTGTCACTGGCTAACATTTTTGTGTAAGAAGAAAGTGGGAAAAGATTGTTTTTAGCTGTTTTGATGTTACCCTGAAAGGACAAGAGGAATTGTGGTTATTTGTATTCTCACCACAATACTTAAAACTACTTCTTGTTAAAGGTTCTTGGTTTGTTTGTTTTTTTAATATTTGTTTTTTGGTGAACTGTGAAGTCTAATTGTCAAGCAATACATATACTATGACATAAATATATTTTCACAAATATAAAACATAGAAATTTAAAAGAAATATCATACAGTGTCTTCTAAAAGCAATTTCTTCAACCTATTTCAGAAGATAAAATGATATTAATGCTAAAAGAAAATTAAAAAGGAACACAACAAACTGTGTAATACTACCATTGTTATATCATTTACATATGATTTTTAATAAAAAATTAATTTGAGTTGGAAATATACCCACTCATTTGTTAATTCATTTATTTACTTATACATCCTTTTCCAAAAGTGTTGAAGTGATTTATAGAAATGTATGTTGAGCAAGTAAGAAAAAAGGACTCATGGGCATGGACAACAGTATGGTGATAGCTGGGGGGGAAGGGGAGGTATAAGGGGACTAAGTGGTAATGGAAAAAATATAATAAAGAGTAAATTAACTTAGAAATAAAAGAAATACATATAGTATAAATTTAAAATCACATCACATCACATAAATTTAGAATCACAGTGCCCACAATTGTCAAATGAATAGAGGAATTGTGTAAAGAGAAATTTGACTACAAGTATTAATAATTTTAGAAATATGTACAACTTATAAATTGAGACTCTTCCTTTAATTTACATTAATATAAGTTAAAGGTTTAACAATTAAGATAGTCAATGCAAAACTTTTATAGCAGTGATGTGTTTAACATTGAACACAGCATACATGTCCCACTATATATGAATATTTCAATTAAATGATGAAACATTTATATGACATATTATTATGAAGTCATTAAATATCATGTTTTTAAATAATGTTTAATGACCTAAAATACTTCATGTAACATTATTTTTAATATAATACAAAATTATATTTTAGTATATTTAAAACCTTTGAAAATAGTCATCCACACAAATTCACAGAAAACTATAATGTAAATAGGTCAAAGAATTTGAAGTGGTTATTTTGGATGGTTATTTACAGGTAATTTTAAATTTGTTTTACATTATTTTCTGTATTTTTTCAGAGATTTTCCAAGCATTTCTTTTGTAGGACTACTTTTTTGGTGAGATAAAATTCTATTGACTCTTTAGAGTTTAACACATGCAAAAATTAAAATCAAATTTGTGTGATGGTCAGATGGGAAAATACAAGAAAAGTAATTCATCTATAAATTTAGAGGCATAATTAGCATGCTTTGAAGTATTTTCTAGCTACTAAAATGGACCACACATTTAGGACCAGAGTTTCTGATGACCAGGTAAACATAGACACAAAAAACCCTTATATGATTGACAGTATAAATAAGTTAAAAGCAAACCAGATACTCAGAGGAAACACAATTGGCCTTCGTAATGGGGCTTAAGAGACCTTCTGTTGGTCTTTACAAGAGGATAGTGTTATATTGTCAAATAAAATAGATAGGAAGTCTTTGTTGAATGAACAGGATTTCAACTAAATGTTTAGGTTTGAATATTTGAATAGGTAGAGAGGACACTAGACAGACACATTACAAACAGAGAAAAGAACAGGGACAAAGCTATAAAGTGATGAATGAGCGTCACGTTTCAGGTCATTTAAGATAACAAGAATAGAGCATTTGTGTTGGAGAAATTTTGGTAGAGTATGACATACAAATGTCAAATATGAGGCTCTTAGGGAATATAAGACTTTTTAAAATAAAGATGGAATTAGAAAGAGAGAGAGCAGAGAAAGAGAGAAAAGATACATTAAGATATATTGAGGAGAAAGGGTATGTATCACTACCTTAAAAAAATACTAATCAATCCATAGAGGGAGGAAAATACTCAAAGTTTAGTTTTATATATTTAGAAAGAAAACATTAGAACATAATATATAATAGCTACTGTTTATTGACCTTTTAGGGAGTGCTGGATGTTTTTACTTGTCTTTAATCTTTACAAAAATTTTCAAGGTGGGAATTTTTATTCCCATTTTAAAGAAAAGGACATTCAATTGTTCAGTTGCCAAGTTTGTACAACTGGTAAGTAGAAAAGTAAAGTTTTTCACCAGTTCTCTCTAATTACAATGCTTACATTCATTTGCATATCTATAATTTGGTGGCTAAAAATGCAGGCTATGGATTCAGACCTGTAGGTTTAAAAATTGTCCCATTAGCTGTTAGAATCTGTTGTTATCTCAGTTTCCTGATCTTATTACTGAGTGTGATAAAATATTTAAAAAGTCAACTTTGAGGGTTCAATGATTTATTGTTCATAACATACTTAAGACAAGGCTTAGGCACGTAGTGTTTATCTCTCATTATGCTTTCCTGTCTCACCTTACCTTGAGACAAATGTGATGAAAATGTAGGAAAAATAATATTCTAATATATTTATTTGAAATAAAATATTTAGTAATATTTGACACATATGTTTTAAAAGAAAAAATATGTTCCTTAAATTTAGTACACAATGCTTCCTCAGAACTCAAGTACTTAAACTTTCCAGAAAGCTCTTCAAAATTTTATCTTAACACTCAGGTCCATGATTTAATACAAGTACTAGAGACAATCTATTATTCCTGGAAGAGCATGTGATACATTCAGATATTATGTAAAAGTCTAGTGACATATATGAAATTATATTTACCTCTATTAAAATTCTTTTTTGCTGACAACTTCCAGAATGTATTCATCTTTATCATCAATGGAAGTACCCTTCTACTATGCTGCAATTAAGATATTGCATACAGACTAATTGCCTGTGTGGACTGGCCATTCACCACTTTAAACGTGGACTTTATAACACAGACTAGCAGTTTTAGACATTTTTTAAGTTTATAGTAAGGCTTTTCTGCAAGAAGAAAAAAAGGAATTTATTTGTAAAAAATAGTGTATTTATCCTTACATATTTAAACTTCAGTCATCTTCAAAGTACTCTCCATTTGATACTATACACCTATGAAGATGTTTTTTTCCACTGCTTAAAATAGTTGTTTAACTCGTTGATTTCAATGCCCTTTAGTGCCTCTGCTGTGTTTTGTTTCACCTCATCAATGTCGGCAAAATGTTTCCCTTTCAGGATTTTTTTCATCTCGGGAAACAAAAAAAAGTAGCTTGGGGCCAGATCAGGTGAATAGAGAGGGTGGGCCATGGGGATCATGTTGCTTTTGGTCAAAACCTGCTGAATATTCAGTGCGGTGTGGGCAGGTGCGCTCCTAAATCCCCCATCATGAAATGGGTAAACACATGAAAGAATCTTCAAAAAAAAATTCACTGAAGCTGAATGCAGCCTCTCACAACAATGCTAACTGGTCCACTGATACAGAGGGGTTCCTAGAACACTCATCTAGCAGGGGAAGCCTGTACTCCCAGGGGTCCACCCTCCATCAGATAATTCTGTTTTAGGAGGTGTCCCCCTCAAATAACTTGCATTTTTTTATCCAAACAATACAGTTCACTCATACCTTTTCAGATTATCCTTCAACCATTCAAGCATGAGTTTTTCAAACAGACTTTAAAACCAAGTTTTTCTGTTATAATTTTCATGACAGTTCTCCATATTGCAGGAAAAAAATCTCAGATTCAGAAACTTAATTGATCCCTCTAATCTCTGAGAGACAGTGAAGTAAGGCTTAATAAAAAAAAAGTTGTTCTTGCTTATAAATATTATGTTTCAGAATAAGTCATCTGCTCTTCTGTGGTGGTACAAAGACAATGAGGATAAAAAAGGAAATCAAGGATCTGGCCTGACAGGTTGATTGTTTTGAAATAAAAAAATAAAATAACTGCTCAGCAGAACTATAAGAAAACCTATTATGTATTAGCATTATTAATAACAAAGAAGTAATAGTTTTGTATTTAAGCTTTCTTTTATCTTTAATTCCTAAATGCCTAAAAACAAATTGGAACAAAAGGGTTAAGAATAGAAGAAATAGACAAAATCTGAGTTTTGTTACATATCATATACCTTTTGAATTTAGCAGTTTTGATGACTTTTACTTGCTATGTGTTTGGATTTTATGAATAATTTTTCAAAAGTAAACATAAATGTTATTTTCCTAAATAATAGTGCAGTTACACCCCACCACATCATGATAACACTGTTGAAAAGTAAAGGAAAAGTAACCTTAAAAGCAGCAAGAAATAAACTATAACTTGCCTGTAGGGGGAAAAAAAAACAATTCAAATGAGGGTGCATTTTTCAGCAGAAAACCATGCACACACACACACGCACACGCGCACACACACACACACACGCAGGGGCCCAGGATTTTTCAAATGCTGGAAGGAACAATCAGTCCTGAATTTTATGTCCAGCAGAAATAGTTTCAGGAAGAAAGAATAATGGAAAAAGTAAATGTAAATATAATATATTTTCCTTCTCTCCTTGAGTACTTTAAATTACATTTGACAGAACAAAAATATAACATTGACTGATTTGGATATCAATATATATAATGGAATATTTAAGACAATTATACTATAAACAGTGGAAGATTAAGGGACTTAAAAGGAGGTGAAACTTCTATGCTTCATGTGAACTGGAAAATGTGAACAGCAGTAGTTCTTTGTGGTGATGGAATAGTTCTCAATCTCGATTGAGGTGCTGGTTATAAGAATCTATACATAAAGGGTAGAGCAAAAGTAGGTTTACAGTTCTGAGTATGTGAAACAGTTTATTCCCATATTATTTATTTATTATTGTATTATTTTCCATATAAGCAATTGTAAACCTATTTTTTTATTCCACCCTGTGTGTGCTAAAGTGGCATATAACTGTACACACACATTGTATCAATATAAATTCCTGCTCCTGATTTTCGCTATAGTTATACAAGATGTAATTATTGGGGGGAAATGAATAAAGGATTCATGGGACCTCTATGTACTATCTTTGCAACTTCCCATAAATCTGTACTTATATCAAAATTAAAAGTTAAATTGCACACATACACATACACTTAGAAAAACAAGGAATGTTGTTTTGGAAAGACTTGTGTATGTGGCAAACTCTTACGCCTTTATTCTACTCAGAATGATCCTGATTTTAGATTCCCAAAGGTTTAAAATCCATAAATAGATTCTTAAAAATAACTATTCAACTGACCTTTAAGCCTAGCAACATGTCAAAGAAATTGATTAGCAGGAAATGTCTGAGTTACATCTTTCAAATTGTTTTGAAATGGACATTCAAGCAGAAATCAGTTGAAGGACAGAATCATTTACACAGTGATAGGAATTAAACCAACAGCACGATGATCCATTGTGTCAGGAAAAATATCCCTAACCTCAAAATATTAAAAATTAAGGCCTTGTTTGGTTTTTAAATTATTTTTATTTTGAAATAATTCTAGATTCATAAGAGGATGCAAAGCAATGTACTGACAAGTCTCATGTGCCACCGCCTCTTCCAATGTCAGTCTGTCTCACAGCTACAGGACACTGTTCCAACTGAGAAACTGATAATGGTGTAACCCATAGAGGTTAGTCAGATTTCAACAGTTATATGCGATTGTGTGTGTGTGTGTGTGTGTGTGTGTGCATGTGTGTGTGTGTAGGTCTATTCAATTTCTTTACATGTATAATCTTGGGTGATGAACCGCCCTAATGACGAAGAGGGAAGACGCGAGGGGAACAGGGATGGCATAACAAAGGGGGTGAAAAGAGAGTCATGTGGTGATAGTACAGATGTCTGAATTGTTTTTAACATAAATTGTAGAATTTGTTTTTATTAAGGTCTTTAACATTTATTTAGAGCAAGGTTTATACTGCTGTCCATGAGACAAAATTCCTCATGAATAAAATAAAAATAAATAAGCAAGAATGGTGATCTTGAAGGAAGAATTTATTAAAAACATGGCCTACCATTCTCTTTTCAGATTGTTTTACCATTTAAATTAAAGTTTCTGGGGGCAAAATATATTTGACAACAAATAGAATTCAAATGACCTCTTGTATGTGTTAACCTTATTAATTGCTTTAACATCCAAGTGCCTGCATTTACTGGCATAGAAAGTTCCTGTTATTTATTGCCATTTATTGTGGAAGACCTTTGTTCTCTGTGTTTTTCAGCTCTGTTATTCTTAAGAGCCAGGAACTCTGACAGCTGCTGCCAACCCTGTGCAGTTTGTTTAAAACAATAGGGAAAATTGCCTAGCAACCTCACATCCAGCTTCTGGTACCCTTCTGGAGATTACATTCCACACACAGTCTGCTCATCTCCACAAGCTCACAGGGGAAAACACACACACACACACTAATCAGAACTAGACTGACCTTCACTTTTCTAAAATACATGGCCCCATTGTTCACAACCACACGCAGATCAGAGTTCATTTGTTATGTACTCTGAGAAGATCCCATAGAGATTTCACCCTTTGAAGAGTTTGTTAGGAGTGTACTTTTAAAGATATGAATGTGCAGCCTCCCTTGCTAAAATGGGGGGAGGGTAGGATATGCTGCTTACACTTTACTAAATATATAATGACTTGACTTCAACTTGAGAATGCTTATTTGTGGTTTGCTTTCCCTATCTAGACTGATTTCAGCAATCACTTAATTTCTTTATCCTAATATCTTAGCCTGTCAAACAGGAACTTAGACTAAATGCCTGCTGAGTCCCTTCTCATCTAATGTTCCATGATCCCATAAATGGCTTTCGTCTTTCATTAGACAGTTTTATACAGAAAATCAAGAAAGAGGAAATGATTATGGAAGATACATTTAAAAAAAATTTTTATCTCTGCCATTGGGCCAAATATTTCTATTTGTAAAATGGAAGAGAAGGATGGGTCAAATGACCACAAACACCTACAAAATACTGGGAAGAGGTAGGCAGTACAAACATGCAATTATTCGATATGATAACTAAAGTGTTATACATATATAACACTTTATACATATATATTATATATATTTTATATATATATATATAATCTTATCATGTGTTAGGAAATGATTTAAGGTCAGAAGCAGTAAGAGAGAAAAATTCTAATGCAGAATTCAGAAACGACAGTCTGTGGACCAAATCCAGACTGTTACCTAATTTTGTAAATAAAAGTTTATTGGAATATGGCATACCCATTTTTTATACATATATTGTCTATGGTTGTTATCCTGCTACAATAGCAGAGGTAAATAATTGTAATAGAGGTCATTAGTTCCCAAAAGCCAAAATGTTTACTATTTGACCTAGAAAAGTTTATTGATCTTTGTTATAATGCATGAGAAACTTTGCTATTTATTTAGACTTGAAATCAGTCACCTCAACCAGACTATGTACATATTAATGAAAGAAAAAATTATAAATATTAAATTATAGAATCCAGTGTTCTAGATACTCTATTGTTTTTTTCAATTGAGCAAATAATCAATAAGAAATTAAGGCTGAATTTGACTGAAGAGGAATGATTTGTGTTTGTCATCAATTTTTCAAAATGGATTAACTATTATCTTTAAGTTTTCTCATATTTATAGCTAAATATTTGAAAATTGTTTGGAAATATCAAGGTTACTACATTTCAAATGTAATATCTATTTAGAGGATCTTATGTGAATATTTGGAACTTTTCTTTTAAAAACTCACAACACACTACTTGAGGAAAATGTGAAATTCTGGAATTCAGTTGCCTGAGTTCCTTCATATCGCTGCCACTGGTAAAATTCACTGTCATGATTGTAGGTTCCTACTCTAGCAGTAGAATCATTAAATGGAAACATAGGAAAATGTTAACTCAGAAGAGAAAGAAATGTTTATTATTTTTGTTTCTTCCTTGCTATCAATCTTTTCTACTCAATACCCTAAATAGCAAAGTGCAGGTATATAGAGTTTAATCTTTCTAGGGACTTCCTAAACACAGATAGTTTTTATTCTTTAAGAGTATAGTATGGGTTAATATTTCATCTTTTGATTCTCTAGGAAAAATCCAGTAATTTAAGAGAAACAGTCATTATATAGCAATAGATACAACCTGGTCCCATTGCCAAGGAATTAGAAAGTGAAACCTGAAGAACACAGAAGAGTGGATTGTATCCATCTTTTCCCTACTAGTGGGTACCTATGATAGGATCTCCTACCTGTCCAGCTACTGCCTAGATTGCCTGTTGCCATGATGCCGTGATGCAAGCCAACACCAAGGATATAGTGAGAAACTGGTACAAAAGAAAAAGAGTGGTAAAAGAGGGATTCAAAGTAATGCAAAGGAAGGAAAGACATGAGGAGTGGAAGAGACAGTATAAGGAAAGTAGACAGGTACTTAAACCAAGGTTAGAACTTGTATTCATGTGTTATGGTCTATACATACAAATGCTCTTGATTAGAGTAGTAGAAGGAAATAGAGATTAACCAACTGGAAAATTAAAGAAAGTATTTATGGATTTTTGTGTGATGAGGTAAGACTCACTTTGGTATCCACTTATCGCCTGGTTTCTGCTATAGCAAGAGTTATTTAATCAGCTTTAACTTTTATTCTTTGGCCTTATTTTTAATCAGATGTGATGTTTACTTGCCTCTAGATGTTGAGCTTTGTAACTTAGGTCCTCTTCTGCTGCCCAAGTTGGGTCGATATAGTCCCTGTGATGGTGAACATTTACTGCCTTTCCTCTGAGGTCTTGTTCCTTAGTCTACTCATAATATTCAGGTTACCTGGAGGCTAGTGTTCTGAATCCATGGGTTTTTGCCTGTGGGTCTGCTACCTGCTGATGAATTTCTGATTTTGATTCTGCCCAATAGCCCAGATTCTGCCATACTGCCTGCCCGGGTTTTGCTTTTGCTGCCATCTACTGGAAAATCAATTACTTTGTCTCAGACCCTTGCTGATAACCTGCTTGAAGCTATTCTGCTCAGTAGACTTAAAGGATGTTATCACCTAAAGCTAGATTGGTCCTCCCAGAATCAGACCTACCCAAGTTGGTAGATCTGCTCCCATGTCTAAGTTGTGTAATCATGCTGCAAGCAACTAGGTAAAAGAATACTGGAGATCACTGAAATGAAAATGATAGTGTAAATGAGAAGGTAAATTTACATGTGTTTTCTGTACATTATATTTAAAGTATATTTTTCCATGTGTGTATTCTGCCACATTTCCAGAGACTATCTTTATCTTCACAGAATGCTACCTAACATTAGGCTGATATTGGTGAAGAGGCCAGGTTTTATATAATCCTAATAAAAAAGCAAGTTCATATTGGCTTTTCAACCAAAGAGACTTAAAATTTAGCTCTGGTACCACCATTAACAAGCAATGTTACTGAGAAAAGTTATGTAATTGTCAGTCTCAGTGTCTTAGCTTTAAAATTTTGGCTGTATTACTAACAACCTAACAACATTTGTGAAGAATAAGGAAAGGATGTACATAAAGTGCTTATCTCAGTGCCAGGTATATAGCTCTTATTGATATGTGGGAGTCACTGTTATTGCTGTACCACAAATATGCATAGAATACTAGGTCAAATTACTTTAAAGCAAAGGAAAGCACCCCCTTTCTCTTTTATAAAGAGTTCTAGTCTATGACATCATCTCCATAGTTACCTCTCTTTCCACTCTGGAAGAATTCTTTGACCACACAAGATAATTCATATATGCCAATTGCCTAACTGAATATCAGCCAAAGGAAGAAACAGAATCTAAAAGGAAATTGAAGGAGCTCTTGGGTTCTCTAACACAGAGGGAATAATCATGTCCTTTTTTTAACCATTAGTATGCAGTTTAAAAGAACTCACATTTCAGTGATTTATACTGTATCTCCTGGTTTGGATTTTAAGGTTAAAGGAACCATGTTTAAATCATCTGAAGAGACAAGGCCAAACAAGTTGAAAGAAGCCAGTTTCTAAGAGAAACTCATTAGTGGACTCTAAACTCAGTGACATTTGTCACTGAGTAACTATGCTGCCAAAGAAATATATATATATATATAAAATCAAACACTTGATAATTGATAATATATATATTTGAAAATGAAATGCTTGTATATTTAATTGGTTTCTGGTACTCTTATCCTACCCATACCCACATTGAAGTTCCTGTTGAACATTTGCCAACTTGAACCATGACCAACTTCAACTAGAGTGGATTGATTTCCTCTTATAACCCCACTACATTAATAAAATTGGTTAACAAAAATAGTAATGTGGCAAGACCTACTCTGACGGTTTGGACTCAGAATTTAGTGGTAATTGTTCTTCAGAAAGTAAATAACTAGAATAAAGTTCAAATATTGCCAATTAAGAAAAATGTGGCATGTTAAAGTTAGTATTTACTTTGAAATTTGAAATTTTCAAAACATATATACCCAATTATTTTAGAATTGTTGAAGAAAATTCTAAGGGTAGTTTATATTCTTCCAGTGAGAGCAAGAGTTAATAACATTTATTACTGTGCAGTAAAGGAAGTAAAACATCTTGACTTTTCATTCTCACAAACTCCTTTGTCTTTAACATTCCACTAAGCGCTTCACTCCCTATGTCACATTCTGCTCAAGCCATCATAATGAAATATTATAGATTGAATAGCTTGAACAACAGTGAATTACTCCCAGTGTTGGAGGCTGGAAAGTCCAAAATCAAGGTGCCAGCAAATCTGGTTCCTTGGCTTGCAGATGGCCTCCTTCTTACTGTGTCTTCCCATGGAGGACATAGAGACCAAGAGAGAACTCTCTGGTACCTCTTCTTATAGGGACTTCCTATCAGATTGAGGTGCCACCCTTTGACCTCACTTAATCTTATTATTGCCTATGTATCCTATCTTCAAATATAGTCACATTGGGGTTCAGGGTTTTCAAAACACAAACTTGGGGGTTACACAATTTAGTCCATGTCACATAATTTGTGTTTTCAGGCAGAAACATAATTTTAATGTTGTGTATATTAACTTTGTAAATACTAGCAATATTTATTTTGACAGGAGTGCCCTGTACCATAACACAAAACTCAGAGAACTCTATTGCATCCAGTAACATGAAACTAAATTCTTATGTTACAAATTTATTACTTTCAAAAGTGAAATGTGTTTAAATTACTATAAAGTCAATATATTAAGAAATCTGTAAATATGGAAGTTAATATGCTAATGTGCTCTGATATAACTATCTGTTAAGAAATGTTTTCATATGCTGATTATATCATTAAATGAGAAGCAGAACACTCAAAATATATTTAAGGCTATCTCAAGGATATCTAAATTAAGCATTTGAAATTAAGGAGCATGTAAGCAAGTGAGGATGCAGAAATTAATTTCAAGAGATAAAGAGATATCAATAGAAAGCTCATTTAAAGTTAGCAGAACTTATATTACTTTATAATTAGCACAGAAATTTCACATATATTATTTGATTTTACCCTACATTCCCCCAAAAAAAAATCAGGTAGTAACATTATTTCCTACTCACTTAAAGAAAGTAGTCTAAAATGGTCATAACTTTGTTAGAATTTCATCAATAGGCAGGAAGCTATCAGAGCATTAGGGTTATAATTCAAGACTGTCTTCTAACTCTGAGTATCTAAATATCATCTTCACTTGCTGCTTTTTGTTAATAAGTTTAAAATTGCTATTAGTCAGAAAATCAGCCAAGTAAACTTCAACTATGTTAAGGTTTGTTATTCATTCAGATAGTTAATTAGAAACCAAATTATTGCATAAACTCTTAATCTTATCCTGTGGGTTGCCCACCTCTTCCACTTCCATTTCTGATTCTTACCACACTTCCTCCTATTGTTAATAAATAGGATATTTTCTCTTTCAAAAGGAAAGAAATACAAAAAAAATCCTCAAACTATTTTCTTTGTCTTTAGTAATAAATTACTTGAGCATGTGACTATCACTCTATCTTCCCTTAAGGAATGTCTGAAAATCTAAAGTGCTGTTATAATATAGCACAGAAATAATTCCCTGGGATTATTTTCTCAATGATACGTTTTGGTGCTTACAACCTCTTATCTGCATAGCACTCATCACTCAGTGCCAGGGTAGTGGTTTGGCGTCAACATCATTTGCAACTATGGACAGAACCTTCTTTGTTTCTCTTTAAATAATTACATCAATCTTCTTGACCTGCATGTATATTGGAATGAGGTTTAACATAAAGATGGAGGAATTTCAAATGCAATCCGAAAATAATGCTGGCAAATAGCTTTGTGACTTATTGTTTAAACTTAATGTGCATTTATTTAAGATATTGAATTAAACCAAAGAAAAACCATCCTGTAGAACTGAAAAGAAGAAAAAAAGGAAAAGATGTTTGTATCCTTTAGAAAATCTGAAAGCCATAACATTTCATAAATATTTATTTCTTTGACTTAATTTCACCTTTTAAATGAAACTTCTTTTAGGAACACAATGCTTATCTCTGCTCTAATTCATTCCAAGAATGAGAGTGGAAAAGAGTCTTTCCCATTATAAGCTGTACATTTTGTTCAGCTGAAGCTCATGAAAACAACGGCTTCTTCTGTGGTGAAGAGTCGCTGCCCATGGTGTGGCCAGAGATTTGGAGGTTGGGGTTGTTAAGAAAACTACAGAAATGCTTAGGTATTTAGGTACAAATGCAAGAGAAATGAGAAATGACTCCATGATATTTTGTGGATAAGACTACTTAAGATTCTGCCTATTAAACAGTTGAACATAAGGAATTAATAGACAATATGAAATCATACCAAAAAGTCTTCCTTAAAGCTGAAGCTCTATGTTAAAGAGGGTAAACAATTTCCATTGAAGATGCCAACAAAATTATATGTACATAAATTTAATTTTTTCTTCCTTCTTAATAATAACATTAACAATTTTTCTTAATGTTAAAATAAACATGGTAGAAATCATGAATCCACAAAATATGAAGCCTTTGTCTACTTCTGTAAACACCTTATAGAAAAGAATTTTAAAAATTAGGTTGAACATTTCTTATCAAATAGCTTACTAATTTTAACTTTCAACTTAATTAAATTAAGCAATGTATAAAAAGCACAAATTACAAAATATGAAAAAATAACCTGTGGGGGTTCTGAATAATAGATGGAATAACACTCGATAGGTAAATGAAGAAAAGTTGGCCGCAATCCTGTTGGCACTTCAGACACATTAAAAACACATAGAAGAAAATGTTAATGTAAAAACAACAACAGAAAAAAGATGGTAAAATCATTAATTTGTTCTTTTGCTCAGTGGGCATGTCAAAATTCAAGATGGGAGGCAACAGATGAGAAAGGAGTTGATTTAGGACTTTTGGAGAAGAGAGTATCTCTAGATATTTGTGCCATGAAAACCATAAAGCCTAGAATGGGCTTAATAAACAACTGTGGATAGAGGTATCTATTATAGGAAGGATCTAGAAAAGTTAATATTAGAATATTTGAGCCATGGCTCATGGGGGAGTACTTACCATCTGGAGAACAGAATGATAAATAAGTAGATGCCAAGAAAAAAAGTTGAAAAGAAATGGAGAATATAAAAATATTTCTGGGCCTATTCAGTAGGCGTATGCTGACTCATGGAAAATAACAGGTTATTCAAAAATGATGAAAACTTCTTGGGCAAAAAGCTAAACTATAAGAGAAAACTGTTCAAGCTACAGCCATTAATAAATTATAAATTATTAAAGAAAGAAGTGCTTCTATGAAAAATCTCATTGGCTGTTTTGTGTTATACATTTGACATTATATTTATATAAGTAATATGTTTAGTATAATATTTTAAATTTAATACTTGGTATTTGTATTACTCCTTAATGTTGTATGATCTTGTCATAAAGTGTTATCTTCCTTCATTGCGAAGTAGTTCCATTTAAAAGGAAAAATGAACATAGATCCAAATGAATAAAACTAACTAGACCATTCATACACTGGTTCGCTAAAGTTACGTGTTCCCTGTTACTTGCTGGACTAATCTTATAATCTATCATGGCAGCAAGGTGGTCTCTTAGTAAGAGGTTAACATTCCTTTCTAGTGAGTCAACTTTCCAGTGTATAACAGTATCAGATGTCTTTTAAATCAAACAAAATGAAACTATATACTAGAGAAAATGGCCTGTGATACCTTGGTTTAGCATTGATTTAGCCTTTTGTCCTTTTATAGCTACGCTAGGAGCAATTAGTGATACTACCACTGTGTTTGATCTAATATTCTAAATCAAGAAATTAAAATCAATTCTCAAATCATTTATTTAGAAAGTTAGAGTATCACATTACTGATGCTCATAAGATTCTGAAATGTGTCAATAATTAACTTCATGTTTAACTGGTTAATTTAAATAAATTTAATGCTATACCTGTAAAAGTATTTTGTTTGAATCTTTACTTCTTAAGCATGGTCCAATTTGTCTAAATTAACTTTTATTTTTATTACTCATAATTTTTTATTGACATTTTTGTCTCATGTAAAAAATTATTTCCTTAAGGAACTTACTCTTACTAGCATATGAATTGTTTGATCACCTTGTGTTTACAACTTGCTTCCTTACAAAACAAAAATGATACATTTTTTGGTGAAGTTTGTTTTTTTCTGGCCCTGCCTATGCAGCATGCTGAGATCAGATAACTACAAATAAAAAAAATAAGGAAAAGGAAAATATGTGTGAGAGCATGTGTGTAAAACAATAAATCTCCAAAAACCAAGTAATGGGCTTAGTATTTTCCCCCCTCAGTGCCAATTGAGTGAATGTCAGCCAGTAGCTATTTGGTGTAGACATAATGGCAAATCATAGTCATCAGCTTATTTGGCTTCATGAAGCATCCTCTCTCTCTTTGGTTCAGATCATGTCCACTGGTTTCTAGAATCCTGTCCTATTGCAAACATGTTAACCTAATCTAAGCCTAGAAAAGTCAGTTCATCCGAATTCTTTCTCCATGTTACGTAGCATTTTTTTATTACTGTCTTTGCTGGATTTTATACATAATGAATTTTTATAACTCCAGCATTCATTTGCTATTAATATTTACAGGTCCTTCTTTCATTGTACTTGGAATAACCCAGACATTACTGAAGGTCTGCATTCTAAAGTGGATCTACATATGGTAAGAACCCCAATTATTCTAGCTTGCTTTTGGAGCACCTGTTGTGTTTCTTTACTGCCATAGATGTGTTTCTTTACTTCCATAGAGGTTATTTGTCATGTAATTTGTTTTGGCCAATGAAATGTGAGCAGAAGTGAACTGTCTGACGTCCCAGTGAAAGTGTTAGGAATCTGTTCCTCTTTCACTTTTTCCCCTTTAGCTTCTGCCTCTATGATGATTGTGTCCCATCAGCTTGGAGCTAATAGATGCAGAGTAGAAAGGTAGCCTGAGTGAAAATTAAGTTTATTATTTTTTAATGCACTGAGTTTTAGGGATTATAATTAAAGAACTTCCTTATCCTGACTGATAGACTTGAAGAACTACTAAGGTTTGAAGTCATTTCCAGATTAATTTCTAAGAAAATATCTATATTAAAACAATACGATAATAATATAAACAGCTGTTTTAAAAATGTGTCAACTAGATTTTCAAGTTAAAGCAATCCTTCTAGTGACAACACCTTCCATATGGATATGTTTATGACAAGATACAGGTTTTTTCATGTGAAATTGCCCATATTTGACCATTTTTAACCTAAAAGTGGCAACTTCATGTGGTTTAACCTAATAAATGTCCTGAATATGTTACATGGTCTTTGTGTATCTAAGGGAAATACACATCATGTTTAAATGATTGCTGAGTATATATAAGATTACTCACATTTAGTTTTTGCTTAGAGTTTAATTTTATTTCATTAATGCCTTATGCTGAAGACATTAAAAAGTTAGGCCAAATAACACAGTATGATTAACAAACATTTTTCTTTTGCAGACATGAGCTCATGCATTTTTAAAAGTTTTCATTTTTTAACATGTTAAATGTGGTTGCTGTGGGACACATTCTTAAGGGCATAAACAACATTTATTACACTTAAAATGCTGTGACAGAGGATATTATGTTAATTTTGAAAGTTTTGCCAGTGAAAAATAAGGTAACTAATTAGCCAAAATGGCTTATGCTAAATTCATCCACTAAGAGAGCTTGCAAAATGATTAAAACCCAATTTTTCATTCTTAGAGTGGTAATATTTATATTAAAAGAAAATGGCCAGACAAGATGGAGGCGAAGGTAGATATGTTTTGCCTCCTCCCACAATAAAAGGACAACAAATTTAAAAAGAAAAAATCAACCAGAACTGCCAGAAAAGCAAACTATATGGAAGCCTGACAACCAAGGAGCTAAAGAAGAAACATTCACCTAGACCTAGGAGAGGCAGAGATGGGCAGCCAGATAGAGAGAATGTGCAGTAAGGCAGTGGCTGGAGGACCGGGCGATCCCACATCTGTGTGCAGATAAACCAGGAGGAACAGCTGGGGAGTGAGACAGATAAGCAACCCAGGGCTCCAGTGCGGGGAAAAGAAAGCTTCAAAACCTCTGGCTCTAAAAATATGTGGGGGTTGTGGTGGCAGGAGAAACTCCCAGACACACAGGAGTGTCTGTTGAAGAGACCCACAAGGTCCTAGAATGTACATAAACCTACCCGCCCAGGAATCAGCACCAGAAGGGCCCAATTTGCTTGTGGGTAATGGGGGAAGTTACTAAAAGCCAGCAGAGTGCTAAGCAAATGTCAGTGTTCCCTCTTGGACTCCTCCCCCACATACAGCATCACAACACAGCGACCAGGGTTGCCCTGCCCTGACAAATACCTAAGGTTCCACACCTCCAATATAACATGTGCACCTAGACAAAGAAACATGGCCCAGATGAAAGAACAGTCAAAGCTCCAAAAATAGAACTAAGCAATGAAGAGATAGCCAGTCTATCAGATGCAGAGTTCAAAACACTGGTAAACTGGATGCTCGCAGAAATGGTTGCGTATGGTCACAAAATGGAGAAAAAAGTGAAGGCTATGCAAGGTGAAATAAAAATACACAGGGAACCAACTAACAGTGAAGGGGATGAAACTGGGACTCAAATCAACGATTTGGAGCAAAAGGAAGAGATAAACATTCAACCAGAACAGAATGAAGAAACAGGAATTCAAAAAAATAAGGAGAGGCTGAGGAACCTCTGGGGCAACTTTTGACATTCCAACATCCAATTCATAGGGGTGCCAAAAGGAGAAAAAGAAGAGCAAGAAACTGAAAACTTATTTGAAAAAATAATGAAGAATTTTCGCAATCTGGCGAAGGAAATAGACTTCCAGGAGTTACAGGAACCTCAAAGAGTGCCAAAGAAGTTGGACCCAAGGAAGGATACACCAAGGTACATCATAATTACATTACCCAAGATTAAAGATAAGGAGAGAATCTTAAAAGCAGCAAGAAAAAAGGAGACAGTTATTTACAAAGGAGTTCTCATAAGACAATTAGCTGATTTCTCAAAAGAAATCTTGCAAGCAAGAAGGAGCTGGAAAGAAGTACTCAAAGTCATGAAAGGCAAGGACCTACATCCAAGATTACTATATCCAGCAAAGATATCATTTAGAATGGAAGGGCAGATAAAATCCTTCCCAGATAAGGTCAAGTTAAAGGAGTTCATCATCAACAAACCTTTATTATATGAAATGTTAAAGGGACTTATCTAAGAAAAAGAAGAAGATCAAAAATTCTTAACAGCAAAATGACAACAAACTCACAACTAGCAACAACTGAACCTAAAAAACAAAAACATAAACAACCTAAGCAAACAACTAGAACAGGAACAGAATCACAGAAATGGAGATGAGAAGGGAGGGGGTCGGGGGAGAGTTGGGGAAAAAGTACAGGGAATAAGAAGCATAAATGGTAGACACAAAATAAACAGGAGGAGGTTAAGAATAGTATATAGGAAATGGAGAAGCCAAAGAACTTATATGTACGACCCATGGACATGAACTAAGGGGAGAGGGGAATGCTGAGGGAGAGGGGGTGCAGGACAGAGGGGAATGAAGGGGAGGGAAAAATGGGACAACTGTAATAGCATAATCAATAATGTATATATTAAAATAATAAAAATAAAACACTGAAATTTAGGAAGGCCATTCTCTCAGAATAAAGAATAGTTCTTTAAATAAAAAAATTAAAAAAAATATAATGCATGTGAAAATTTGACTATTGTTCAGATTTTTAATTATTGAAATAATATCCCATTAAAGACAACCCATATTCACCACATTGAAATAGCTTACAAGAAGAATACTCAAAAAGGTTTTATTGGTTTGCTCCCACTTGGTTTCTGAACTGTACCAAATTAAAGTCAAATTTGAGGTTCTAGTTCTATATGCTTTGGAAAAATGTGACTTCCTAGTTTAAAGAAAAGAAGTTTAAAGATGATATATAAAACTTTAGAATTTCCAGATGTAATTTCTCATAAAGCTCTTTGGATATCAAATGCTGTAGCATTTAGCAAACATTTTGATGCATTAACCATAAATGAATCTGTAATATAAGGATTAAATTTCTTCACAAATACACAGGAGCCTAAAAAATCAGGAGAAAAGAGTGCCTTGGCAAAACTCAATTGGGTTTTGAATTGAATTCTGCAAAATTTAAAAAAAAAGTTTTAATTTTATTCTGAAACTGAAACCTTACTATTTTTTATCATGTTTTGTTACAAATCAGAACTGAATTTTTTTTCCCAAGTTCTGTTGGTGATAAACAAATGGAAGGTGGTTAGGACAAGGTCAGGCCCAAAAATTCATTTTCATGAATAATTTTTACAGCATTAAGAGTTTCATTATACCATATTTCTACAAGTAATGTTTCTTAGAACTATGAAATTTAAAACTAGAGGGAGGTGGTCAAAAGATACACACTTCCATTTAAAAGATAAACATGTACTAGGGAGGTAATGAACAACGTGATGACTATAGTTAACATTGCTGTAGGATATATATGAAAGTTGTTAAGAGCAATCCTCAGAGTTTTCATCACAAGAAAAACATTTTTAAATTTGTCTTCTCTTTTTACTAGATCTAAATGAGATGGATTCTAATGAAGTTTTACAGTAATTATTTCAAAAAATATGTAAATCAAATAATTATGCGTAATATTTTATACTTTAAACTTATACAATGAAGTAAGCCAATTGTATCTCAATAAACTAGATAACCTATAATGGAGAAAGAAGGGGAAGGGCAGTCAAGGAACACGTATAAAGGAACCATAGGCAAACTCAAAGAGGGGAAGGGCTGAGGGTGGGTGGGGCAGGGGGAAGTGGTGGCGGGAAAATGGAAATATCTGTACTTGAACAACACAAAAAAAGAAAAAAAAACCCTAGATAGCCTGAATTTAAGTAAATAACAAAAGTAAAACTAGGAAATATTCCAGATTCTTAAATTTCCTGTTATCAATAATATTTTTATCATGCACTTAGGCTAAAATAAATTCCTAAAAGTTTCATTTATTAAGTAGCTAATCCTACACAACTTAAGTTTAAATAATTCAAGAACTTAGTAGTCATGTGCAAAAACCCTCCACACAAAGTAAACAAAAATAATATTTTATTTTATTCTTAAGCAACCACAAAATGGGTTTTGTGTGCCCAGTTGGGTACCACACAGCTTCTCAGACCTTCAAATCTGATTGGATATTGCAACCTTCATTTTCTGTTCCACACTGATCTTCCAAATGTATTAAGCTGTTATTATTTAAAAAAAGCAAAGAAGAAAAAAGAAGAAAAAAAGAAAATGAGTTTATAAAGATAGAACACCATTGAGAGGATATCTAATGATTTGACACCAAAATTGTGAATTACCTTGACCTAGTAGATCAGAGGCTGTCCAAGAGATGCTAAGTGTTACTGTGTTTCCTTTGAAAATTGAAAATGTCCCATCGTGTTTCTGTGAGTTTATTATGTCACCCCAGGGTACCTCAGGGTTTTATCAATTCATTAAGTTATCTTACAACGATTTCAGGGTTTGGAAAATCAATTTATTTATAACCAAGCAGGCACTGACAACAGTGGAATATAATATTAACAAATACTATTACTTTTATTGAACCTAAATAGTACTTTATATTATATTTTTACATTTAAAAATAACTATTAAAAAATCAGAAAATAGCACAGTCATTGGAACCTGTGTTTTTATAACAAACTCAACAGAATTTGTTTTCAAAGAATGTTAGTTAAGAATTTAATAGTTTTTTTCCAGTTTTTTAAAAGCTGAAAATATAAAATGTTTGTTAGAAACTTCAAGATATTTTTCAAAGAGAGAGTTGATTGAGCACTATTTCATTAAATTTGAAACAGTTTTACATTATAGTGCAGAACACAGTATAAGGAAAAAAATAAAGTACCATTTGTTCATCTTGGTTTTCTTCACATGAGTTTTGTCTAAAATAATAAAAGGATTTCACTGTCGGAGGAGTTTATGAAGGCGCCTGTTCACGTTCAAGAGCCAATCAAAAATACCAAGTAAAAGTTTTCTTTAAAGTTATCATGATTTTTTTTCCAAATTAGATATATAAATATTTTTAGTTAGAATCCAAATATTTTGTCTGAAAAATTTAGTTAATGAAAGTCATGTGTGTATGATCACAGTAAGCAAATACAAGAGATTCCATATGCAATACTTAATGATAGTTAATATTTACAGTGTTTCTTAATGTTAGGCTTTGTTTCTATATACATATAGATGTAATTGTATATATGTATGACAGGTAGATTTTGTAAATAGTAGTTATTTCTTGGCTGCTTGACTATAGGAAACTTTTATTATCTCTTTTGTAATTCATTGTATTTTCTATGTAAGCTTTTAAATTTAATAATAGCAGAGGAATGTCATAAAAACAGGAGGAACTAGAGTGCTTTTCATCTCCTGCTGACTAAGTCTAATTGAGCAATTGATAGAGGGGTGGTAAAATGGTCTGTGGACACTACATGTTTTCTACTCTATCAAAAAAATACAAAAGCCTACTTTAATTATCCCCTTATTTCTTGCACTTAAGTTGAATGTCATGTTTTTAGAAAAAAAATAGGTATGTTTACTATATTTTTATGTAAAAAAAACAAACAAACAGGGATTTGTTTTAGGAACATCTTTTGACACTCTTACAATATTTCCTGGCAATGAAGGGATAGAATTCTGTAAACACAATTATTTCTTTCACCCTATACTAAAAACTGTGCTTGTAGCTGTGATACAAGGCTGAATAAATGTGTGTGTGGAATAAATAAGGGCTCCAAACAAGGACAAGTTAGTCACTCACACTCTAAATTATTCTCTGAGTTTATTTGCCTCCAAACAAGCTGCAGAACAAATACCCACACGCCTTTGGCTTCCAGCCTGTTCCCCCTAAAAATCTTTCTTGCAAAACACTCAAAAAAAGATAAACAAGCTAACACATCAAGCTAAAAAATATAAAAAAGAAAAAATTAGTCCTGGCTATACTTTTTCTGATACTGTTCTGATACTAATACTGTTCCTGATAAGTTCTGATACTTATACTGTTCAGTTCTGATATGCTAAATCACATTGTAATCCAAAATTTATTTATCATGTGCCATTTAAGAGAAATTACTCATGGGTTGAGAAACATATTTTATCCATATTCCTTATATACAATTTTTAGAGCAGGACAACTTCACTCTCACTCAAAAAACAAAGGAACAAACAAACAAAACCACCACCACCACCAACAAAAAACTTTGGAACAAAGAAACCTGATGAGATTTAATCCTGCCCATAGGGAGCTTTAATCTGCCTAGCTCAAGACAGAAAGTCAAACAAACCTTCCAGTCCGTCGTGGCCAAGTTAGCTCTTCACAAGGAGTTGGACTAGATCACTTTGAAAAGGCATATTCATCTTTTTGTTTCCAGGAGCCAACGATTTGCTGATTCTTGACCTTTATTTTATCTCACACAGTGTTTCCTTCTTCTATTTGGCATGTAAGCCATTTAGAAGTATTTATAAAACCTGGGTCTAAAGTAGTCAACATTGACAACACCACCTTTAAACAATAATGAAGCCATGTACAAAAATAAAATGATTACTTATCCATATTTCTGCTAACTAATATTTCTTTTTTGATATTATAGTTCTGAGTATGACTTGATAGTTTTAAGTATAATATAGTTTAATGTGATTATATAAGGGTGAATTAGATCCTGGCCAAAACAAAAAAGAACTCAAACAATAACATTGAATTTAATTTAGGACCCAAGTGGCAAAATATGGCATATTGGAAATTTCATATGTATAGTTAATATTCTCCCTGGTGACATAGGAATGTATTATTGAATTCAATTTGAAACGCACTTGGGTATTCAGACATTGGTGTTTTAAATGACTTGTTTGTTATAGTGTTTCTTCACTTGCATTATAAGTGTTAATCATGAGAGTTTTAAAAAAATAAACATAGAACACTGAAGTGGGCAATTCATTTGGTGAAGCTACTTCAAAAGTAGAAAAGCGAGACAAAATTAGGTCATTTGGCATTCTGCTTGTAATTGCAGTTCTCACTCACTGCTGCCTTAATTAGAGTTGTTGAGTCATTTAGGTTTCTGCACATTCTTTCTTCAACATGATTAGTTTTATTACTGTGGGCAAACTCTTTATCACCTTCTTTAACTTTACTTTAAATTTATTGATTTAATTACATTGATTTGCATTGGCAAAATGTAACTTCATGGTATCTAGTTGAACATTTTGATTTTCAAAAGCACATTTTTAGAATATTGGGAGCTAGTTCGAATGTTTTTCATGAAAATGAGTGATTTTTGTGTCATTGTTTTACTTAAGATGGTATTTACCTAAAGGATCACCGAGATTTTTTTAATTGAATCTTGTTAATGATTAAAAAAATAATAAATGAATATATTTACTTGTATTTTTTATATTTGTAACAGCACTAATTTTTACTGCATTTATTATGTGCAAATGTTTTCAGGTTTATGTGACTAATGTTCTCAATATCAAGAAAAATGAAAGGATTTAAAATGTTTAGATAAGACCAGCCTATTAGGAAAACTCCCCTAATCAACATTCTGTTCTAAAGTTAACATCAACCCAGAGCAGATAATATTGAAAAAAGGAGAAGAAATAAAAACAATAAAAAGACTCAAATAATGTCTTTGGTTGCTTTGGGGTTACTAAGGTTTTCCCATCACACCTGAGAGTTTCTGCTTGTACCTTTCTAATCAATTTTACATTTCTCACTTAAACAACCACATTCTAATTTCTATCACCATAAGTTACTTTGGCCAGTTACTGGATTTATTAAATTGAATCATACTTTATATAGAGAAGAGAAACCTTAAAGTCCACTTATTTGAATGGTAATATTAATACCTCAAACTTATTATTACACAAAAACTGGCATTAAACATTCTGGGAGAGGTGTCGGAAGTATTTTATCGAGAATAATCACCAATGAGGGAAAAGAGTGATTTCTTTTCTCATGTTTAAGCCTCATCAACATGTAAAAGAATAATATAGTAGTCCCCTCTTTCTCACATTTATGCTTGCCATGGTTTCAGTTACCTGCAGAAAACCACAATCTGAAAATGTTAAATGGAAGATTCCAAAAAAGAAACTAATAAATATTAAATTGTACACCTTCCAGAGAAGCATGATAAAATTTCACTCTGTCTCATGAAGTTCTGCTCCTTCTCACCCAAGGTGTGACTCATCCCTTTGTCCAGTGAATCAACATTGCATAGCCCACCTGCCTCAGTCGCTTAATAGCTGTTTAGGTTATCAGATTGGTTATTACAGAAAGAGAGAGATAAATAAAGAGAGAGAACATTTACACAATTTGTATTATAGTATATGTGCTCTATTTGATTTTGTTGTTGTTAATTTCTTATTGTGCTTAATTAATAAATTAGACTTTATCATAGGTGTGTATGCATAGGAAAAAACATGGTTTATAAATGATTCAGGATAGATGATAGATAGATAGATAGATGATAGATAGATAGATAGATAGATAGATAGATAGATAGATAGATAGATAGATAGATAGATAAATAGATAGATAAATGATAGATATTCTGCAGTTTCAGGCATCTACTGGGGGTCATGGAATGTATGTATCCCCCATGAGTAAGAGAGACTATTATATTATAATCTAAATTTTTTAAGCATTTAAGTCCATGGTGAGATATAAATACAGATTTGAAGTATTCAAGCTCATCCAAAAATTTTAATTTTCAGTCTTGTGGTCTCATTATTTGGCAGTAAAGGCCACCTATAAAACAAGATCTATCAATACACTTCTAAATCACTGTAGACTTAAGACATGGTTTTGTGTATATATGTCTGTGTTTGAAAAATGAAAATGCAATCTTTAATAATTAACCTTATCTAAAAAAGGAATATCTTTGTGATAAAAACTAGTTTTGTTTTGTTTTTTTATTAAGCTCTTCTGTCTGAAGACTAAGATATTGAGCCCTTAAATCTTGATGCTCTTTAGCAAGTAGTCAATTCTGAGTCTCATGTCAGTGGGTCAATGATCCATATTTTCTTCATTTTAGTTCCTCTGAAACCACCCCTATCAATCTTTTGAAGGAAATAAATTATAGTCATTATACTGAGATATCTGCTAGTATGTGGGTTTCTACAAATTGCAATGGAGTCTGAGAGGAAGTAACAATGAGAATGCCCATGGAAAAATCAATAGTTAGACACACAGAAGATAGCATATGATCTAAACCTAGTTTGAAGCTTCAAAGTGTATAGAAAGACTAGAAGGATTTTCTAAGCAGAGGAACTAACATGGGAAAAAAATTATTGAACTATTATTAAAGAGCAAAAGTATATATGCAATTATATTTTTGCAAGATATAATTTCAGAAATAGTGGGAAATGTAGCTGATGTAGTTAGTAGAGATGAGTTTGTTCTTATATGTTACTCTAAGAATGGAAATTTGATCCTTTGAAGATTCTTTTCAAGCAAGGTAGTAGAATCATTAGAATAACATTATTAAAGATTGGCATGATTTTTCATTCTGCAATGCAAATTACCACAAAATTAGTGACTTTAATTAAACAGACTTATTACTTCATAGTTATTTAAATTAAAAGTCCCTCATGGGCCTCAGTGGGCTAACGGTTCCTTTCTGGAGGCTCTAGAAAGCCTTGATAACTTAATTAATGGCAGAACCCATTGCCCATGGTTGTAAGACTGAAATACTCTATCCTTGATGGTTGTCAGTGGAAGGTCATTCCCAGCTTCTAGAGATAATCCATATTCTATGGATTGGCTCATCTTAAAAATTAGGAACATCTTCGCTCCACCTTCAAGGCCAGCAATGGCCAGTCAAATACCTCTATCATTTTGAGTCTCCTCCTCCTTCTCTTTTTGTCGCATGTCCCTGACCCAGCCTAGAAAGATTTTCAGCTTTTATAAACTCATGTAGTTGTCTTGAATTCACCAGGATAATCCAGGGCAATATCTCCACCTTAATGGCAAACTGATTACCATCCTTACTTCCATCTGAAAACTTAATTCTCTTCTGCTATAAAATAACATATTCACATATACTGGGAATTAGGATATGGACATCTTTGAGAGGTCATAAACTACCTACACACAATTCACAATGTGAAATTCCAAGATCCAACTATCCCAGCATCCCCAAAGTCCTTCTCTCATTATAGCATCAACTCAAAGTTAAAAAAAAAATTCTAATTAAGTCTCATCTGCTCAACAATCCTAAACATATTATCTAAATTATTTAAATCAGGTACAAGTGATGGCCTGGGTGTAGTCATTCCTAGGGCATCATTCCATACTCTCTGGAGATCTGTGAAACTAGAAAATGTATTAGTTCCCAAAATACAATTGAGAGGCAGGCATAAGATAACTACATTTATTCCAGTTCAAAGAGGAGAAAATGAAAGGCAAAAAGGAGTCACCAGTCCCCAAAATAAATATAAATCACCTTAGAGAATACCTATACTGCCGCGAACAGATCGTTAGTAAAAATATGGACAATCAAGAAAATGTGAGTGATCAACAATATCAAATATAGCAGAGAAACTTGATAACGACTGAAAAGTGTTAAACAGATTTTTCTATATATATATCATTCATGGCATTGGCTAAAAAATATGTATTTGTATGGATCACTTAGCAGCCAGATCACTTTGAAGAAAGTAGCCTGACTGCTCTTCTCTCTTAAGAAAAAGATAAGTATATGGAGGAGGCTTGGATAAACTACTCTTTCAAGATACACATCTGAGATATGAAGGACAAAAATCAGATGGCAGCTAGAAGCTCAAACCAAGAAGGAAAAAAAGATAATGACTAGTATATTTAGAGCATAAATAGAAAAATTATAAAAAATAGGGATAAATGAAATTTATTAAAGAAATAAAAATGTTTATTGGTGTGTACTATCTATCTACTTATCTATAGATAGAGAGATAGCTCTCTCTCTATATATATAGAGAGAGAGAGAGAGGGAGAGAGAGAGAGCAAAACATATGGTATAGGGCTTTAGCTTATGATCAAGATTGAGTAACAGGGGCTGAATTTACCTTGCTACCTGAAACAAGTAAATAAATGACTCTTACAAAATATATGGAACAATAGTTTTTATGACACTAAATATCACAAAAGCAATATTTCCTGAAAGATGAGAAACAAATGAAATGAGCTCCATAATCAGTTGGACATATTTCCTTAAGAGAATTTCAGGTCACAATGCAGGGAGAAAAAAACCCAGCCAGAACCTAAAAGACTCCCTGAGTTGATGAGATACATCTGAGAGTTCAGGAAGACCAAGATGGCTGGAGCAGATAGGCTAGAGTACTGCAGAGGAGAAAACTTCACAAAGTGAAAACCCTAGAGATCTGCAGAGAGTTCTACTTGCAGATCTCTTTAGAAGAGTAATCAGTGCATTCATGTGAAGAAACTACTTGAAACTGGGGAAAGTACATAAAAGACCTAAATGCCCACTGATCAGACTGAACTGCACCTATGCAAACCCACAATGGAGGAGAAACTTTTAATTCACAAGGCGTTGGGCAGAGTACTCAGGAAGTTCTTGCTTTACTAGAGAGAAATAATTAGCTCTAGACTGATTATGGATCTAGGCCAACCCAACAAATCATAAAAAACAAGAACTTAAAGGATGAAATTATTCCCAAGTAACTCAACTGCATCCCAGAGCAAAGCTCAAGAATATGTATAGGATTACAAAAATATTCAATATTTAGAGATGCAATTCACAATGTCTGCCATCTACTAAAAGATTTATAGGCAGGCAAATAGCAGAGACATGGCCTATAATAAGAAGAATAATCAACTGAAACAAATCCAGACTGACACCAATATTAAAACTAGAACAAATGTATATTAAAATAATTAGCATAACTATGAGCTATGTGTTCAAGAAAATTAAGAAAAAGCATGGAGTATATGAAAAAAATCCAAATCAAACTTCTAGAGAAAACTATAATATTTTAGGTAAAAAAAATAAAAAAAATAAATAAATCTAGATAGATGACATCAGTATGATGTAAGGTTTAGCTTGATATAAAGGTAATTACCTATAAAAATTATTTTAAATATGTGGATATTCACAGGCAAATATACACACATATGTTTTCTTGCAATAATTTGAGATGGCCTAGAAGGATTGACACCTAGGTAACAATGACCTGACCTATGTCCCAATCTTTGGTTTTTCATGCCATTCTTCAATAAAAGGAATCAGGGCTAGTTGGAGATATGGCTAATTCTTAGGTTGATAAAGTAAAAAGTGCTTTAAAAAACAAAAACAGTACTGGGAATATCCTATGTAAGGAACAGAAGAGTTAAGAAGCAAAACTCCCAATGTTGAAAGCAGGAACTATTTTAGTAACAAAATAAATATCGTAGTATTAAATTACAACTCAAAGCATGAAGTAAATATTTATGAGTACATATTGATATAAATAAATGACTGAATAAATAAATACGAAAGAAAAATTCTGATGTGGCATGCAGAAGAATTCTAAATGATTGATGTATATGATCTATTCTCAAGGAGATGGAATATAATTTCTCGCTCTCTAAGTGTAAGCAGCACATAGTGACTTGCTACCAAAGGGTACAATGTGGGAAGGATGGGGGAAGGAAAATAACTTTATGTTGCAGAAACCTGAGAAAAAAACAACACTACCTTAGCCAGATTAAAGTTAACATTAACAGTGCTAAACCATGTTGATAGTATGTAGTAACCTTAATATGTTGTAATGAGAATTGCACTATACCTTCCTTTCTCTCTCAAAAAAATCAATAACCCAGCTTAATCAGGAGAAATCATGAAGCAATTTCAAATGGAGGAACATTCTACAAAGTATCTGATCAGTACTCCTCAAAATGTAAAAGTCATCAAAAACAAGAAAAGTCTGAAGAGCTCTCATAGTCAAGAGAAGCCTAAAGAGGTATCTGAGTAAATATAACATGACATTCTGAATCGTATCCTGAACAGAAAATGAACATCGTATAAAAATTAAAAAAATATGAATATGTTATGTACTTTGTTTAATATTAATATATAGATATAGATGAATAAATTATAACAAATATATCATACTAATATAAGATATAAATAAAAGGGGGAAGTGGGTGTGGCAGTGTATGGAAGTTCTGTGCATAATCACCACACTTTTTATGTAACTCTAAGCTCTTTTTAAATAAAATGATTATTAAGAAAACAAAAAAAATTAAAAATTCTATTGGATGTAATTAATTACAGATTTGACAGTGCAGTAGAAAAGATCAATGATCTCGAAGACATTGAATAGAAACTTCCCAAAATGAAACACAAAGGAAAAGAAGAATTAAAAAAAAGAAAAGAAAAGCATATCACTGACTTGTGGAACAAATCAAGTAGTCTAAAATATATTTGATTAAGTCAACTGGGGGACAGGAGAAAAAGAAGCTAGAAACAAACAAATAAACAAAAAAACCCCTAAGTAATAGTATCCAAATAGTTAAAACTAAAAGCCTACAGATCCAAGAAGCTCAAAAAACTCTAAGCACAGGAAACACAAAGATGGTTAAATCATGGCAAATCATCACTAACTGCTCAAAACCAATGATGAAAATACTACCTTAACAATAGCCAAGGAAGTCCTGGCTGGTGTGGCTCAGTGGATTGAGTGCCGGCCTGAAAATCAAAGGGTCGCTGGTTCAATTTTCAGTCAGGGCACATGCCTGAGTTGCAGGCCTGGTACCCAGTACGGGGTGCATGAGAGGCAACCACACATTGATGTTTCTCTCCCTCTCATCCTCCCTTCCCTTCTCTAAAAATAAATGAATAAAATATTTTTAAAAAATAATAACAAGAGAAAAAAAGACATTATATACAAAGAAACAAAAGTAAGGATGATAGCAGATTTCTCAATACAAGTGATATATAGTGGTGCCACTTCTTTAAAGTAATAAAAGAAAAATAATATACTAATTTCCTATTGCTACTACAACAAATCACAAAAATGCAGTGACTTAAAACAACATGAACTTTTTATCTTAAATTTCTGTAGAGAAAAAATCTGAAATCAGTTTCACTGGACTAAAAATGAGATGCTGACATGGCTATATTCCTTCTGGAAGCTCTAGCAGAGAATCCCTCCCTTTACCTTTCCCTGCTTCTAGGCCATCTGCATTCCTTAACTTGCATCCCTTCCTCCATATTCAAACTCCATAGCATTGCATCTTTCCTTCTCTCTGTTTCTGTCCTTACATATTCTGTTTTTCAGCAGGACACTTGTGATTACATTGCGGGTCATCCAGACAATCCAGGATGGATATCCCCATTACAAAACCCTTAACTTAATCACATCCACAAACTTTACTATGTGAGTTGAGGTATCCCTAGGTTCCTAACATAGACATCTTTGAGAGGGCATTATTTAGCCTACTCTAATTGCCAAACTGTAATTCTATATGTGACACAAACATCTCTCATAAACAAAAGCAAAAAAGACTTTTTTGGCTTAAAAAACCTGAAAGAATTCATCACCAGCAAACTTACACAACGAGAAATTATAAAGCAAGCCCTTATATAAAATAAAAATGATACCTTATGGAACTTATGATCCATTTACATAATTCTAACAAAAGTCTTTTGGGAACGTATATGGCATATGTAGCAGAAATGATTTATGTTGATTATATTAACTGGCTAGGAATATCAAGTTTATCAAATTTATTGTAATATATTCTGAGCTATTTTTTTCTGTGTTCATAAAGTCCCAAACACATCATAAATGACAAGTAAAAATATTAGTTCTCGTTATATTAACATTTAGAAGGTAAAGATGGTTAGGATGCAAATAAAATAAAGAAAATCATAAAAGCCCAAGAAAACAGCAAGAATCCCTTAAAAATATTAAATAACAGATTTAATATTGCAAATGAAAATATGCTTTTAAATATACATTTTTATATTTTATTTATGTTTTTTTTTTCAGGAGCAGTGTGTATGGTTATAAAATATGTGATTGTACTATTAAACAGCCAGGTGAACTTTAGAAAGTGAGTTGAGTTTTTCTTACTCAGTATGAAAAGATTAAATTTATGACTTTATAAATCCTTCCAATCTTGAGTTTTTTGTTTTTTAGTCTACTGGTAGTTAGCTAATTATTTTCAAGAGGCTTATTGTAAGTTCAATAATTTAAAAAGTTTTATACTCAAAATCACTCATAGACTTACATGCATTAAGAAAATGTATTTTTAAAATTATTTTTAATATTTAATATTTTCATCCAACAATATTGTGTTTTATATTAATTAATTTGTAACAATAAACCATTATGGTTAGTTAAACTATAGTAAATATACAACATGATATGCTTCAGCTGGACAGCATATTTACTCAGCTTTAATATAGCTAATGAAGTGATCACCATGCTGTCTAGTAAGCACCTACCATTGTATAATGTTATGATATTATTGGCTATATTTGCTATGTTGTATGTTATATTTCTTTTTATTTTATAAAATAAACCTTATCCATTTTAAAACTGGAAATCTGTACCACTTATTCCCCTTCACCATTTTTGCCATACTTCCCCATTTCTTCCCTCTGGCAACCATCAGCCTTTTTCCCCCATGTCTATGATACTATTTCTGTTTTTTATTGTTTGTTTGTTTGTTTGTTTTGTTTTTCAGATTCTACATATAAGTCAAATCATATAGCATTTGTCCTTCTCTGTATGACTTCTTTCACTTAGCATAATACCCACTAAGTCCAACATGTTATCACAAATGGCAAGATTTCACTTAATTTTTATGGTTGAGTAATATTCCATTGCATAGCTAGCTGGATAAATAGATAGAGATATATAGATAAACAGATCTTACATCTTTATCCATACATCAATCAATGGACACTTAGGTTGCTTCCATGTTTGCACATCTTGGTTAATGTAAATAAGGATACAGTGAACATAAGTGTGCATAATAGCTCCTTTAGAATCAGTGTTTTCCTTGTCTTCAAATAGATACCTACAAGTAGAGTTGCTGAGTTATTTTTATTTTTAATTTTTTGAGGAAACTTCACACTATTTTTCATAGTGGATGTACCAATTTGCAATCCCACCAAGAGTGCAAGAAAATGTATTTTTATTAGCTTAATTTGTTCCTATACACATTTTTTTTTATACCATAGTGCTGGTCATACAGAAGAATGATTTACATGGTCTGCTGAACAGCAGAAAGATCCTAACTCTAGCGTGTTTCTATTGCATCTCTAACATCAATTGATGTATGAGTGAGTAGACATCAGGAAGCACCCGCCAAATGTATTTTAAATATATTATTTAAGCTTATTTAGACAAAAAATGCATATCACCCTAAAACGTAAGTATTTTCTTGCATTGGGATGGGTTTTGTAGAGTAAAAGTAAAATTATGTCTACATATACATATGGCAACTGCTGTATAAACCAAAAATAAAGATAAATAAAACTGAAATAAAATAGAAGCCAAAGGTGATTTTAAAAGAGCTCGTAGGAAATAATAGAGTATTTGAATTTTGTTAAACCTTTAACTACGACCAACTAGAATGCCAGATAACAGCATAGTACATTTTGTATATGTTTAGAAAATGTTCTGACTATATAAATTTTCTGTGTTCTTCCCTTCTAACATATGTTTCTGAGATTTCCACCAGAACATAAAATACATAGGGATGAGAGATCCCTCCAAATACTTCAATGAAGCCAAGATTCTCAAGATATATTTCAAATAAGCTCATTGTCAGAAAACTAAAAACACATTCACTCAACATGTTTTGATGCAAATAACTATTAAAGGAGAAAGTAATCAAAGGAAAGATGATGACTCCAGTCTTATTTTAGTCAATGCAAGTTAACATTTAAAAAGCATAGATAAAGCCATCCTATAAATTACCAATGCCTTGTTAATCTTTATTTTTTTTAAAAAAAGATGACAATTAAGAGGGAAAATATGGTAAATAGTTGGCAGGTTAACAGATGCTATACTGAATTTATTATTCTGTATTTTGCCCAACATTGTTGAAGAGAACATGTGATGGGAAAAAGAACTTCAACAAAACCAGCAAGGGATTAATTAACTGCGGTGGTTTGTTCACAACTTTTCTCATCAGTTATGTTCCATTGAACTCTAATGATAAACAGGGTGGAAGCCAAAGAGAAGAGTTTAAGACAAGCTCTCAAGCAAAATTGTCATGCAGTTTTCCATCCAATATTTACTGACACATTGTTATGTCTCTGTCCTTGATCTATCTTCTTCAACTTTCTCCTATTCAACAGGAGGTTCCCTTTGGACTCTACTTTCACTTCCACCTATATCATTCCATCTCATCTCTCATCTCCCTAAATTACCTGCTCTGTAACTTCCCCATAGACTTTGCTCATCCAAAGCAGCCTCTGCCCACACTCATCCAAGAACAGGCAGGGCAAATCAATGAATAATCATCAAATGTACCAGTGAACTAGAGAATCCCTAATGAGAGTCAAATGTGTAACCAATGTGGAAGTGAGATTTTCAGCCTCCTGCTTGGGTGCTGACATTATCTATTACCTATGTCTTTTTTATCTTCTATACTCAGACTCTATATCAAATGTGGGGGTAAAGGGAGAGAAGGAATTCTCCGGCTTCTATCCTCTTCCTCATCCTCCTTCTTCATAAGCACTGATAGATATTGACAAGGCTTCAAAATTAATAAAATTATGAGTATGTGATCAGCACGATCCAAGGAGTTAAGTAGTCATTAATATGTTCCAAGCAATAGCCATTAGTGGTCTTAAGGTCTTAAAGATCTTCGATATCAAAGTTTATTTATCTCAGGAATTATTTGTTATATGTTATTGAGGATCAAAATCACAGGTGCTGGAAACAAAGGCCTTCCCAGGTACACAGCCCATTTGTAGACATCGATTTTCCTCCTGCTGCTCTGAGCCCTGCAGCTGAGGACTTCCTAAGGGTAAAATGGGGGAGTGGGACAGAGGCAGGCTCAGCACAGGCTCCCACTTCCCTTTCTATTTGGAGGACATCCAGCAGTGTTCTGAGAACATCCTTCTGAACCCAAACTCACAAAACAGGAAAACAGGTAAGAATGAAAGAAAGTGCTTTCTCTCTCAGTTCCTAAGAAGAAATGTTTCTAATGAAATCTTAGATAGAGGAGAGAGTTAAACAAAAGAATCAAAATATATGAGTGTTATGATTTATGTTGTGGAATGTGGGAAATCTATTGTGTAGGAAATATACAAACATCATTATCTTATTTACTTTCTAAGATTTTTAAATAAAGGCATTGCTTGATGTCCTGGGCACGTATAGTTTTCTTCATTAGGTAAAAATCAAATTACCTTTTATTAATGATAAGATAGATGAAATAAATTTCCAGGAGCAAGTAGAAAAAATGCATTGCTGGCATTCTGATGTACTTTCTAGAATATGATCAAGACATTAAAAAAACTTTGAAACTAACAATTTATCCTCATCTTTCTTTAAAAAACATTTTTAAAAATGTATAAATGCAAGTAATAATTTACAGGTATTATTACCTATGTAAAACTCAAATATCTATGTACTAAGTGAATAATTAAATGTATATAAGACACCCAGAATATGAAATAGTATTCAGTTATTTTAAATGAGGTTTTTACATAATACATTGACAAAAGAAATACCTATATGTGTATTATAAATAATACAACATACAGCTGCATATGTTTTATGAACTCCATGGAGTATATATAAATGCAGCACATAGAAACCATACTCACTGTAAATTGTGAATTCAGAGGTGTTTGTATTTTCCTTTGTTTTTGCAATATTCTCCAAATTTCCCATGGTAAACCTGTATAAACAGAAAAAAATACATTAAAAACTGAGAAAACTTTTGCATGAACAAAAAACTACATTACTGACATATATCATCATTTTTTTGTCAGAAAACTGATGAATCTTGGACTTAGTAGTTAATCTTAATAATATAATTGCAACCTTTATGATTAGCTGAAAAGTAAATACTATTTTTGCAGAGAATAATCTTAAGAATCATGGACAATGATGATCAAGAGAATTAATTTAATGGTTTAAATACTCAAATAGGCAAAATGTGTGTATTGATGTAAACCATACACTATGTAGCTTCATAAAGAAAATAACATTGATTTCAGTTTTGAAGGGTCATTACCATGACTACAGCTCCCTGGAGAATGAATTTCGTCTTTCTGTGAAAAGCAGTATTTATTTTTAAACAAGTACTTCTGTGACACCTCCATCCTTGCAAATGTGTAACTCGATGATTTATGCATGAGAGGGAAAAGATTGTAATCTCTCTAAATCTTCTTAGTCCAAATGAAACAGAAATTTGAAGTCCTTTACCTTTCATTCTGAGTGATAACAGGTTTTCACATGTATTTTTCAGATAATTGCCTCAATTTTCTCCTTCAATTTGTCTGAGTATTCCCCAATTCTCCACAAGCTTTTCTCTCGTTTGGCCCCTGGGCATAAGGAAAGAACTGAGATTATACAAACCCAACATTGTTGTAGATTTCTTAAATGAAGGCAAACAGATGAATAAAGCCAAGAAAAGAGCTAGGAGAGGCTCTTGGTTACTATGGAATTACAAGAAACTCTAGCAAAGCTTGTGTCAACATGGATTTTCAAATGACCAAGAAGTGTTCCGAGAGGTTTTGCCATGAGAGCAAGTAAATACCAAAATTCATCTGGAAAATCTGAAGCACAGATGGCCATTGGTGTGCTGGCAAAATGCATTTCCCTGGGCATCTCTGTATCGGCACAGTAATTATGTTTTAGGTTTGCCTTCTTTATTTCTTTCTATTTTTGCCTAAGTGCAAAACAGAACTGGTTCCCTAGTGAGATCCTTAAACATTTTTGAAATTAGAAAATCCACTGCACTTAAATAAGGAACAAACATTTCCCATCTATCTCTGCTCTCATACAACACAATCTGCTGGGGAGAGACTTACCTGCTATTGGTTTTTATTCTGCACAGTCATATTTTTTTCTTTACCATCAAGTGAGGTGAGAATACTGTGCAGTGTGGAGCAAGACAAACCTGCATTCAAATTCCTGCTCTGACGCAGACCCTCTGTTTAACCGTGGGCAAAATGCTCAGCTAAGCTTTGGGCTTGGCACCCAGAAGACGGGGAGAGGGTAATTATACTGAAAGATTGCCAACTCTACATGGCAGAGACTGTCAGACTCACCATCACCCTTGGGCTTCTCTATTTTTCTCAGTCTCACTTGCAGTTAAGCAGGGGCATGGGTCTGGGTTTTTGCCCATAGAGACATAAAGAAAAATGATAGAAACGATCTACAAGCTCAGTGATTAAAAATGTCCTCTATTTCTAATTTGTTACCTGTGCTTCAGATCTCCAAAGGCCTCCCCGCCCCCAACCACCGCCACGATCCTCCAGTTCAATTAATTTTCTAGAGTGGTTGTGTCTCCTGGGAGCAACCCCATTCATTGGTTAACTTAGGGCTTTCCAAAAGACACATTATTAACATAACAAAAGACACTTTAGGGTTCTCATCGCTTAGGAAATTCCAATGGTTTTAGGAGCTCTGTGCCAGAAACAGAGCGATAAAGTCCAAATACTATTTCTTATCATAAATCTCAATATCACAGATACTTACATTCCATCTAGCATATTCTAAGGTCTAGAATGTCTGGAGTAACCCAAAATGACAGAAATGAGAGAGGCCACCCATGGGGCTTCATGTGACCCAGTCTGGCATGTCAAGGATCCATGACTTTAGACAGAAATCATTAAGTTGTAAGGAACAATGCAATATTATGCCTTCTTTTTTTTTTTGTTCTCATTCCAATTAATAGATATTTAAGAATCTCCTACAATGGGTTTAGCATTATGTGAGATTTAAGGGAAAAAAAACAGACATGGTTCCTGCCTTCAACCACTTTAGAGTTTGATGGAACAGTCAAGAGGGTACACAGACACTTTAATTTGTCAAGCTAGCACAGAGACAGATGAACTTTTAAGGTTCTATGGTAGCAGAAAGACAAAACACTTTCAAAGTGTATTGGGCATTTTTTAAGTAATCATATTTATATAAGCATAAGTATTTTTCATGTATAAAGACTAGACCTTTTGTCATATGTATAGAAATACACAAAACTGCATTTACCTAGAATGTTGATTGTCACATGGAGTCTTCTCTCTGTCTTCTCCCCCTTTTTCATCACAGGATAACACTAATTTATGGTTCAGAATCCTGCTTTGGCAACCCTGCTTTCTGAACTCCTCCCTAAACCCCACACTGCACTCCTGATGCCAACACTGTCAGGGAGAAGCAATAGCTCTTACAGATCTGTACTATCTGTGACAAGCTTTTGCCATCCCTGGTATGCTTCATGGTTTCCCTTAATTACGATTTGACACCGTATTTCCTGTGCTTGATTGCCGTTTCCTCCAGAGCAGAAAACCTCTATGTGATTCATGTTTCTATAGACCTGGCACAGAGTATACACTCAATAATTTTTACATAATTTTATTGAGAAAAATGATATCACTAGAGCCATTTCAAAATGGAGTCAGAGATGCCTTGCATGTCTTGTTCCTTGGTCCTTCAGAATGTTCTAACTGGGCAAAATAACCTCTCAACTGGGACAAACCAATATTGTCATAGAAACAACTTTTTTTGTAAAGCTAACAGGAAAGAAAACATCTTGACTAAGAGGACTGAAAATTAGAACTAGTACCACAGCCATGTATAGCCAGGAAATAATTTATCTTATTTATATCTATAGGAATTCCTTCCTTGGCCTAGTAGCACCAATAGAAATTCTTTTCTTCTGTTCTTGTAATTATTTCCCTTCCTCTTCTCATAAATACCCCTTGCCTCACTTCATAATCAAAACACTGTTTGGATTTCTGACTGAATCGATGCTTCCCAGAATTGCTTTGATTTCAAATCACTTTGGTCTTATATTTTTTAAGATAACATAATCTATGCCCTACCTAATTTACAGGATTATATTAAATTCAAATATCATGTATTATGAAAGTACTTCATAAACTACAATTCCATATGAACATAGTATGGTGTCATTTCTTCTCTGAATTGACATTCTAAAGTAGCTGCAACCTGAAATGAAGAAATCTAATGTAATGGAATACTGAATTGCCCCACTTCCACTATTCAAGAAGCTACTATTTTCCTCTCAGCTATATAACATAACACACGCTTTTTTTCCCAAAAGTTTATGAGTATCTAATCTCCATTTTACAGCATAAAAATGACCTGCTTCCACTTTGTGCTGACTTAATCATATATAAATACTAGAGTAAATATTTTCATTAAACTCCAGGGGTTCTCCTTGGAGCATAAATTGTAGCTTACGAGATCTGGAACTGTGAAAGAAAGAAGAAATGATAAACTGTTCCAGACTGAGGAAGACCAGGGAGAGGTGACAGCTGAAGACAGTGTATAGTTGAATAGAATCATTTTCTATGAAGGACATCAGTGTGACTTGGTGGAAGGTGGGGAGGAATGGAGCTGGGCAAACTTGAAGGGTTTACTGAAAGGAATATGGCATTTATTTATACCACTTTGGCAACTTGTCTGTAGTTTTAAATTTTTCTCAAAATAAAAACTAAAAATATGGTATTTCATAATGAAAATGTTTCAGATCTTTAGAAAGATATGATAGTTTTACTATGGTATGAAGCTAAAGCATAGCCACAAAAAAATAAAATCAGATATTGACAAAGCTAAAGGAAAAATAGACAAACCCAAAATCAGAGTGGAAATTTCAAATAAACATGTCTCAGTAAAGACTGAAAAAGTAGACAAAAATCAAGACTACAAACTAAATACAATTAACAAACTTAACCTTAATTTACTTATATAATAACTTGCCCTCAACTGTTGCAGAATACATATTTTTTCCAAATTCATATAAAACATGTTCTAGAATCAGGCAAAGCTGAAAAATAGATGAAACTTTAACTGATTATAAAGGTTTTAAAATCATACAGAATAGGGGAATGCTATGGGCTGAATTGTGTCTCTTTCAAAGTTTACATGTTGAAATCCTAATACACAACACCTCAGAATGTGACTGTATTTGAGAAAAGGACCTTTAAATAGTGGTTAAGGTTAAATGAGTCTGTTAGGCTGGGCCCAAATCCAATCTGCCTGATGTCTTTATAAGAAGAGAGAATTTGGACACACAGAGGAAAGGCCATGTGAGAGCACAGTGAGAAGGCAGCCATCTGCACACTTCGGACAGAGGTCTCAGAAAAAAACAACCCTGCTGACGCCTTGGTTTTGGACTTCTAGCCTCCAAGAGTTTGATAGAGGAAATTTTTGATGTGTAAACCAGCCAGTCTGTGGTACTTTGTTATGGCAGCCCAAGCAAACTGATCGAGAGTATGTTGGCAATCCATATAATTAGCAAAGAATTTAAATCGAGAAAATAAAGAGAACGACGACAAATAAATAAGAAAAAGAAATCTGATTAAAAATGGCAAGAGACTTCAATAGGCAGGTTGCATATTTAAATATGACAGACTTATGAAAAGTTGCCTAAAATCATAAGTGTTATAGAAATGTAAATGAGAACTATATCCCCAAAAGAGAAAACAACAATTTAACAATTCAAAGTACTGTTGGAGTCAGTGGATCCCTCAGACTTTGCTGATTAGGGTGTAAATTGTTATTAATGCTTTGAAACTCTTTGTACGTAGGAAGTTTAAGATGCACACAGTCCATAAGGTAGCAATTTCATTCCCAAGTAACAGAAATGTGTGCTTCAAAAGACATGTCTTAGAATGATTATAGCAGAATTTTCATAATGACCCTTAACTGGAAATATGCATCAGTAATAGATTAGGAAATATATTAAATTATGTTGCTTTACAGAAATAAAACCAAATCAGTTATTGCTACATGCAACAAATTTTATGAATCACAGACAAAATGTTCAAAGAAGACAGGTACAAATTGTATGAGTACACTTAATATAAGCTTAAAAAACACCAAATTCCACGGTTTTGGAAATTACGGTAGTGCTTGCCTTTGGGGCAGGGAGTGCAATAATGTGCACATGGGTGTGAAAGAGCCTCTGGGTGCTGGTAGGGTTCGATATCCGACCGGCTCGGTGGTTACCCAAATGTGCTCACTTTGTAAGCACTTTTCAGGATGAGCTTATGAAATATATATTTTAATGTTATTTTATGTTATAAATTGATATCATAATTTATTTTAAAAATAAAAACTCACGATACCATGTTCTAACTGGTTTCGGGGTCTTTCTTGATATGTCACTGTTTAAACCATGTTTGTGTTAACTAAAAATAAACACCTTGATTATTTTCCACTAATACTCACTGCAGATGTTTCAAGTTTGCTTCCTCTAGTGGTTTCAATAATTCTGGACTATTTTTAGATCCATTTAATGGCTTTTATTTCTGATATCCAAGTAGTAAACATTTTGATCCTGTATCGAAAGTTGGTCACATGGGCTTGAGATCTGTTTTTTAATTTTTTTAATTTTTACACTTGATCTTAGCCAAAAGGCCGAGAAGCAATAATTTTTTTAATTTTTTAAAAATGTAAAAGTTGTGGTAAAATTGTTTAATGGGGTGAAAAATGTTCACCATTACAGTAAATTAAAAAAGAATTAAAGAGTATAATTCCATTACACTGAAAAAGTACATATGCACATAGAAAGAAAGCTGTAAAAGATATAACTATAAAGATAGAAGAGAAAATATTATTTCTGGATATAGTAGTTTTCTATTACTAAATAACAAATTGCTGCAAACTTAGTGGCTTAAAACAACACTCATTTATTATTTCACAGTTTCTGTAGGTCAGAGGTCCAGGCACAGCTTTGCTAGATTCTCTGCTCAGTCTCCAGGTTGAAAGCAAAGGTGTCAGCCAGGGTTGCAGTTTTCATATGGGGCTCAGGGTCCACTTCCAAGCTCACTGGTTGTTGGCAAAATTCATTTCCTTATGGTTGTGTGACTGAAGTCCTTGTTTTCCTGCCAGCTCCTAAAAGCTGCCCGCAGTTCCTTGCCACAAGGCCCCCACAGACAATTTACAACATGGGTTTTGCTTTCATCTAGGCCAGCTGGAGCATGTTTTTTGGACTTTCTTTTCTGCCCCCAGCATGAAAACGCTCTGCTTTTAAAGAGTTCACCTGATTAAGTCAGGCCCACCCAGGATAATCTCTCTTTTGCCGTACAGTGAACATACTCATGGGTGTTGTCTCTCCCATCATACTCACAAGTTCCACCCCAACTCAAAGGGGAAAGTATTATACCCATGTAAAGGCCTTGGGGCTCATCCTAGAGTTCTGCTTACCACACTGGATTCTTGGAGTTTTCAATTTTCTTAATGATTTTCTGTTACATGTCTATAATTTTAAAAATGTTATTAACAGAAAGCTGTGACTAGTCCTCATGATAATGAGTACTGTTCCTTAATTTCAGTGCCCACGTTTACCTTTCTTTTTATTACTGTGTAAGTACCAATTTGTCATGAAATTATGAGATCTGTTTATTCTCACAGGGCTCCATAGTCAGAAGAGCTCTGTGCTTAGTTTAACATTCTGTTGTTATTTTCTTAAAACTACTGATCATTTTTATCTTCGAAGTTGCATCTTGTAAGTGAAGTTTAATGGAACAAGGGTGCAGAGGAGATATGCTCAATATATGTATGCACCTTTCCTTGATTCCCTATTCACAGATGTGCTCACGATGCTCCCCGAGCACAGGATTCCTGTGCATCCACAATGCATGGAAGTTCAACAAAACCCAAGGCAAGAAAAGCATGTTACATCTATATCTGATTAAGCACAAGCACTGACCCAAAGAGGCCATTCATTCCCGGAATTTATACGACATAGAAAAACACAATGGAATTCTATGAAATGCTAATGCCCAAGGAACACTATCATATCCGTTCTTACCATGTGAATTCCCTGTTTAAGTCAACCACTCACTCTGAAGATGATAACGCAGAAGGAAAGGGAAATATAGGGAAGCCATATTTCTTTTTCCTTTTATTGCTATTTAGTTGTCAGTATACTGGGGTAGAATTTTAGTAGAATGTGTATCAAGAAGTGAAATAAAAACTTTTGAGTTTTGAATAGCGTTCCCACTGGTCTGATGGAATGAAATACATATGCATGCATGAGTTACAAAACATGAACTATGTGATTTCTGTGTTTCTTCATACTAAATAAACACTCATATTTGCATTTAAAATTAATAGTGCACACTGTAAGTAAATTCCTGCTAGTAATTTAAAGTGTTTTTTTTTTTTTACTCAGAAAGACATTAAGTAGAAAAAACGTATATATACTACAAGACAAGATAGATAATATGAAAGAAAGGCAAAAGTTTTATATTTCAGTATCTTTGATAGTGCTTTTTTTCTTGCTTTGTAAACAGAAGACCCTATTCATGTTTGGTATACTTTTAGGGTACTTTTACTCAGGGATAGCTCTTTTTCTCACCCAAACATCAGACAGATGATAAAGTTCCTAACTGGTACGAAACAGAATTTTTCTAAACTGTGAAGAGTTTGAGCACCTAGCAGTCCTAGGTTCTGTTTAGTACGAGCCTCTTGCTTCTAGGAGTATATCTGCTTCCAAAACCCCCTGGAAGGAAGCAGCTTTGGCATCTTTTATTAATTTACTATTAATTTCTGGTGACCAGAAATTTCACTTTTTGTTTCAGTGTTTGTTTATTATTATTCTTTGTTCCACAGTCCCATGAATTTTTAATGACAAGGGATTTTACTGAATCATATTTTAACCATATTTCCATAAGTTGCCAATATTTATAATCATCAACTTTTTAATCTCTAAATTGAAGAATACTAATTTACTTTTGTCCTAAACTTTATACCATAGCCTGAGGTTAAAACATTGGCAACATTTATTCTTTTATAGGATTTCATATCCCTCACATAAATGTTACATTAAAGCTCTGGTTACTTAAGATTTTGTCAATAATTCTTAAAAACAAAACAACAACAAAAACCTCATAATAATAACAGAACTAAGTAAGCCATATCTGTATTATAAAGTTACCGTACTTTCCTTTATATTTTTTACTGTCTAGAAAAAAAAATCTTCAAGTTTTTTTCTCACTTTTTTTACATCTAAACTGATTCTAAATCTAACTGAATAAACCAAGACATTGCTTCCAATTATCTGCAAAGGTAGCACTGCAAAGAATCATTGTATGTGAACATAACTTAAGTGGAAAAAAAACAGTTTATATTTTTTCCTTAGGCACTGTGCACATTAATGAGATTATTATTATGAAAGAATTATGCAAATTGTACAACTGAAAATACTGGTTATTTATATATTAAGGTTACATTTGGCTACAAATAACACAAATAATGATTTCAAATGGAATAAAGAGATTTTTATTTTTTTTAAAAAAACCCAAAGTTTGGAGATTTATGACTTTTGGTCAATGATTCTGGGATTTGTTGGACTTTTCCCACAAGGAACAAAATGACTTTTGATGCCTCAACCATCACCCATTTTTGTTTAGGGTTGGACATTCTGCCATCCTAAATAAAACTGTGATATTTTATTAACAAGGGAGAGAAAGGAAAAATACTGAGTGGGTAATTAATAATATCTGGCCCCATATAATCACTGGTATTTTTGAAACAATATTTGATTGGCAGTCTTAACTATTTCTCATTATATGCCAATGTATGCACCTTTGGTTTTCTTAGATTTATAAACTTTTACCAGTGGATGGATGGATGGCTGACATCTTAAGATCATAAGAACCAAAATTAGTTACTAAAAAGGAGAATTTGTTGAAAACTTGGAAGTCAATAAAATTAATTGAAATGTAGGAAACAGACTGTTCAACTGGCCCTTGATACTTATAAGTAAGTTTTAGAGCTGTACTTTCTTGTTTGAATATGGAAAAATTCTCATTAAAATTCAGCTATGGATTGCAAAACAAGAGGTGGCAAATAACATTTTACAACAATAATTTGCAAGGAATGAACACAGAAATAAAAGAGACTGTACATTTTGACTTTGTAAAAAAAGTCAGTTGGAAAGGAATAATTTGAATTTGTTTGAAATGAGAGAATATAGCATTAACTGAGTTATTGTTTTGCTTTTACTTTGGAAATTTTTAAAAAATATTTATTTATTTATTTATTTATTTATTTAGGGAGGGGAAGAGAGGGAGAAAGGGAGAGAAATATCAATATGTGGTTGCCTCTCGCACGCCCCTGATTGGAGACCTGGCCCTCAACCCAGGCATGTGCCCTAACTAGGAATCTAACCAGTGACCCTTTGGTTCACAAGATGGTGCCCAACCCGCTAAGTCATACCAGCCAGGGCTACTTTGGAAATATTAACACATAACATGTCAATGTGTGGTGAATCACTTGATATCTACAGAAGGTAGTCTTAGAAATTCATTTAGTGGTTAATTATAGCAACCAATACAAACAACAGAATTATGAATCTATGATTGTGACTGTTTCTTAATACAAACAACTATAGCTTTTAAAATAAATTACAAAAGAAGAGAGAATACTTAATACACTTCAGTCTACTCACAAGCTGCCTTATCTTATCAGAAAGATAAGAGGTAAGAAGTGTTGGGAGGGTGTATATAAAAGGGAACTTTGTGGACTGTTGGCGAGAGTATAAACTGGTGCAGCCACCAGGGAAAACAGTATGAAGGTTGCCCCCCAACAACAAATTAAAAATAAAACTATCAGATGATGATCCAACAATCCCACTTCTGAGTATACAAGGTCTATCCAGAAATTATACAGCCATGTAATATGAAAAAATTGAGGCATTTATTGAAGAAGTCACAAGACACAAGAAACATTGTACATAAGACAATGATGCTTCAGTATCCTTCAAAATAGGCACCATGAGACCTCATACAATTTTCCCAGTTGCCATCAGCCACCCCTTAATATTTTCTTGAATCTCATCGGTGATCTGAAATTGCTTCCCTTTCAAAGGTAATTTTAGTTTTGGGAAAAGCTGGAAGTTGCAGAGTGCCCAATCTATAATGTAGTGTGACTGAGTTACATGGGTGATTTGATGTTTTGCCCAAAAAGCACGTGAGAGACATGATGCATGAGCCAGCACATTGTCATGATGAAGCTGCCAGTCACCAGTTTCCCACAGCTGCAGTCTTCTGAATCATCCAAATAGTTTCTGTGGAGGACTATTCAAGCTTAACGCAAAATTTGATGCAGATTTGTTGCTCTACTCACTCAGTCATTTTGAATGTGATGGCCACACAGTACATATGCCCACACAACTGCATCTACCACCCCCACTGACTAGTAAAGTGAAGTTGTCATTGTTCACAAATGTGCATTCCAGTCCAGTCTCCTTGGCTACAAGGCTACATCGATGTCGCACAAACCATTCTCATTGTAATGACAATGGCTTGCCTTTTCCACACATACCTCATATATCTAAAGGAAGCAAAAACAAGGTATCAAAGAGATATGTGCACTCCCATGTTTATGTCAGCATTATTCAGCATTTTCCAATGTTTAGAAAAACCTAAAGGTTTGTCAATAGATAAATGAATAGAAAAGAGGGGATACACACACACACATACATACACATACACACATATATGTTTATAATTTTATTATATGATATTATATACACATGGGCATGCACTGGATTATTATTCAGCCATGAGAAAGAAGAAAACCCTGCCATTTGTGACAACATGAATGGACTTGTAAGGCATTGTGCTAGGTGAAATAAGCCAGATGGAGGAAGAAAAATAATGCATGCTATCACTTATATATTCAGTCTAAATACAAGTTATACTCATAGAAACAGAGAGTAGAAAAGTAGTATCCAAGGACTGGGGTGTGGGGGAAATAATAAGTTAGCAAAGGGTAAGGACTTTCAGCTATGTGATAAATAAGGTCTGATGATCTAATGTATTATATGGTGACCATTGTTGGTAACACTGTATTGTGTAAGCAAAATTTGTTAAGAGTGGAACTTAAATGTTCTCGGACACACAATAAAGATTAATATGTGAGTGATGGGTGTCTTAACTAGATAGGGGAATATTTTCACATTATGCAAATAAAATCACTATGAGGTATACTTTAAATATCTTATAATTTTATTTGTCAATTTTACTTCAACAAAGCTGAGAAGCAAATATTGTTAGAGCAGAATCCATGGTGTGTTTCTTACCTTATCTGAAAAGCTTTTAATTTGTGCCATGAAGTGTCATGTTACCTGCAGATATTTTGTTATTGAATTCTATCAGATTAGGGCATAGCCCTCTTATTTTTGCCTGCTTATAGTCTTTAATTAGAAATAATTTGTGAATTTTATCTAATAACTTTCTGCATCTTCTTAGCGGATCATGTGTTCCCTTCTACTTTATTATGTTAATATTGTGAATTATATTGGTTGAATTTCAAGTGTTAAATCAATTTTGTATTCCTGAGATAAACTGTACTCAACAATGGAGTACTGACATCTTTTCTGTTGCTGGATTTGATGTTCTGGATTTTAAAGTTTTTTTGCTTTGTGTTCATGAGAGATATTGGTCCGTAGTTTTGTTTTGTTTTTCCTCTTGTGTCAGTTTTAGTATCAGAATAATGCTGTTCTTTTAAAACCCACTGGAAATTGTTTGCTCTAAATCCTCTATTTTCCAAAATTAAAATTGGTTTTATTTATTCTCTACTGTTCAGTAGAATTCACTGTTAAAAATCATTGGTGACTGAAATTTTCTTTGCAAGAATGTTAATAATAAAGAATTAAATTTCTTTAGTGTATGTAGAACCATTCAATACATTTCTGTGAACATCTTTAAGCATGTTGCTTCTTTAGTGTTAATAAGATTTGGGCATTTAAAGGTAAAGCTCCAGGGTTATGAGAAACAAGTAAGTATTTGATTTCATGTAATGACATAATTAAGATATGAGTATTGGTTGCTTTCTCTTAAAATTAACTTATCAGTATTTTATTTAAGGACCACAATTATCGTAGCCAAGAGAAGTACATATACCCAAGATATCCTCTGGCTGGTCATGTGAGGAGCATTGATGCTAAGCATACTAGAAAATGCAAAAAAAAAATTCATTGGTTTATTTTAAGAGAATAAAAAAAAAGTCAAGAGTAAATATTACTTTTCTTTTAGTTCTCAAAATAAATGTTGGCTTATATTTTCCTCTGGTGAGTTAAAGAGGTCTTCAATATAGCCAATTATAACTATGTGGTTACAATATGAATTATGAGCCCAGATATGAAGCAATAACTGTGGGAGATTACTTGGTATAAAATCTCTCATCCAAAGATACAAATATGTGAGGAAAAAAAGTGTTCTAAAAACAGAAAACTTCGCTGCAGGTGCCTGTTATTGGCAATGTCATATAATAAAGTAGTTGGCATTGATCTATGTTTTCATAAACTCTGTGGTATTCTGCAGGCTTATTAGCAAAGCGTACTTGGTGAAGTTGCAGGTTCAAATATCTTTTTGAGGGTGAGTGCTTCTCACAAAGAAGAAATAAGAGTCTCCTTGCTTTTTCAGCCGTTGTTACAAATGGCTCCCCATGGGTTTGGGAAAGAAGTCAGGTCTAAGATAAAACTGACCTTAAGATAATTGGAGGTCTTCCACCACCTGTATAATATCAAACTTTAATAGTGCAGAAACATTCAGTATTTGGGCCTTCCTCATTACAAGTTAATGAAACAGTCAGATTGGGCACAAATTGTGGTTGCTAACAACTCGTCAACTGAGAATTTATCATCTCAAGCTTTCATGGGAATGACGAGTGGTTGGTCAAAAGTACCGCTGAATCAAGGCTTAAACAGATTCTATTGCCAGTTCTAGCAACCCACAAAACCTTACTCTATGTTTGATTCATTTCAGCTTTGACACTCTTTTGTTAGGTATTTTAACACAACTTACCTGTACTATTCTTTTGCAATGCCTATCATGCAAGTCAAAAGTTTAGTAAGTGTTTTTATTCCTTTTTTTAGTAGAATTCTGTTTAGAGTATAGTCTTTTTAAAAATGTGTGTTATATGCTGCAATAAAATACAAACTAATTCTCATAATCACTGATGAAGGCACCAAAGATTTCTAGAGGATATAAAAGGAAAGTGTGAACAAATATAGGAACTTACACTGCCTAAGCTGAATATTTATAATGAAGTAGTTTATGCAAGGCTAAAATTAGAATCAAATTTTTAAATGATGTAAGAACTACAATGAATAAATTTAAAAAATCATCACTTTAGAGCACCTTATAATCTAATTTTTTCATTTACTTAGCCTATATTGAAGAGACCAAAATCAGATTATGAGATTTGTTCCTCTATTTGATTTTTCTTGAGCTTTGTTAACATTATTTAAGAACAGAATGTTAATAAAATCTACCAAAAATAATATTCTTGTAAAACATAAATAAGAACACAATTCGTATACAAATCAACAATAGTAGGTCTATATTTAAGTCAGATTTGCTAATTAAAACACGTGCTTTAAAATTTGGCCAGCTGCGAAAGTTAATATTCATATTAGTACCTGTAGGAATATTATTTGATATTCCCTCAAAAAAGATGTCCTGAGTAATTTTGGTAGGAGAAACAAATTACTATAATTATAATAAAGGAGTCTGCACTGTGGTTGGTGATAGGTTTCAGTCACTAGGCAGTTTGGAGTAGTCGTCCTTTCTATTGAATACTTATACCATTTTTTAATTTTTTTAAAACCCATCTGAATTTCTGTCATCAGCATATGCTTTGGGGTTATATTCCCTTATGCTTGTACAATGCATATCTGTTGCCTGACTCTTTGGAGTCTAAAACATTACAGACCTTTAAATACCTGGCCACTAGATAAGATTGCTAAACTACACTTCTTGATGGGTCACAGAGCAAAGTTGTAGGTAAGAGATCATTTTTCAGTGCTTTAAATTACTTATGCAGGGATCGGGAGCTTAACATTGCACTAATCAGGTATACAAAGAGAAAAACAGAGTCACAGAATACAGCATGGCTGCCTAGACATGTTGCCTCAGCTAGGTATGTGTGCGGAGTGGGGGTGGGGCCTCTCTTGTACCGTGTTATCATGGTGGTATTTATTTCCACATTTCTGAATCCCAAGAACTGATAGAAAGCACATCGTTAAGTCCTTCAACATCATTGGTGGCAAGAAAAGTTACATAATTTCATTCTTTTAGCAATCAGTTTGATTCAGATTATAAAGAAGTGTTATTTGGAGATAACCAGAAATATTTGTTCTTAGCAGTTATTATGTACATAAAAATTATGTAAGTCAAGCCATGTCTTTGAAAATTGTTGTTCAAACACCAAGAGAAAGCCATATTTATTTGTAAGTAATCCATATAAAATGAACAACAGCAGGATGACTGGCTCTTACAGTCTTTATCTGCTAAAGATTATCAATTTGTGTACTACATAACTAATCATCTTTTAAAGGCTTTCAGAGGATTAAAGAGAAATACCCCAGAAGCCAAATTTCCTTCTAGTCCATGGATGGTATAAGATGGTCTCTTGAATGAGAAAAATACACCAAACATTGTAGTTTGGCCATGAGAAACATCTCCCTTGAAGATACAGCTGGAATGAGCGTAGCGTCATCATTTGGCAGACATCTTAAACATCTTTCAGCATTCTATTAAATTTTGAAGTACAGATAAAATAATCAAAATTGGGATTAAAACTGCTGTAAGAAACAATAATTAATTAAAATAGAACAGTTAAAATAAATATTGTTGTAATTTACACATGCTTTATACCACTCCCAAGGAAGAGGAATGCATACCAAAGTTTACTATCATCAATGCTTTTCCACATGAACTGTATTTTTAAAAGAAGCTCATAGGTCGGTCCTGATTTGCCAAATATAAAAGGAATAGCTAATTGCATAAATAATTTCTCTAGATTTTAAAAAAGCCTCCAGGAAAAAAAAAATTGAGATTTTCAGGAAGTTCCTTTCTATGCAGAATACTGACTGAAAGCAAAGGAAGGCATCTATTTAGCATGCTGTAGATTTGCCTTCATCATTAACCAATGGTCTAATTAAGAAATGTTATGAAATTCATATAAAATTTAATTATGCTTATAATTGAAAGATGATGTCAAGAACATTGTCTGCTAGTTTATACTGCATATCCTATTCAGGTCTAGAAAAATCTATATATTTAATTAACTACTTGAATTTTAATTTTTAGGGAGACTGATTAAATAATTATCAATCATTACATGTTTGCTTCTCCCGTCTTTTCACTCTCCTGTTATTAGTAAACGTAGAGACAGAATTGAGGTCCACCAGTAGAAACTGCCTCAGATTCTCCTATGGATGTGTCTGTGTGCATTCATCACACTAACTTTGATGCTTGTACCCATATTCTCCCTTCATCTTGACTCACTCACTATTTATTTTGAGATTTGTAAGCCAATTCAAATCCTTTATGGAACAAAATGGTAAATAAATAAATTTATTGGTACTCTGCAGTGTGGCAAGAACACAGTCACTGACTTGTTCCCGTTCATACTGAAGACCACATCTTTGGGACAGATTGGTTATTATGGTCCATGGAACTGGGCCCTGACTATATAAACACTGCCTCAATAACACCATTGTTATCAACATAGTTGAAAAAACTGCTTTACTTTCTTAAGATTATAGAAATGCCATTAAACAAGGTAATTTCATGGGTTTGGACTTATGTCTATGCACTTGCCAAGAATAACTATAGGTTCCTACTATCTAAATGCTGCTCACAAGGGAATTCAACTTTGCTTTCTGGAAGAATATAATTGACTAAAACAACATGGTCATTCACATCTATTTATATTTTTTACAATAATTCTTTAAATGTGTGTGAAATTACTTGTACAATCTGTTTTGAAAACACTCTGATTCAAAGATTTTTCTAATTAATTCAGAAATGTTGACAGGGATACATTAAAAATAGAAAGAATTAAATATCATAGAATATATTATGGAAATATAATTACAGTATTGCCAAAAACTTATGAAGATTCATAAGGCAATAGCAAAGTGCCATATTCTACCTTACAAAAAAGTTTTTAAAATTTATTTTTAGGTTTATAAATAGTAATGGTGAATATATTTTTAATGTGCTAAAATACTTTAGGTGTAATGATGTAATTACCTTAGTTTTTATTGGGGTTTTTTTTTCACTGTGTTCACAAGCCCTTCATCCTTCAATGATTCAAATTTAAGTCTTACCACAATCCCATATGAATTATCACAAAGCTCGAAATCCATAGAGGTTTAAAAAATAATAAATTTTATTGTATTATGAAGACTTTCTATGGTCTGCTGATTTAAAATATGCTGAAAACCAACTATTTAAATCTCTAATTACCTTTCTAATGAATTATGTGGGTATGAAATGTAGTCTGTTAAATGAAGCTACATGGAATTCACTCTTTAGTATTATACTGTCATATTCAAAAACAGAAATTTTGACAGTATTCCTAGAAAGAAGGCTTCAGGGGAACAGGTGGATTCATAAAAGGAAGTCTAGTGTTTACAGGAAGGTGAGTGTACAAGGATAACTCCGGTTACAAACACCTCCTCATGTTTTTCATGTCACTCTCACTTAGCTGGCTGGGAAACCACACAAAGGCTTTCTGTCTCATGCACAAGATCAGACTCAAAATATTTATCAAGCTTTCCTAAAACCATACACATAACTTGCTGGATGTCTAGACAGAAATAATTTGTATTGAAAGTAAAGGATAACTTATGATGAATTGAGAACATTGGTGACTAGTTGATTAAATGTGTGTAGATGTTTTGATATTGAAGTTCCATGAAAAACATTGGTTTCCTGAGTGTGTCTAACCTCTAAGATTTTATTTCCACTCAGTCTCACTGAGCTTTCTCTCATTATTCCTAGCCTGAGATTCCACATCTGTCAAGTTAATTTGTGTGCTGTCATTTACACGTGAAATTTGCTTGCTTCCTTTGTACCATCATATATGATTTGCTTTAACTGGAAATTTCTGTTCACTTCACTTGGCTAATCATTTCTTTAACTTACTTCAAAATGTATTCTATGCAGCTTACCCTTCCTGAGGGCTTTCTGCAATTGGTTCCTCCTTACTCTCTTCATCTTGGCAATAAATAAATAAATATACTCTATTCCCAGTCATAGGGCAGGTTGCTCAGTACATTCTTTATGTGTGTTTCTTGGATCTGTTATGTTAAATGTATCTAAATTTAAAAGTCAAATCTCTGTGCAAATCCAGATGTTTATACATCGGTGTAAATTTTCATTTTAACTTTACGTATGATATTTATCTTCAAATATTTCATTTCTCTGTTTATTGGCCAGTGAAGTGAAAATGAATATAAAAGATATTGTATTAATAAATGTTTCTAGACCAACTAAGCTCAGAAAACCTGTGTTAAACAATATTAAGAATCCACTGAGATTTTCCTTCCCAGCAATTTTCATCAATCTGGTCCAAATAAACTCATAAAAATTTATAAAAAAACCCCCAATATTAAGTAGTTTCCCTTATTGAAGAAAATCTTGGAACCTTTCATGTGCAGTAAAAGTGAGCTTTTAGTATACAGTATTTTTTAAACCTACATCACCCTAAAAATTATTATGTTTAGTACAGTGTCATTGGACCACTTTAGAAAGTATTTGGTAGTTAAATGAGGACCATCAATTGAGACTAGTGTCTATTATAAGACAGGGAATAAGTTTTAACATTTGTAAATGGTTTCACAGATTACTTATTTATTCATTTGTTTTATTAAGATTGAATGCATATTTGATATAATGCCCATCAGAACCCAGGCATGTACTCCATAACTATGGATAATAAATAAAAATAAAGCATTTAAAAAAGGAAAAAATGAAAATGAAGATATGTTTTAGAAGTATGTTAGAACAGTCTTCAATAGAAACTCCGCAAGCTCAGGGGGTTTGTTTATCCCACATTTTATTTTGTTTTCCTGTTGCTCAGTGACAGTTGTCCTGCTTTCTCCCCTTTGACTCTCTTCTGTCCTGCCCCCCCACCACTCCCACTATCAATGCCCCCCCCATTGTCCAAGCCCATGAGTCCTCTATTCATGTTCCTTAGTTTGCCCCTTGCCCTTCTTTCCCCCGTTATTCCCCTCCTCCCTCCCCTCTGGTCACTGTCAGTTTGTTCTTAATCCCAAGTCTCTGGTTTTATTTTGCTCATTTGTTTGTTTTGTTGATTAGGTTCCATTTATAGGTGAGATCATATGGTATTTGTCTTTCACCCCCTGACTTATTTCACTTAGTATAATGCTTTCCAGTTCCATCCATGCTGCGAAGAAGAGAAGGAGCTCCTTCTTTTTTTCTTCTGTGTGGTATTCCATTGTGTAAATGTACCACAGTTTTTTAATACACTCAATTACTGATGGGCATTTAGGCTGTTTCCAGCACTTGGCTATTGTAAATAATGCTATGAACATTGGGGTGCATAGATTCTTTTGAGTTGGTGATTCAGGATTCTTAGGGTATAATCCCTGGATCGAAAGGCAGTTCCATCTTTAGGTTTTTTTTTTTAGGAAATTCCATACTGTTTTCCAGTGGGTGCACCAGAGATTATTTATTTTTAAAAGTCTTATTTAACAGGACAATCTAATGAAGTATTTATGAAAATTTGTCTCAGAACTATTAAAGGACTTAACAAGTTCATGCAACTACTGACAGTGTTAGTTCTCAAACTTTGGCCATTAAATTTTGATTCCTGATCAATTGTGAATATATGTAACTACCCAGCCTTCATGTGCATGAAATCAGTATTGAGAAAACTATTGTAAAGTCCATCATTCTGAATGAATTAAAACAATCAGCATAGCTAAAGTTGCATAGTTCATCAGTTCAAAGGACATTTTCCAGATCTTTATAGACAAAGTTTTAAGAAAAATAAAGGTCACTCTGAACCTCCAGGAAGAGAAAAAGAATATAACTCTAATAGGAAACAAATAGGATTTAAAGTGAAAATGTATATAATGTATATGATTTTACATGGTCAAGATACTGTTCCAATTCATATTGACCTTGGAAATTTTATACTTTATATATTTCTTTTTTGCTAGTTTACATATCATAGCAAAACTGTAATAACTAATATTCATTTCTAGAAATGTGTCCTAAATTTGAATAAATAATATACTATGTTTTTGAAATAATTTCAAAATATGTATATTTGAGAAATATATCTCTACTGAATATATTAAAATATAGCCAATTTTGGTTAAAAGTAACTTACTGCACCAAAAATCCACACAAACATAAAACATGCATATTTTGTTTATGTATTACATAAGATCATGGTATATGTGCATATGTATTGACAGTAATGGATACTTTGGGTCTCAAATAATCAAATTTAAACAATATTTCACAATGTTAAAACACAGAAAATTGCCCCTCATTTTTATTAAAGATATTGAAAGGTCATTTTTATTGGTCATACTAGTTGGTCACATTACATTTTTTCAAAGTTTATTATTAATGTATGGTGTCCTAAGGTTGCCAGTAAGTCCTTAGTTAAACATATCCAACCTAGTAATGATACACTGCTAGCACTTTTTCTCTTTAGTGTAGCCTTAAAATAACACATTTAATGTAACTTCTCTACTAAAGATAACAACAGTCATTTCAGCAAAAGGAATGACCAGAAATAAAATACATTTTTCACAGGATATAATCTATCTGAAGATATTGTATCTTGTTCAACTCTCTGAAACTTCTTATTAGAAAGATTCAGAGGTTAATTAGACAATAGCCATGGGTCAGTTTCTGCCGGTAGAGCATCTGAAATATGTCTTCATCTTAACTATTCAAACACTAATATTTATAGGGATACTATCACTACTCATTTAATGACCTTCTGGTTACCAACTGTATCTTTGGTATACTTTTATGTAAAATAAGTACACACATAAAACATTTTTAGAGATAGATGAAAGGTAGATAGATAGATGATAGATAGATGACAGACAGATAGATAGATGGATAGATTGATAGATGACAGATATTATAGATAGACTGCTGACCTTGATATATTACTCATTCTCTGATTCAGTCTCAGTCTATCTGGTGTGAGAGCATTGAGCGTAGAAAGATAGTCACACTAAAAACAAGTTAAAAAAAGAAAAGTAGTTCAGGAATAACAGAGAGGTTGAAGACAAAATTTTTCTCTTGGATAAAGGGTAACTTTAAGTGATGTCTATCTTTTACCTAAGAAGAAAAAACAACAAGTAATTTACCGGTGAATAAAGGACGTAAGTCAATTCCTTTTCCAGTGGCTATCTTTATGTTTACACCAATCATCTGTTGTTTAAAAGATACTAATCTACTTAATAACCTCATCCTCTCAAAGCAGCTTCCTGAGTTGCATGTCAGGCTGATGGGCATTTGGACTGAGTTGCATTTTGGGCTGGTGGGCTTCCTCCTTTTACTAGCAAGCTCCCATCAATCCAGTCTGACTCTCAATATTTTTCAAATCCTAGCGTCCTATAGGGTAAAGGCTGCAGAGTAGCAACAGGACTGGAGCAGAGACACAAGGGAAGAAGAAGTTCCATTATCTTAGACTACAGAAGTCAGTGTGTAAACCGAGACAGTGGCAACATGGAAGGCAAAAATGGGAGAGATTTAAGAGATTTTAAATATAGAGAATTGTTGAGATGATGGTAGATAGTTAAATCTGGGAGATATGGGAGGAAGAAATCTGGTATTCAGGTTGCATATTAAGCAATTGGATGAACAAAGATGTCTTTCACCAAGGTAGAAATCTCAGAGGGGAAAAAGGAGAAGACTTTTGGAGAAAATAGAGTTCTGTAGGACAAAGATATAGAATTGCCAGATAGATTGTCATTCTAATTACATATACTGGAAGCTTAGGAGACAACCCCAAAAAAGAAAGCTGAAAAAAAAATCTGGGATGCACCAGGATGTAGGTGATAGGCAACAACGCAGAAGAAAACCATGGAAATGAGTACAGAGAGGGCTGTGTACTCAGCCTATGTGAAACCTGTACTTAAGGCATGAGTAGAGGAAGAGGAGCTCCAACAGGAGACTAAGAATTTGGCCGGAGAGAATAGAGACAGAGCAGGAATATTTTATATAAGGGAGAATAAGCAGGATCAATTCCCAAGACAGTCAACTGACAATAAAGCATTTGTGCTATAAGGGACAATAATACAGATAGCATAAAAACCCACACTTTATAATCTATAAGACATCCTTATTTTTACCTCTGCTCTCCAGTCATCTAGAAAAAAGAACTTGTTAATATTTTGGTATATAAACTGTATCAGAATTCTGCTTTACGTATACAGATGAAATCAGTAATTCATAAAATAAACACACTATATAAAATACTAAATGGCTGTCTTTTAAATGAATTAAGTATCTTGTAGCAATTTCTTGTCCAATATACTTTATGGAGTTTTCCCACAATCTAGGGGGAGAAAAATTGTCTAAAATAAACCATTACACAAGCAGTTATTGTGAGAAGTATCAAATGTTTTAATCACAAAAGGAGGAAATATGTGGGACTTTCATCTGTCTGGGCCTCATATATTCAATTCTATGATGATTTCTTTATTTTTGTGTGATTTTTCTCTCTGTCAAAGGTAGTAAGTGTGGAGTAAAAGAAATCACTTAGTAGACAAAGTGGCCTGACTCACATAGTTTGAAATCAAGCTTCAAAAATAATTTGAAGTTTAAAGCTTTTAAATATTTTGTGTAGCCTGTTTCTCTCACTTATAGTCAATCAGAGTGTGAAGGAGAAGGTCAAACCTTCTCATTTCTACTAGTGTTGAGTGGTTCTGAGAATGACATGTTAAATTCATTTTCACTTGAGATTTGAGACATGGAACAAAATGCTATTTAATTTGGGTATCAAGAAGATTGTTATTGACATTCTTCCAATTTTGAAGGAGGTGGAGGCCATGCCGATGATGATGCTGAATTGCTTTTTGTTGAGATTCACTGTGTGCAGTCTAACTCTTCACATTGCAGAGGCCCTAAACCAAAAATTCTGCTTCTCTCTGCCTCTCATCTCTCTAAAAACCAGTTTTTCAAGCCTTTGAAATAAAAAAAGAAGATTTTAGCAAGCATATGTAACAATCAAATCATTGTATCAGAAATTGCAGCTTGCTCTCTCTCTAGGTTCAATTTTATAACTAAATCATAAAGAAAATATGTTACAGGCATTTTCTGCAATATATTGTCTATCAATTTTTGAAATCTTCCATCACAAAGTATTCAATTTAACAAAACTGAGGCAAATGTTCAATTCTGAGTCACTGAATGTTAAATAAAAGACAGGGACATTTTCTGTACTTCATGAAGCAGATAAAGAAAATAATGGCACTGAAGAATCAAGACATACAATGTTATCCTGACAACGTAGAAATATGAAGTAGGAATTCAAAAAATATCTATGTTTTTAGTTATATATACATATACATGTATATATAAACACATATATATGTATAATCTATAGAATAGAGTCTGAATTTAAAGTGGAATGAAAGTCACTAAGAAGGAAACATGTCTCTATGTCAAAATGTTATCTAGTAGACAGTTTAGCATTTTTGTCACTTAAACACAGATCTCAGGGGCACAAATGACCATCTTAAAGGAAAATGCTATACAGCAATAAATAATGTTGTCCTTTTCCAGAAATATTAAATACATTGTAATCTCAAATTGAGTTTTATTAATGGTGAGGCAGTCAACTAAGTTACAGTTTTCAAAGGATTTTGATGTATAGTTTTTTATAAAATTACTTTAATGTATTTTCTTTATTGTTAGTTACTATACTAACACAAGAGAGAAGAAAGTATGATTCTCTACATGTCTTAAAGTATTAATATAAAGCCTGGAATTCCAACATGTTCGTGTCTAAAATACAGTCTAAAAAATTCCAGATTTGGGGCACAAGCTTTGTATTTTGTAGTTATTCAATTATATAAATACATTCCATTATCTCTTAAAAGTATTTAGTTTATCACATCTATTCATTTATTAATAATTTTTGTCAAAAGCATCATGTTTTAGATTTCTAATATATTATTAGAAAATATATATTCTATGAAAAATGTTAATTTTGGAGTTACATCATTTGGAATTGTTACTTTTGTTAGACTTGGGAATTGAGGTAATTTTCATGAAAACAAACTCTAAATAAGTGTATTAAAACTCTCTTTTAATATAAGAAACCAGAATTTTAAAAAGAAGTATTTTGTTACTACAAATTCAAGTTTAACATAAACTAAATTTCAAGAATTTCACATGCATCCACTAATTTCCCATCATTTAAAATACACACAGTTAAAAAGTATAGCTTCTGTCCCATAGGAAGTAAATCTAACTGTGCTTTTTAAAG